>NC_142888.1:17579015-17882045 GCF_051225735.1 Oryctolagus cuniculus
TTTTTATTTCTATTGTGGAGAATCTGGAAACTATGGGATGGTTATGAGACGTCTTTTAAGCACAAAGATAGGTCAAGGTTATAGGCGGCAGTGCCTGGACACTAAACAAAGTGACAGATGGTTTAATTTTTTGTTATTACTGCATTAATGACACGTAGTCACACACAGTAGACAAGCAAGACCCTGGCTGCACGGGTATATGTTTTTTCCTAGCAAAGGTCAAACTGAAATGAATTAACTGCCTGCTATCATGTTATCATCTGCCTTCCATTTTCCACAAGGGTGTATTCCACTTGCTTAGACTTTGGCAATTTTAAAATCCCTGATCTTAATGTCCTCAGAAATGCACAGATTTTATAGCCTAGATTTTAAGAGACGCCATTACCTGACAGGGTAATGACAGTTTTATCTGCACTGGTGACTGGATTTGCGGTGATACTTAAATAATAATCCAAATCAAATGATAATTTTTTGAGAGGATGTCAGGAAAGGAGAAAGAAAAGAACAAATGTATAGCATTGAACTTGGTTTAAAAACACAACACACTCCAGCTTCCCATAGACTCTTAGTTTACTGGAAAAAAAAAAAGTCCTTTAGCAATTCCTCTTCCTTTGGGCACATGAATGGCATTTCACTGTGATGTGATTATAAGAAACAAAATTCCTCGGAGACGCTGCCTTAAAATATTTCTCTTTATAATGTTCTGAGCTCGACAAACCTTGGTAGAAAACAGAATACTCTTAATTATGAATAAATTAACTAAATTAGTAACATGAGATGGATATGCAATTAAGGGATTGTTAATTGAAACTGGAAACGCAGCTGTATACAGCTTCGAGATGAATCATACCAGTAATGACGCAGATGTTTATAAAATGTGATTATCTTTAGTGGAGACAGCACTGTATCTCCCGAGCCCATTCTTATATTGTGTCACTGAAATGGTGTTTAAACCCGTGAACACCAGGAATCAGTATCTCAGGGATGGCAAATTAGGCTCCCTGGATATGGGAATTAGTGTTGTCTGAATGTCAGCAATTCGATTCTCCAGCTTTCAAAGAATGCAGATATGGAGCCAACAACAAACATCTGTTACTTGCATGGTCTTCAAAAACAAAAACAACCAAAAGTTGCTGGCAAACCAGTGCCTGTTTCCATCAGAGAAGACGGCAGAGTATCTGTGCAGGCTGTGTGAGCCTGCGAGAACCCAGGGCCCAGGGCCAGAGACCTTGTGCACAAGTGGTAAATGCACCCTCTGCCGGCAGAGGCCCTAAAACACCTTTTGCCATTTTCCCAGCAGTCAACCCAGAAGGAAAAAACAAAATCTTCACGACTAAAGGAAGCAGTAGGGAAACGCTGTCATTCAACTCACTGCATATTTCAGTTCTAAAATTATCGACGATTCTACTGCACTTTGAGAACTTCCATATGCATTTCCCATGTATTCCAGGGACAGCAAATGTGTCTAGGGATCTGGGTTTTGATGGCATTGCATGGTCTTTGCACAGGCTTTGCTTAGACAAAGCTGCGAGGAAGAACCGGACGCTGTGTTCGAACCAGAGCTTGGTGATTGTGGAATGGTGGCTCCTCAGCTCAACAGACAGCAGTTTTGGAAATGCGGGTTCCTACTCCCTGGAAGCAAGCTTGTTTACTTACAGCCAACGACTGTGAGTCTGGATGGTGCTTACCAATGCAGCAGATGCCAGCACTGCGGTGATCAGCAAGGTCTAGTCAAAAAAGGACTCACACTTAGCCTCAGATGTTGATCAACTGAACATACAGTTGTCTGCTCAGCTTGGATCCTCTACCAGTGTGACCAATTTCCTTAACAGAAGCTAGTTCTCAAAAGGAAGTGAAAGAAAACAGGAGACAGGCTCCCCTTAGTCACTACTGTCCACTATCAAAAGAATGCAGAAAACATAGGATGTTTCCCTTTTAATTCAGGGAGATCTTTATCGTAGCCTTTAACGGAGTATTTGGGTGACGTTAGACTCAAATAAACAACTCGATTTTCCCCTTCACATTGGCAGTGGGCATACGAGGCATTTATTATTTGTGTGTGTTTGTTTAAAAAATACATTTTTCAGAATGAATGAGGAGAAAAATGCAAACATCCAAAAAGATACACCACTATATATGGTTTTTCCCTCTCTGCTGGCTACCTATAAATGCGGGATTTATTGCATTTTGGTCACGAAGCCTTCCTAGCATATGTGTTAGTCTCCACAAGCACAGGGTTTGCCTATAACTTCAGTATTGATTTGCTGTTACACGAGTTCCAACTTGTCTAAATTTCATTACCTGAAGGGACAGCTTGCAATTCCATACACAAGTTTAATAACAGCAAGATGACTACATGTAGACTGAGCTTGGAAAGGACAATTTCCCCCACAGTGTGCTGGGCCAAATTCTTCACGAGTCTGTTATTTTCTTACAAATGGTCATGACAAAGCCAATCGCATATATTATTTACTAGCATTTGTATTAGTGTTTTCAACTCGGAACCTACCTTCAACCACACTACTACTAGAAGACATTTCTGACATGTCCAGCTATTTACTTACCTAAGTGCCATTCACTTCTTATTCCTTGGTGAAGAAACTCAATTACATTCAGATAGTGAACATCAAAGGGGCCAGTTTGGCAGGGGGCAGGAGGGGGGATTAAAATCTGGTGGCAAACTCATTCCTCAAAGCCAGTAATTGGTTTAAAGGGGTTCATTGAGACCCAGTTCAGGCTGACATATGGTGGGGAAACTTCTGGCAAATGTTTGCTATGCGAAGCACAGACATACACAGACACATAGGAACGCGCAGTGTACATGTGCACGCGCACACACAGATGTGGTTATCTTTGCGTCTTGTACCCTTTCTTCTCGTCTTGACTGCTACTGTCTGAGGATATGCGATATTGCTTGGTGCAGTGAGAAGCCATCTTGGGGCCATGAGGAAAAAGCCAAGACTTCAGAGAAGCTGACCTTGGCCTTTATATAGTTCAGTTATTGAAGTAACCAGCCCTGGAGCTGATGGCCTTTGGACTTTTTATTTTGGCCAAAGTGTGGTTCTTGATTCTGATAGCATCAACATCACCTTGGGACTTATTAGAAATGCAGAATCACACACTCTACTCCAGAACCTACTGAATCAGAAACTCTGGAGTTCACCAAGCCTTCCAAGGGAGTCTCATGCATGGTGAAATTTGGGAACCACCATGTTATATTACCAAATGTCTGTATTATTTGTGACAGTGTTTTCAACATGTGCCTGATTCCACTGGGATTCACACTGGAAACATAGGTTCCCAAAGCTATTTTTATCAGACACTCTAGCAAAGGGGGTTGGGAATTGGTAAATTTAATCATGTGTCCCTGGTGACTTTTATGACCAGAATAGTTTCGGGAAAGTAAATTTAAGGGTCTTCAATGCAGGCAATATCTTGTGGGCTAGTGAGAATATTTTAACCAGCACACCTTCTTCAATCCCCTAATTCAAGTGGCCGTAGCATCAGGACCACTCAGATAAACAGATAACTAGCTCTTGCTTTGGTGAGCATATTATGAAGTTTTAGTTTGGGCAGCATTTGACTGAATGTGAGATATACATTTTTAAGTTGCTGGTTTCTTAACTTATCTGTCAATTTGCATTCCTGCTCTTTTACATTCACAACCTGTTTGCCCTAACTCCTACTTCCAGCTCCAGTCTGAATGCCTAACCTCTTGTACATTGTTGACCTACTCTATCTGCAGGCCCCATCAACCCTGGCAGGATTTCAGAATCGCTCTCAAGTAATTACAGGAGTAATTATGCATTCCTTCACTCCTAAGCTGCATTCTCCAAGGCCACATTCTACCTGCTCAAGTTGAACCTGCTGATGCCCACAAGGCCCGCACACAAACAGGAGCAATTAGTCTGTTAAAAACCTAAGCATATATTTTCAAAGTCCAAAAAAAATTTTTTCCTGCGCTTCCAAATAGAAATAACTGAGAACTCCAAAATGTTTGACTTTAAGTGGTGCATAATCATTAATATTCTTTCAGGTTGAACGAATATTTTATATTAAAAGCTATCTGTCTCTTGTTTACTTAGCCAAATAGGCTAAAAAGGTAAAAAATCATCTCAGTGAAATAATTGCCCTATGAGTGACAAATGTAAAGAGTCAAAAGGAGAATTAATGCAAATATTTAATTATGTCTCTTCTCCCCTAATTAGATATACTTAATTTGCTTAGCTATTACTTATCTCTGCTACCCCCTCCACCATACACCCCACACAACAGCTATTCCAGATTGTAGCTGCCCCATGTTAAATCAGATCCTCCCTGACTCCTAGGCTTTTGTTTATGCTACCTCTTCTTTCTAGAAAGCTCTTCCATTTTTTTCATTGCTCAAGTCTGAGCTCAAAAGCTACTCCAGAGAAAAATTCCTTGGGAACTCTTCCAGCATTCTCTATCAGTATTTTGGGGGGGCTGAGCCCTGGTGGTATTGTCTACTGGGTGTGTAGCAATCATCTTAGAAGCCAGGCTATATCTTGGGGACCTCTCTCCCTACTGCCAAGTACAGGGTCTTTAGTATAACGTAGTCACTGAAAAAATACCGAACTGAGTTTCAGGCAAAAGTGATTTGCAGACAAAACAATTATCAGAATAGTTCCTTAATTTATGTACTTGTCTTGAAGGTTTTCTATAATTAATTTCAAGTGGGAGGCCAGTGAAGATTGCCTGGATTTACTGTGTGGTAGGGGGCCAAGCTTGACTGAAGACTGAGAAATTCAGTTAAATGGGGTAAATTAGTGGCATGTACAGTCTATATCATGGGGATGGAGAGAAAAGCTCAAGGTGTAACCACTCATGTCTAAGAAATGGGTGGCTCTCCAGACACCTATTGCTGGGAGACCAGGGAGGCCTCTTGGGAGAAGGCCTGAGTAGAGATTTGAAAATCACACACTTTGTTCAGCAGGAAAGCCTCAGTCGACAAGGGAAAGAGTGCTTTTGAGAACGGAGTGGTGTCCTCCACTTAGACTTAGCCTCTGTTTGGCCATGTCTGAGTCTGATGCGTATAAATAAGAATGACCTGAAAGAGCATGTGCCTGATGGGATGCTTCCTGCTGCAAGTGAGAGAAACTCCAGCGCTCAATGGCTTCAACAGCCGACGATTATGGAGGTAAACCTGCTCAGAACTGGACAATTCGGAAGCCGAGGGCAACTTCAGGACTGAAGTTCATTCCATATTTTCCATCTGCTATCCTTAAGCGAATGCTCCACAAAACGGCTACTAAAATTCTAGTCCATTCACTCACTCATTCAACAAATTTTAGCACACTAAGAGCTGTTCTTAGTTGTTCTGAACACATTAGCAAACAAAACAGACAACATCACGGCCTCCTGGAGCTCACTTTCCCATGGCAAGAGACAGACTATATAAGAAGCATATTTAATGTGTTAATTCTGTAGTATGGGTATATGGGAAAAAAAAAAAAAACAACAAGAAAAACAGGACAGATGACCTTTCTGCTGCATAACATATCCAGATAGTTTTTTCGGTCACCTTTCTAGGGCCTCACTTGGGATGGCTGGGAGCATGCAGCCAAGGGCCTGGGCTGCCCAGGCATTTGTCATTCCACACAAGCTGCGGATTTCTTACACGGCAACTCACTTCCCTCAGAGCAAACATCCTAACAGACTAAGACAGAAGCTGCAAGACTGTTTGTGATCCAGCCCCGTGCTTCTCTCGGGGCTGTTTCTGCACCCCCTTGGGTTTGTTATTGAGGACCAGGCCAGATTGAGCGTGTGGGCAGGCACTACTCCAGCTGTGGTTACCTGGAGACGTGATTGGCAGCGAAGCAGGGGGCACCCTTGTACAAGAACTACCGTAGTAGGCCAAGGTAGAGTAGAGTGAGGCAGCCCGGAAGAGAGAGGTGGGGCAGGTTACTGTTTAAATACAGTGGTCAGTTTTCCAGCTGGCTTCTTTAAGAAGCTGAGATTTTAGGAACACTTGAAGGCAGTCGCAGTCATACAGAGCCCTAGAAGAAGCGCACGCCATGGAGTGGGGAGACCTAGGTCCAGTGCCCTGAAGGAGAATGCCCGTTGAGTTCCCCAGATGACGAAAACCTTTCTCAGAAGCTCTGTATCCTATTGCCTTAGATTGCAAAAGCAGCCCACGTCTGTGGCAGGTATTGTGGTGCACCACCTGGGATGTCCACATCTCATATCGGAGTGCCAGTTTGAGTCCCAGTTCCTCTTCATGCTGCTTATGCATCATGGGAGGCAGTAGATGATGGCTCCAATGCTTGGGCCCCTACCACCTACATGGGGACCTAGATGGAGTTCTGGGTTCCTGGCTTCAGAGAGTGAACCAGTAGATAGAAGACACTCACTCTCTCTCTCTTTCTCTCTTTCTCTCTCCTGTCACTGTGCCTTTCAAATGGATGAACGAATGAATGAATGAATGCTTTTTTAAAGAAGCCCATGCCCGAACTGTGACAAGGAGATTGAGATCAGCATGTATGGCTCAGGACGACCATCATGCACTCTCTTGGGCTGGGGCCTCCCTGAACGCCCAGGGTCCTGTAGAGGAGGGAAGATCCTCAACAAGCCAGCAGGCAAGAAGGCTGGGCAGCACACAGATCTGGGGAAAGGGGAACAACAGAGTCTGCACCACAGCCAGGGGCGTCCACTATTCTCTTGTGGGGACTCACAAAGGACAATTCATCGCAGTTTGCTAGAGGTGGATCCTGACTACCAGCAGAGAATTCTCATACTGGGGGTAGGAGCACAAAGGATAGGAAAGGAAGCTGCAGTGACCAAGATGAGCATCCAATTCTCCCAGCCGCGCGCGAAAGGGCCGTCACCCACAGAGAAGGAGAGGCTTTAACAGAATGCACTCAGTGGGCAGACAGCAGGTAGCACCTGTAATGGGAAAAGGTGCCTCTGAAAGGAAAATTCTACGCATCAAACGAACATATATCGAGCTATATAACCAATGAAGGACTTAATGCAAAGAGGCTAATATCAGAATTCCCAAGTACAGCATAGCCACAACAGCTGTAGGCCCATGCCTTCAAAGTTCAAGTGCCTGATGGGAAAGCAAAGCCTAAGAATGGGGGGGTTCTGACTTTTTGAAGCAATTCAAAATCTTTTATACCTCCTGAGTACCACATATCATAATCTGCCCGCACTTGAGTTTTCTGTTACAAAAAGAAAGTACATTAAGCAGTAGTTCAGTAAATATTTATTGACGGAAACAGAAGTGAATATTTATAAAGACTAAGTCAAACTGAGATAATAAAGAAATGTGAGCTTTAATTCAGAGGCAAGGAATGCCAAGAGTGGGGTGGGTGGATTCTGAAGTTCATGACTATATTCTCATATCTTGTTTTTTTTTTCTGCTACTATAAGCAGCTGTTGGCAGAAATTATTATATTAACCTGGAAGTCTATTCAATTTTAACAAAGGGACTCAGGTTTGATGTATCGTTGAATATAAGACAAATTATAACATTTCATTGCAACTATATAATATCAGGAAACACCATAAATAATCTTTGAAAGTACCTTTGCTTTTTGACGATGAGAATGGGTTTTCCTCCCATAGGTCTAGAAAGAAATCTGGCTCAATCTTACTTGACATGTATTTAGTGGGAACCCACTGGGTGTATAATGCTATAAAATATCAATAGGCTATAGAAAAGAAGAGAGCCCCTCTTTTTACAACCCAGCAGGGCAGGAAGGATTAAATTCTCCTTCAAAAGGAAGAGCAAATGTATTAGAGAAGATGCTGTATAACTGAGTTCAGAGAAGTGAGAAAGTTTAGAAAGGTTTCAGAGATATGAACTCCAGTTCTAATAATAAAACTTAACATTTTAATACCATTTAATAGTTTTTGAGGCACTTTCACAGACCTTATCTTATTGTTTCACATGGACCTTGCGAGACAGGTGGGATTTGGATAAGTAATTCCATTTTTAAAATGTCTTAGAATATAGAACATTTATACTGATGAATGCCCTTTTTAGAATAAAGCTAAAGAGTGTGTAAGAAGAATAGAGAGCATGTTTTTGGTTCTGGCTCTGCTATTAACTAGCTGTGTGAGCTATGACATGTCATGTGGCGTCTTTGTAAAATCAACCATTGGATTTCTGGACTTTCAGAACGAAAATATTCTGAATCAATGGGTGGTAATAACTTAAGCAGGCTACCTTTTCCAAAATGAAACTTATTCATGGTAATACCTAGGTCATTAAATAATATAGTATTAAAATTAATCAAACAGAACCTTTTGAAGAATGGTTGCTGAAATGTAAAGCTAAGCATATTAAAATATTCAGCAATTCCAAGTAGATTTTTTAAAAGATTTATTTATTTTATGTGAAAAGCAGAGTTGGGGGGGAGAGGGAGGGAGGGAGGAGGGAAGGAGGAAGAAAGAGAGAGAGAAAGAGAGAGAGAGAGATCTTCCATCTGCTGGTTTACTTCCCAAATGGCCACAAGGGCCAGAGCTGTACCAGACTGATGCCAGCATCCAGGAGCTTCTTCCCGGTTTCCCATATGGGTACAGGGGCGCAAGCACTCTGTTGCTGTCCCAGGTGCATCAGCAGGGAGCTGGATTGGAAGTGGAGCAGCTGGGACTCAAACTGGCATCCCTATGGATGCTGGCATTGTAGGCAGAGGATTAATCTGCTAAGTTACAGTGCTGGCCCCCCAAGTAGATATTTTTAAAGCAATGAAACACATTAACAGATTCAGCTGTTTTAAAAGTAGATTTAGTAATTGTGCTGTTGGCTAATCTATGCTTTGGGGTAACTTGTTTCATAACCTTGGCTTTAGGCTCTGACCAAATTCCTTAGACATAAACTAATGCCTGAATCTTATCTGACTTGGTTGCAAAGGCAAGGTCCTAAATGCGACTAGTCAAAAAGGGCGATGGAATCAGTACAAGGCAGTGACTGTAATTGTGAAAGAAAGATAAAGTGAGTGCAAAGTTGGTAAGTTACTAACAACATCTCTGTGTCTGGAGGATTGCACGTTATCAGCTAATTGCCTGTTTTCCTCCAACATTCTTTGCATATCATCTCCAGATCAAGAAAAAAAATCATAGTGCTTCAAAAGCTATTTTGAGATTTCTCTTAGCAAACAAGATGGAATAATAAGGACCAAATTTACCATCTGTCCTGAAATAACCAGTACTCCGACCACATCTATGTAAGGATGGCTTGTGAGGCAATGGACATTGAGTAGGGAAGGATACTGGCTTCTGAGAGGGGGGACAAATATGACTGAACTAAATAAAAACAAACACTACAATTTACAACTGTCAGTTTCTTTCCTCTTATATTTCCCACTGTAGAGTCTAAACAAATAGTTGGTCCTCTGTAAATACAAGTTCATCAATTGAGAAGCTGGAGCTGAGAGTTTGGGAATACCAAGGCAGCTGGAGTTCACAGGACAGAAGACCCAGAGAGCTACATAAAGGCAGACCCTGGAGATGAGCAAAACTTCTCCCCCAAGTACTCAAATGAGGAATGCTTAGCAGATGTGTGAGGAAGCTACTGGAGGCTGGGAAGGGACTGGGATAAAGGCATAGAACTAACAGCAGCTAGCACTCTTCCAGGGCAGGGAGAAGTACCTGCTCCCCAGGAGCCATACTGGAACCTCATGGCTCACACACAGGGCACTGGGTACAGTACTCATCAGGACCTCACCTTAAGGTCGTGTGGAATAATTAGGGCTAGACTGAGTGTTGGTCGAATCTCACCTAATCATAAAGGATCAGAAGACAGCGCACACTTTGGAAATGGAGAAATGGAAATATATTATTGTAAGAGTATCATATCATCTGTGAAGTAGCCTAATACCACTTGAAGGTACACTGTGATAAAGTAAAAATGTGTACTATAAACTTAAGGCAGCCACTAAAATAAGAAAGAAGAGCTATAGTTAGTGTATAACATGAGATAAAATGGATTCATAGAAAATATTTGATTAATAAAAAAGAAGAATAAATGAAAAAACACATGGGATAAAGAGAAATGACTTGATGAGATATTTATGTCTAAGCACATCAATAATCAACTAAAATGTAAAAGGTATAAAAATTCCCCAACTAAAGCAGATTAACAGATTAGATTAAAAGAAGGCAAAATCCAACAAGAAATGCACAATATAAAGACACAAATAAAGGTTAAAAGTCAAAGGATGGTAAAAGTTAAAACATGCCAATAACAAGCATAAGAAAGTTGAAGTGACTATACTATTAAGCATAAGTAAATGCAAACTTAAAGCACAGTAAGATACCACTGAAAATCTACAGAAGTGGCTAAAATAAGAAAGACTGGCCATATGGTACAGCAGGGTAAGCTGCTCCTTGGGATGCTCACATTTCCCATGGGAGTTCCTAGGATCTAGTCCTGCCTGTCTCTAATGCAGCTTCCTGCCAGTGCACCCCAGAGGCAGCTGTGATGGCTCAAGTGATTGGTTTTTACCACCCAAACGGGAGACATGATCTGTATTCCTGGCTCCCTGTGCTGGCCAGGCCTGGTCATGGCTGGTGTGGAGTAAACCAGCAGTTGAGAGCTCTTTCACTTCTCACTCTCGCTGTCTCTCTCCTTTTCAAATAAATCAAAATAAATAAAATTTTAAAAAGAAGATTGAACATATCAAATTTGGGAGAGGATGTAGGGAACTGGAATTCTCATGCACTGCTTGTGTGGATGTAAAGTGGTACCACTGCCTTGGAAAACAGATCAGCAGTTTGTAATATATTAAACACACACCAGCCTTAGAAAATCTAGCTCGCCCTTGCCTAGGCATTTACTCAACAGAAATGAAAATATATGTCCATTCAAAAAGACTGGGACTTTAATGTCTATAGCAGTTTCTTTGTGAATAGCTACAAACTGAAAACAATCTAAAAGTCCATTAAACAGTAAACTGATTGGGTTTGGCACTGTGGTGTAGTGGGTAAAGATGCCGCCTGCAGCATCAGCATCCCATATGGGTGCCGGTTTGAGTCCCAGCTGCTCCACTTCCGATCCAGCTCCCTGCTCGTGAGCCTGGGAAAGCAGCAGAAGATGGTCCAAGTCCTTGGGCCCCTGCACCCACATGGGAGACTTGGATGAAGCTCCTGGCTTCAGCCTGGCTCAGCCCTGGCCATTGTGGCCATTTGGGGAGTGAACCAGTGGATGGAAGATCTCTCTCTATTTCTCTCTCTCTGCCTCTCCTCTGTAACTCTTTCAAATAAATAAATAAATAAATCTTTAAAAAAACAGTAAATTGATAAACAAGCTGGGTTTGTATATGCCTACAGAGGAGTACTACGCAGTGATAGAAGGGAAATATATATATATATATATATATGAATCTCAAGAAAATTATGCCAACTAAAAGAAAAAGAACATACACTGCACATACTGTTTAAAACTAGAAAATGCAAGTACTCTACAGTGACAAAGTAGATCTGTGAGAGCAGGGGAGGGGCTGGAGGAAGGGTTTACAAAGGGCACAAGGAAACTTTTGGAGTTATGGGTATGTTTACTATTTTGAATGTGGCAATGGTAATGGCTTCTGGTGTAACTGTGTATCAAACCATCAAACTATACATTTTAAGTATGTAAGTCAACTATACTGCAAGAAAGCTGTGTGGAAAAATAGAGAGAAAGCTACTTAATCTCATCTTCCTTCAAAGGTAACATGAAGTATATTCTGTGGCTTTTTGAGATCACAAATCGCTATTTATTGATAAAGGTCTTGGGTATAGGTGAACCATGTTCAGCATAGAGAAAAGGATGCTTATTTAATTTTTGATCAATTATGTAGTATTTTTCTCTTGGAATTTTTAGAAAATGACTGAACTGTTGGTTAATCTTATGAATCCACAGGTCTAGACATAAGTACTATTTGTTCAGAAATTACAGTTTTGTGAGCAAGCTTTTGGTGCGGCAGACTTGGGATACCTGCACCCCATAACAGAGTCCTGGCTCTGCTCCCAATTCTAGCTTCTAACTAATGTGCACCCTGGGAGGCAGCAGTTAGGGCTCAAGATTTTGGTCTCTGCTACCTACGTGGGAGAACTGGAATGAGTTCCTAGTTACTGGCTTCGGCCTGGTGCAGCCCTGGCTGTTACAGGCATTTGGAAAGTAAACCAGCATAAGAAAGGTCTTTCCATCTGTCTGTCTCTCTCTTCCTCCCTGTTTTTGCCTTTCAAATAAATAAATATTAAAAAAATAAAATTTTTCCCACTGTAAAAAATTCTTACCAAAGTCTCCCCCATGATATAAGTTTCTGATTATGTTTATAGTTTTCTATAACATTTTTATTTAGTTTTATAATTCACCCATTTAAGAAATATGTATTGAATGCCTACCATAGAAAGCACACGGCCAGTGTCAGCAGATCCACTGGGGCTTGTGCCCTCCTAGGGCAGACGTGCAGATGGGGGAGCTAGACTTTTAATAAGCAAGTCAACAAACACAAAGCTATAGATTTTCATAAGTGCCCCGAAGAAAGCAAACAGAACACCGTCTGTGATAATGATAGGAAATGTGCCTTAGAAATGATTTAATTATACATTATCTCTGCAGTCCATTACTTCAAATGATCCCTAGTTATTAAATTTCCATAGTCGGATTTTACTACTCTGTTTAGTTTGTTAGTCGCAAGCTTCAGGCCGTTTAAAATAAAAGCTATGATGAATAGAACAGTCGCTCATGTGCTTGGTCTTCACCTTTGAGGTTGGCAAGGCGAGGCCACTTTGTCCGGGAAGGCTTCTGATCATGCCTTTCACTGGGCCTGGAGCACGCATGCACACATGCACACGCTAGCTTCAGTCCTTGCTGTATACTTCAGTAGTGGCCTGCATTTTTTTCCCATGACTTAACACAACTTGTCATTACTATATGAGAGATTTTTAAAATGAATATCTGGGGCTGGCGCTGCAGCGTAGCAGGTAAAGTCGCAGCCTGCAGTGCCGGCATCTGAGATGGGTGCCGGTTCGAGTCCCGGCTGCTCCACTTCTGATCCAGCTCCCTGCTATGGCCTGGGAAAGCAGCAGAAGATGGTCCAAGTCCTTGAACCCCTGCACTCGCATGGGAGATCCGGAAGAAGCTCCTGGCTTCGGATCAGCACTGCTCTGGCCGTTGCTGCCAATTGGGGAGTGAACCAGCGGATGGAAGATCTTAATCTCTCTGTCTCTCTGTCTCTCTCTCTCTCTGCCTCTCCTTCTCTGCCTTTCAAATAAATAAATAAATCTTTAAAAAAATAAAATGAATATCTGTCTTCCTAGGAAACTATAACTCACATGAAGGCAGAGAAGATTTTTCTGGGACTATACTACACACCACAGTAGATACCAGAAAAACAAAATAGACGGCTAAAAGAAGGAGCGTTTTTCTCACTTCCGGAAGTCTAATGACTAAATTTTCCCAGCCCTCGCGAGGAGTGGGTCTAGCCTGGAATCCGTGAATGATTCAGTCCCTGGGTTCCACTGGCCCTTCCTGAGAGTTTGGTCTGAGAGTCATAGAACCATCCCACTTGAAAGCTACACTTCCTCATCTCCTGACCTGGGTGAATCCTGACAAACTAAGTGTTGTCAGGGAAGCTGCTGTTTTCGTTTATGGGGGGAAATTGTAGAGAACAGGAAATGTTATGTCAAGCCAACTCTGCGCCACAGGGGTGCTACTGTAGAGTCGGTAGCACTCATAGGCTCCGGGGGCCAGTGTGTCTGGGTCCGGACTGTCTCTCTCAGCACTTATGAGACCTCAGGCAAGTCACCCAACTCACAGGTTCCTCATTTTTCTCATCTGTGAACGAAGATAAGGGGGCAGGCATTTGGCCTAGCAGTTAAGATGCCCTCGTCCCATACCAGAGTACCTGGGTTCGGGTCTTCTGGCTCTTGACTCCAGTTCTGGCTAACACAGATCCTGGCGTGCAATGGTGATGTGTGAAGCCATTGGGCTCTTGCCGTCCAAGTGGAAGACCTAGATTGAGTTTCCAGTTCCCAGCTTCAGCCTAGTCCAGCTCAGCCCTCCCTCGCCATGGTGGGCTTTTAGGAAGTGAACCACCAGATACAATCTCTTTATCTTTCCCTCTCTCTCTGTCTCTTTACCTCTCAATATGTTTTTAATGAGGACAAAAATAACATACACCTCCGTGGGTAATTGTGAAGTTGAAATGTTTGGTACATGTAAGGTGCTCAAAACAGTGAGTAGCAGGCAGTGCAAGCGAAGTGCTTGTAATTAAGTACTGCATAATACTGAAACCAAGCCCTCTCAAATTCTAATGGTGCAACTACACTGTGCAAATACAAAAATAACCTTCCACTCTACTATCCTTGTATTTCCATCCACCTATCTTCCTCAGTGCCTTAAAGGAAGGGAGAATTTATATCATAATGATGGTTATTCTAAAACCCGAGAAGTATTAAGCAAAACTATAGTAACACAAAGTTCACTTTGTGGCATTTATCTGCAAAACTAGCATTTCTGAATGTCGTAAGCTAGTTTCCAGTCCTCCTTACAGAGCAGGCTTTAACATGCGGCTTTTCATATGGCCTGAAAAGAGGCTTCTTTCTGCTTTCTAGAGGAATGCGCAGTGAGGGAGGAGAGGGGGCGGCTTGCCGGTGGAAACCCGAGAACAGCGGCTCTTTGAATGCCGGGCAGGACGTAGCCTGGGAACTGTGAGCAGCTGCTGGCGGAGTGTTTCACACGCAGCGGGGCAGTGGGAAAAGCAATGAAGAAAACAAGCAGGGCAAACAAATGCAGAAGAAAGGGTGGGCGGGGCCAAACTCCAGGAAAGGAGAGGTCAGGCGGGAGGGAGGAGGACACGCTTAACAGAAGAAAGACGAAAACAGGGTGAAATGGGCGCCAAGGACTAATGTTCCAGAACAAGAAACCATGAGCTTTGTGGCCATTTTAGACACCAGGAAAAATATGTATATTTGGAGAAAGAAATGAGAGAGAGTTGAGGAAGCTGAAGTAAATGCGCACGTATATCGGCAAATAAGCGCACTTAATAGGGACACATTCCATTTTTAAAAGCCATAGTAAAACACGTATATGGACTACCCTAATGGCTACCTTCAGAACTGGCAAAAAGAGTACCTGATTAAAATTCTCTATTCTCTTCAACATGGGAAACTGATTTTATTCTGAAGGACTCTCCATTGGGATGTACAGTTTAATCTTTAGACCTTATAAAAGGGCTGGCTACCATCTTTCTGTAATACAAGCTTGGCCACAGAGAAGACCAAATAACATAGCCAAAATGAGAGCGTAAATTATGATTTCACAGCTAGATTTACTTTGCCATGGGCACAGTAAACAGACAGAATCTCCCTTTTCAAACCAAACTAATGGAGAAATAAAGTTTCACCAATAACGTCAACATTTATAGACAGGTCGCATAAGGTGGTGCGCACGTTTGATGTCAAAGTGAGGACATAGCTTTCCTCGCAGCACTGTCTCCCTCACAGAAAACCCACCATCAGAACACGCTGTGACTCTAGATTTCTGGCTGAGGCCACCAAAGACCAGGAATGGGACTGAGCACCCCCTTGACTTGCATCCTCTTAAAGGTTTCCTCTGGTCTGCTCTACCAGAAACCAGGAGGAAGAGGAGCAAGCTAGGCAGCAGAAGCAATGTAAAGATGGGGGCAGGCTGATGAAGGGCTGCTTTACACAGTGCTCTGCCATCAAGGACACCCAGCTGGCCCGTCCACTGCAAATAGCATTGGTTGTCAGTGTGGAAAGCCAGGGCCTCAGCAGAAGTCAGCCTATGAAGAGCCCTGGCAGATGGAACTGCCCTAGGGGTTGAAGGACCCCTGGGTCAGAGCCACAGACCCTGTTGGCTCTAAGCTGAAAGAAGCCCTTCACTCAGCTCAGCTTCCAAAGTAACCACCGCTGTTGAGGGGACAGCCAAGGAGGGTCTGTAACACTGCAGGCAGAACTGCAAATTTCCTCGTAGAGATGCCACCTGCCTTCTCTTCAGGCCAGCTCGCCTCCCAGGCCAGCTAGGTAATGGAAGTCAACAGGGGCGCTCCCTAAGGAGGTTCACACCTCCCTTGTGATGCCGCTTCTGGTATCCCATGTGAAGAGATCGATAGGTCTGGGCCTCAGACCTGGCCAGGTCTTAGTGCCCACCTATCAGCTGGACTTCATCAGGCCCCTCCTATCAGTTTCTATTTGCCTCTCAATGGGAAAACTTTCTTGTGGTTTGGGTAGTACCTTTCCTAGTTCCTCTAATAATGAGTCTGTCCTTTGTTTTAGATCCTGTGTATTTCATCTGCTTGTTAAATTCATTTTCTCCAGACTTGAAACAGTGAAATTCTAGATGGCCATGCACATGAAACCTCAGATGGAAGCAATGTCTGCAAGCAGGCACCACATCCCCTTTGAGAGGCCACCTCCTGCTGGAACCCTGTCTTGACTACCGTTCTCTACTCTGCTCCTACTCAGCTTGAAGAAGCCAGAGTGGTCACTGCCCCATCCCCCTAACACAAGTTAGGGTCCATTCTTCTGGGGGAGGGTGTGTGAGGCAGTCAGGTTGGTTCCAATGCAAATTCAGGGTGCAGCATGCTTGCTTTCCCTAAGTTACCTTTAGTGAGTCACAGTGCCTGCCCCACTCCTTGGGAGCTTCCAGTCTTATCATGAGAACAGCAAGGGAGTGGTGACCCCACCCTCCTGAGCTCCCAGTTTACTGTAAAGCAAATCAGGTGCCCCACCCTCTGATGGCTCTTTTGTTTTATCAGGAGCAAGCCAGACAGGGTAAAAAGATTACAAATCAGGTCTTTGGATGGGTTTGCTCCTGCCTTGTTCTGATTGACAGTTTCTCCTCCAAAATTGTGCTTAAAAACCCCAGTACCACTAGCTCCTTCGGGTTGTTCCTCTCTTGGAGCCCACCCCTCCCCCCTACAGGCAACTCGGGTTGGAGGTCTTTGACTTAAATATATCTTGCTTTCAAATACTAAAAAAGAAAGAAAGAAAGAAAGAAAGAAAGAAAGAAAGAAAGAAAGAAAGAAAGAAAGAAAGAAAGAAAGAAAGAAAGAAATACAAAATCAAGTAATGCATAAAGATCAAGCAATGACATAACTAATACTTCCTAATGATTTGGATTCTCTTTATAAAATGTCAGAAAAAATCATGTTTTTTTTTTTTCCTTCTCTTAAACTAATAAATATTTCTGTGACTCTGACAGCTTCATTCCCAGTTTCTACTTCGTGTAATTTTTTTCTGTCATACTGTCTACATCATTCACTTTTGTCTCGCTAGTCCTGCATATCCTGATGTCTTTCTTGGAATAAAAAAAAGTAGATACTGTCCTTGAAAACAAGGCCATTCTTCGTTCTGGGTGAGAAGGACAGACTGGAATATTTGGGCCGCGTTACCTTGAAGGTTATGTGAATAAACTCTCATTCCTCCTGAGTAAAGTACCAGCAGCTGTAAAAATACTGGAAACCAAATGTTCTTAAGCTTGACAGTGCACTTTGGCCTCAGTGCACTCCATGGGCTGTCACCATCCTGGGCCCTTAGATTTACATCTTTCCATTCTCTACAGGGCCTGTTCACTTCCATTTTTATTTTGTTTTTTAACTGTTGAGGTTAAGCAGAAATGATTGTTCTCTTCTTACTGAAGAGATGTTTTCCTAGAACTTAATTGTCCTTTTCCCACGGGTCATTCTATTCCTAATATCAACAAATCCTTCTGTGACTTAACCTTTTCAAAAACAAATAGATTTTTTTTCCCTCTTTATTCTTTTCATTTCCTATACCTTCAACCATTTAATAACGCCTGCCAGTGGGCACATCAGGCTAGATTTGTAGATGAAATCTTTTTAAAAAGCAATCTATAGTTTGCAATATGTTAGAGCAGAGGGTGGGCACTTAGGTACAGAAAGTTAAGCCTGCATCCCAGATCCAGATGGAGATGCAATTCCAGGTCCTTGACTTTGGCGTGGCTTAGGCCCAGCTGTTGTTAAGCATTTTGGGGAGTGAACCAACAGATGTGAGAGTTCAATCCTTCTCTCTCTCTGCCTTTTAAATAAATAAAAATAAACTTAAAATGCAACAAGAATAATATATTTTAAATTAATAGTAAAAAGGATATGTTAGAGTAGTTTTTTTTTCTATGTGCTACTGCAATATTTTGGGAGGGGTAGCGTCTAATTTTTTAATTACATGGTTCCCTTATTCATATTTCAAAAACTGAAAGATCCCCACATGATACAAGGCGTTAGTATCTATTAATAGGGAAAAAGTGACAGTTGATAAAAATTTGTATGACTTTAGTAGCACAATTACTTAGGAAAACAGTGGTATATGGTTGAGATGATTTTCTATTCAAGCTATAGACAAGGCTTGATGCAAAAATATACATTTTAGACCTATTTGTAGAATCTGTAATTTGAGAAATAATTTCCATATGTGGTTACAGGTAAGCAGGAGCTTCTGGGAGCTTGACAGAAATGTAGAATTATAGGTCTTAACGAATATCTACCCAGTCTCTGGGGATGGTTTAACAAGCTCTGCCAGTGATTTTTATCTATGCTATGTTTTAAAAACTATGTTCTATACCAGCACTATCTAATAGAAATATAATGAGAGCTACCTATATGATTCAAATTATTCTAGTAGACACATTTAAAAAAGTAAAAAGATAAATACTGCCAGTTGTTTTAATTAAAGCAACAGGCTCATTTCATTCATTTTCAAGAAAAATAACCAAGTTTGAGTAATAATAAAAATAAATGAGTGAAATTCAATATAACATATTTTACTTAACCAAATATAGAAAAACTATGATTTCAACATATAATCAATATATAAATATTATTGGGATATTTCACACTTTTTGTACTAATCTTTGAAATTTGATTTGTGTATTATATTTAAAAATAAACTGTTACATTCTTTAATATATTTTTTTTAAATCTGAAAGGCAGAGAGACAGAGTGAGAACCAGAGACAGAGATCTTCCATCTGCTGGTTCACTCCCCCAAATGCCCATAACAGCCAGGGCTGGGCCAGGTCAAGCCAAGAGCCTAGAACTACATTTAGGTCTCCCATGTGGGTGCAGGGACCCTATCACTTAAACTATCATCTGCTGTCTCCCACAGTATAGATTAGCAAGTAGAACCAGAAGTGGTTCTAAACCTAAACGCAGGACTCCAATGTGGGATGTGGGCATCCCTATGCTAAAAGCATGCCTCTATATATTACACTTATAACACATCTGAACGGGAACTAGCTTTATCCAAGGGCTCAACAGCCACATGTAGCTATCACATTGGACAGCATAGTTCTTGACAATGTGATCTGAAATACAGCACATACACATTCATACAGCAGCACATTGTATTACTGTGCATCTCCTAAAAGTTTCTCTCCATCCTCCTGATGTCCCTTTACCTTGTTTTGCCTTCAGGAAAAGTTAAGCACTTGGGTCTCCATGTTTCTGTAGCACTTTAATACTCATCTATGACGAAGCTTTCTGCATGACATTATACTTCATTGCCCCAATCGGAGTCTGAACCCCTCTTACAGAAGTCATATGTTTTCTTAACCTTTTAAGCCTGACGGTACCTGACAAGTGCTTCAAGTAGGGCAATGGGTCTCAACACGTGGGCTCTGAATCAGTCATGTCAGTGTCACTTGTTAGAGATGCAAGATACTGGGTCAGAAACTCTGAAGGCAGCGCCCAGTGATCTGTGTTTTAGTAAGCCTTCCAGATGGTTCTGATGCTCATCAAAGTCTCTTGTCTAGGAGAATGGCCTCAGACTCACCTTTTCCCTCTGAGTTCTATGTCTAACTACAAGCAGACTCATTTTAGGTGTTGTTAAAGGAAATGTCAAGCAAGGACATG
Organism: Oryctolagus cuniculus; assembly: GCF_051225735.1. Taxonomy (NCBI): domain Eukaryota; kingdom Metazoa; phylum Chordata; class Mammalia; order Lagomorpha; family Leporidae; genus Oryctolagus; species Oryctolagus cuniculus. The sequence goes on from NC_142888.1 coordinate 17,598,856, forward strand.
CCAGGAAGATGGCAGTAGAGCCAACCCTCAGTGCAACTGAAGTGGAGGCTGTTGGATGTCCTCCCCTTACCCCCAGGTAGTAATAGGCCCACTTTATTTGTAAGAGCAGATGGTGCAGCTCACCTAGGCTCCCTGCCTAGAAGGGAGCCCATAATGCAAAGCAATTAGTAGAGGATCATTAAAAAAAAAAAGAGGAAAGTAAGGAAAATGTTCAAAATATGTTACTACATTTAAAGGATCAAATCCTGTGCCCAGTGATGACAAGGACAAACATACACGGCTAGAAGGCCTACTTAGAAAACCTGTCTCCAAAGGGAAAAGCATGAGTTGCTCTGCTGGGATTTTTAACTTGTAAATTAAAAATAATTTTCTTTAGTGTTTTTGAAGTGAAGCCAGACAAATGTTCATATTGACCAACTCAATAGGATACCATCTCCTCTCACAAATCTTACTAACATGACCATGTAGACCAAACCAGAGATCTGAGAAGACAGGCTTTCATAGTTTCAGGGGTGAAGTACCACATATATATTTTATAAACCTGGAGAAGGGCACAGGGTAAGGACGCCATCATGGCAGTAATACAAGAAAACCCACCTGTGATGTTTCTCTTAATTTGTATTTATTTGAAAGCAGAGACAAAGACAGACAGAGATTCCCCCATCCACTGGCTCATTCTCCAAATGCCTGTTAACAGCTGGGACTGGGCCAGGCAGAAGCCAGAAGCCCTGAACTCAGTCTGGGTCTTCCATGTGGGTGGCAGGGACCCAGGTATCTGAGCTGTAACCCAGCTCCTCCTCGAGTGCCCAGTAGCAGGAAGCTGGAATCTGGAGCAGAGCTGGGACGCAAACCCAGGCATCTGATGCCGGATGCAGGCATCCCAAGCAGTGTTTGGACTGCTGCACCCAATGCCTGCCACTAACTCTGCTTTCCTCAACATCGCATATGCAATCTTAAGGGGGTTTTGGTCAGTATGTCCTTGGCCAAACAGCACAATTACAATGTCTATTTGGTGCACAGAAGTCCAATCACTGCTGAATGAAAGAAGGAGGAAAGAATGAAAGCAGTAATAAAGTGTCCAGAAGATGAGGGCCTAGTTCTCTGTGACACAAAGCTCCCATGGAGGTATGCAGATGTAGAACAATATGCATGGGGCTGGTGCTGTGGCATAGTGGGTAAAGCCACCACCTGCAGTGCTGGCATCCCACATGGATGCCTGTTTGAGTCCTGGCTGCTCCACTTCCTATCCAGCTCCTGCTAATGTGCCTGGGAAAGCAGCCAAAGATGGCCTAAGTGCTTGGGCCCCTGCACCTACATGGGAGACCCAGATGAAGCTCCTGACTCCTGGCTTCGGAATGGCCCAGCTCCGGCCATAGGGGCCATCTGGGGAGTGAACCAGTAGATGGAAGACCTCTCTCTCTCTCTGCCTCTGCTTCTGCCTCTCTCTAAACTCTGTCTTTCAAATGAAATAAACAAGTCTTAAAAAAAAAAAACCCACAATATTCACATGACTCTTGAAGACTCTTAGGAAATCTTTTAAAAATACCTAATTCATAATCTTTTTCTACAGCATATTTAATGACTTTCATCCTTGGAAATGCCCTCATTTAACTTTTCAAGTGCTTACATTGCTTGAGTTCCAACAATCAAGAAGGCACGTACTCTTCGTGTTAAAGTATATTTGCAGCTTCTGCTGCTATTTCTGGGTTTACTCATGAGTATAGGGAATGGTAGACCACTCTCCTCCATTCCAGCTGTGCTTGGCAAATAAAGAGCACGACCCCACTACTCATTGTGTGTGCATTGCTTCAAAACTACAAAGGCTTATCATCATGTGAACTTTCTTCCCATATGGGTTTGATATTCATTTCTACTTAATCAAATATTAGTATTGGTTCTGCTTTAAGAGCTAATTCATTAAAATGGCTTTTAGTTGATTGCTGAGTTCTAAAGGCACTGAAAAAGATAATGGTTTAAAATTTTATATTTGCAATTGTAAGTGTGATTTCTAAGGGTACACTGAAGTAGGCTCATTAATCCACTGGTTTGTAAAAGGAAGTTTTCCAAGTTAATGTATCTGAGCATCATTAAAAGAAGAGAGGAAGTATGAAAAAAGTAAAGTATTTCATACTTGTGTTGACTAAATAGCTTAAAGTATGACTTCGTTGGGGTCTAAATTTAATTGGAGTTTGAGAAGAGGAAACAAAAATGGTTTGGGAATTACACTTCAGAAGACCTGATTTAGATCTTAACTGACACTACCTTACAAATTATGACTATGATTGTGTCACTTAATGTTTCCTTCCTTGTAAAGTGGAATAATGAGAATATGCGATCATAATTATAATATCATGATCATACGGTCATGAGGATCAAATGAGAGAATGCATGTGAGAACTCTTGGTAATGAAGGCATGATGGTTTCCTGTCCCATAAATTAAACACTGTCCAATAGTCACGTAGTAACATCCATACCAATGTGTGCACTCTCAGGCAAGCATGAGAATTTTTGCCCATAGAAAATTTTGAACAGGCAAAACAATGTGTCTTTCATTTGCATTTGTGGATTCAAATAAATTTGAAACTCTCTATATATACTGTTTATATGCATGGGTAAATTCTTTCTTGAGTCTTACTCTACTGTTGATGGTCAAGTCTAAATAGCTTATCTATTTCTATCATTTTGATTGCTATTACATCAGTTAAAGAACCAGTGTGGCTTTCTTTTAGAATCAGTTAATGGATCATATAACTAAACCCAGGATATTATGATATCAAGTAGATATACCTTGATGGCATATAATTCCAGTCTTCCTATTACACAATTTTAACAATTTATTTTTTATTTTATTTGAAAGGGGGGAGAGAGAGAGAATGCACTCCCATCTGCTGGTTTACTCCCCAAATGCCCGTAGTAACTGAGGCTGGGTCAGGCCAAAGCCATGATCTCAATCTAGGTCTCCCACATGGGTGGCAGGGACCTAACTACTTGAGCCATCACTTGTTGCCTCCTAGGGTGCACATTAACAGGAAGCTGGAATTGGGAGCAGTGCTGGGACTTGAACTCATGCACTCCGACTCGAATCCCAGCACTCCGATGATATGGGACAGAGGTATCCCAAGCAATGACTTAACTGCTATGCCAAATGCCCGCCTCTATTACTCTCGTTGGCTCAAATTGAATACTCTTTTCTCAGGTTTATATCTGCCTTCCCACTACTCCGACTCTGTTTTTCTGTTTTTCCTTGTCTTAGCAGAGGCAAAGATGAACTCATACTTGATTTTTATCATGATTTTAGCAGCTGACTAAATTCTATATTTTTATAGAAATATGATGTCATAATGATAGCAGGCTCAAGTTTCCTGCCACAGAAGTTGGATCATGCTTTAGTCTGAAGTACATTCTTTAAATGTAAAGTGTTCTTGAGAGGACATAGGAGTCGCAGTTCCAGGAATGGGATTAAAATTGCTTGATGACAACCTCATTTCTTGCTTTGTTCCTTTTCTGACCAAGAGCTCATGTTTACAATAGGCAAAGTGGTTAGAATTATGGTCAAAAAAAAAAAATGGAAATCAACTCCACTCAGTTAAGTGCAAAGTGCAAAGCAAAACTTTAGAATTATCAGCTTTCTGCTAAAAATCCTTTTTAAGCATATCCTTAAGGTCATGTACAAAAGTAGAAACAAGTGAAATTTGCTGCAATAAGAGCACACACCACAAACTGATTGAACTATTTAATGTGACAATCTGTGTCTATGTTGGTTTGGGGAAGAAGGGTTTAAAGTTAGAGTTATAGAAGGAGAAACATAGTTCTAACAAGCCACACTGGTTCCTAGGAATAAAGGAAGCAATTTCATTGGTTTTCAACTAAAATTCATTCTATATTTATTTCCCTCAGATTTCCAGATATAGAATCATAGGACTGAACTGGATATAGCCTTAGACAGAATAGATTGTCTCACTTTAAAAAAGAGGAGGAGGCCAGTGTTAGGCCTATGATTAAGATGCTCACTGTGATGCCTACAAGGCATTTGGAGTGAGTTTGAGTCTGGGCTCTGTTCCTTAGTCCAGTTCCCCCTAACGCACACCCTGGGATGCAGCAGGTGATGGCTCAAGTACTTGAGTCCCTGGAAACCATGGTAAGAGATCAGGATACAGTTTCGAGCTGGCCCAGGCAAGGCTGTGTCTCTCAAATAAGTAAGTTTTAAACATGAGGAGAATTGATGCTAAGAGAAGTTAAATGACTTTCTCCAAAACCTGGGCAAATAATGGCAGAGCTTAAGTTCGAAGTTAGGCTCCCTAATATTCATTTTGATGCTGTTTTTACTATATCACACAATTTCTTCTTACATATACTTCCTTCACTTATAACCAAGTCCTTATTTATTTGAAGGAATCAATAAAAATTAAATTATTAATACTTTCTCACACTTGACGTCTAAATACATCGTACAATTAGAATGGATTACTTAGCATTGATGATTTTTAAAAACATTTCCCATTAGTGATGAACTTTTATTTTCATTTATAAATATGCATGTGGTTTGGAAACTCATAACTGGTGCATAGGGAGATTACTGATGCCATAAACAGGAGTGTCAATTGGTAAAGTCAACAACAGGAGTCACTGTGCACTTACTCCTCATGTAGGATCTCTGTCCTTAACGTGCTGTACACTGAGGCTTAATGCTATAACGAGTACTCAAACAGTATATTTCACTTTGTGTTTCTATGGGGGTGCAAACGACTGAAATCTTTACTTAATGTACACTAAACTGATCTTCTGTGAAAAAAAAAAAAAAAAAAGAAAGAAAGAAATTATCAATTCCCAACTTGACTCTCACTGGGATTAAACATGACAATAGGTCTGATCTGATTTCATCATCATTTAAAAAAAATCATCTATTATTTTTCACTTTATGTTTCTGTGTGGGAGCAAACTGTTGAAATACTTACTTAAGGTATACTAAGCTGATCTTCTGTATATTAAGATAATCGAAAATGAATCTTGATGTGAATGAAAGGGGAGAGGGAGTGGGAAAGGGGAGGGTTGTGGGTGGGAGGGATGGTATGGGGGGGGAAGCCATTGTAACACATGAGTCGTACTTTGGAAATTTATATTCATTAAATAAAAGATAAAAAAAAATATGCATGTGGCTGCCACAAATCCTGTAAAAGCAAAGGTGGCTGTTGGCTCTCTAAAAGAAATTTTAAAATATAATTCAAGAGGGCTTGAATGGAACAAATGTGGCCACTGGTTTTCTTTGGAATCTATTACTTTCCTTATTTATGCTTAAAATGAAAATCATACTAGGCATGAAACCGGTAAGATTTTAAGAGTATTCAAGTACTATAGCACAAACAGACATAGAAAGACATGTAATCGCTTAACTATACTGCCTTGCCCTAGTCAATGCCACTTACTAACAATCTATCATGCAAACATTTCAACACTATCCATCACAACCAGAATTAAGTTACATGAGATCTCAAGAGGTCCTGAATTTGGAACTTGTTTTTATTAAGGTCCTAGCAATTCTTCAAGAGGATTTTCAATCACACCCCTAAATGGGCTGCCAATAGGAAAGTAACCTGGTTTATCATCTTTCTTTTCTTTATTAAAACACTGAAAGCAAATATTTTTAAGCCTAGTTTCCTCTCTGTACTCAAAAGCATACTTTCTGCATGTGGTGAGAATGGAAAAGGAGAGAAAAGGATTCTGTCATTCTCTGGCTAAACCAGTTTGAGGGCTTTGGAGTGAAAACCAGCATCCTTCACATGGAATGCATGTATGTACCTCCTCTACTACCACACCACACCACACCACAACACGATCTGAGTTCTTACCATGAGTCTGGCTTTGTATGAATCAGTGCATTCCAAATTACAGTAACCAGTTAGAGAACAAGGAAACTGACAACCGGAGAGATGCACTGGCCTTAAGTCTCTCAGTCTGTAAGTCATTCCAAAACCTGGATACGCTAATGAAACTTTTAACCGTGATAATGTGAAGAGCTAGAATTTATAGTGTGTACTATGTAGCAGATTCTCTTCCCACTACTTTCCATTTATTTTGATTTATTCACTCTAAGAATAAACTGATAATGTATACAGAGGATTCTATTATCCCAATTTCAGATGAAAGACCAAGGCACAGAAGGGTTCATTAACTTGTATAAGGTCACACAGCTAGAAAGTGTGACCTTGAGCACAATCCTATTCCCTGTATTAATTATGTAAATAATATAAACAATCCTATCCTCAGAAAATATCATGAATATCAAATGAAGAAATTATATTCATTGTTCCTTATAAATAAGCCTTGTCTGCATATTGTTTTATCATAACAAGGAGCAACAATGTTTATAATGTACCTACCTGCAGAAGTTTCCATCTGGTGTTCAGGTCTTCCAGAGTACTAAGGTTATATGGTGAGAGCTGAATGCCCAGTGTGGTGAGCTGGCGGCCAAGGTCATTGACGTGGCTTACATTCTCTTTAAGAGGTGCAATTTCTCCTCGGAGAGCCTGCATGAGAGTCAAGAGCAAAGTGGAAGATGAGAACGTTTAAAGCAAAGCAGCAGACACCTGGGAACTGTAAGATACTTCAGTCTGTTTGGGTTCAATGTCAATGACATTTGCTCCATGTGTCGATCTGCATGTTTGTGTGCTTTCAAAGTTCACGTGTTGAAATCCTAAGAAAACCAAAATCATAATAACAACCACAGAAATCTTAACACCCAATTAGGAGGTGGGGCCTTTTTGGAAGTGAGTTTTGGGATTAGCACTCTTCTAAAATGGACCTCGGAGCACTCACTCGTCCCTTCCACCATGTAAGGATACAGCTAACAGGTGCCATCTGTGAGAGACAAGTCCTCGCCAGGCATCAAGTCGGCTCATGTCTTGGTCTTGCACTTCCCAATCTCCTGGACTGTGAGAAATAAATTTCTGTGATTTGTAATCCACCCAGTTCATGGTATTTTTGTTATGGTAGTGCAAATGGACTAAGATACTCTGGTGTGGCGATAATATAGCCATGGACATTTGTTAATGAATAAATAATGATAGGTAATATTTCCTGAGCACTTTCTAGGTGCCTGATGCTGCGATGAGCCCCATTCATAGAACAGAAATGATTCTATTCCTATACAACTACCCTATGAGGCTGGTAATAGGAGAATTCTCATTTTATACATGAGAAAACAAACTTTGTAAGGTTCAACCTTGCCAAGGCTCCATGGGTAAAACTTGAGCAGCCCAACACATATGCAGGTTTGCCTGCCTGCAGAGTGCAAATTCTTAATTACTGCATTATATGCAGGGACTTCAAAATGTTTGTGGAAAAAACAGAAAGGAAAGTTTGCTTTGGTGCAACTGTTTTCAAGTACATGCATAGTTTTTTCATAATATACATTTTCCACGAACTTTTTAAAGATCCCCTCATATGCATGGATTGCAAATTTCTTGCAACAAAATAAAGTTATTTTTTAATACCATTTTCCCCACATACTTTTTGAAGTAGATCTCTCCAAAGAAATTTGGGGTTGGCAAGGTAACAGGAAAAATACAGTGCTTGCTAGATTCTAAATTTTACTCATCTCACAACCAGAAATGGATGCTTATATTTACAATAAAAAGATACAGTGAATCATAAAATATCACATTCATACTTTGCACCAACCGCACATAATAAATAGTTTCCTTTAGGGAGTAGGGTATTTTGTCGAGTCCTAAGAATGACTTCCTGGTCTGCTGGTATTTTAGTCCTTGTAGCAATGACTTCAGAAGGCTCCCGTGGGGCTTCTCCGCTGTCTCTGAAGCACTAGAGCAGGAGTCTCTGGTGCAATGCATCACTGCAATCTGTTAGGCAGAGAAACCCTATGCAGATATGGGGAGGATATTACCATGCATCATATCTTCCCTATCGAGATGGCATTTATGGGTCTTTAACATGATGCATGATGTCCAAATGTTCCACTGAGCAATTTCGAAGGGACAAATTTCCTCACTTAGGAGAACAGTTTGTGTAATGGGATGTCTGTGCACAAGGACAGCATCACTTACTTGACTATACGTGCTGTCTTGCCTCGCTCGATCTGGGCAGGTGTTATTTCTCTGTCCGGTTCAGTATGTTGATTAAACCATTGTTTACACTGACCTCATTTATAAATCTCATGTTCTCTCTCACTCCAAATGGAAGCCACTGTATATATTTAAACCAAAAATGTCATTATCCTCTCACATCAGCCTGAGTATCCCATCACTAAAATGCAGTATATGGAGTCTAGGACTTTTAAAAAGTCTAGGGTAATACACAGCATTGTGATAATCACTCTGCTACACTTAGAGTTTTAAAAAGGGGTCATTAAAACCATTATATTAGGGGCAAGCGTTTGACCAGTTAAGATGCTGGTTAAGATGTCTGGGTTAAGTACCTGGCTTTGATGCCCAGCTCTCACTTCTGACTCTAGATCCCTGCTAATACAGACACCTGCGAGGCAGCAGTGATGTCTCATGTGGCTGAGTTCCTGCAATCCACATGAAAAACATGGATCGAGTTCCTGGATCCTGGCTTCAACCTGTCCCAGCCCCAGCCACTGTGTATATTTGGGGAATGAAACAGTATATGGGAGTTGGTTTCTCTCTCTCTCTTCTCACTCTATTTCTCTCTCACTTTGCCTCTCAAAGAAATGAATCAAAAGGCAAAAGATATTATGTGATACAATTATCGGGTTCCTTTTTGGGTGATAAAAATCCTCAGGCATTAGTGGGGATGGTGAAAAACCTTGTGAATATACGAAATACCACTGAATTGTATAGATAAAGGGTGAATTTTATGGTATGCAAATTACAAACCAACAAAAAATAAGAAAGCCCTTATGAGCACACACATCCAAAAAAAATTCACATGTAATACTCCCATCTTTACTCAATATCATGTCCATGGAATATCAGTGAAGCAGCCTAAAACTAAGAAAATCTAATAGAGGTTAATAATAAATATTATTTCATTTCCTTATGATTAATCACACAGATTAAAAGAATCAGGGGACAAGTGTTTGGTCTAGCAGTTAAGATACTACTTGGGCTATCTCCATTCCATATTGGAATGCCTGTAATTGAGTCCCACCTCTGTTTATAACTCAAACTTCATATTAATGTGCAACCTGAGAGGCAATAAGTGATTTCTCAAATAGTTGGGTCCTTGCTACCCATAAGGGAAACCTGGATTGAGTTCCTGGCTCCTGGGCATCTGGGGAGCAAAGTAGTAGGTGGTAGATCGATCGATCTCTCTCTCTCTCTCTCTCAAATAAATAAAATAAAAAACAAAAGTTTTAGAAAGCACCAGAATAAGTTCCCATGGAGCAAAGTGGTTAAAATCCACAACTCGGCCGGCGCCGCGGCTCAATAGGCTAATCCTCCGCCTAGCGGCGCCGGCACACCGGGTTCTAGTCCCGGTCGGGGCGCCGGATTCTGTCCCGGTTGCCCCTCTTCCAGGCCAGCCCTCTGCTGTGGCCAGGGAGTGCAGTGGAGGATGGCCCAGGTGCTTGGGCCCTGCACCCCATGGGAGACCAGGAAAAGCACCTGGCTCCTGGCTCCTGCCATCGGATCAGCGCGGTGCGCCGGCCGCAGCGCGCCGGCCGCGGCAGCCATTGGAGGGTGAACCAACGGCAAAAGGAAGACCTTTCTCTCTGTCTCTCTCTCTCACTGTCCACTCTGCCTGTCAAAAAAAAAAAAAAAATCCACAACTCTGTATTCATATCTCTAAAAGGAAATGATTCCTAATCATTTTGTTTTGACTAACAGGTTCAAAAAACAGATTTAAGAAAAAGGTCATTGAGGATACCTAGAAAAAAACAATGATTACAAAATGGAACTATTCTCTTCTAGATAATAACATTCATTTCTGGTAACCACAAACAATTATTATGTGAAAGGGCACAGTAAACAGTAACCACTGCCTGGCAGGAGAGCAGGCAGAAGCTTTCAATGGTGCAGGTGAGCCCTTTGTGCTAATCATCTCTTGTCCCCAGCAAGGCATGCAGCCGTTGAGTTGCGTATCCAGCCGGGGCAAGTTATAACCAGATTTCAGCCCCTCTCAGGCTATATAATACACATGATAAATGTCACTTATTAAAATGTTTGGATTTTCGCTTTGTTCCCCCAAAGTTCTAGGCACAGATTTTAATCCTGCATCCATGTTTAGAGGATTAAAACATAAGTTCCAGTATTCATAATTAATTGCTATTCTCCTTTTTCGTCTTTTTAAACATTTTCATTTTATTTGAAATGGAGAGGGGGGTGTGGGGGGAACAACAGCCTGGTCCAAAGTCAGGATCCCAGAACTCCATCTGGGTCGCCCACGTGGGTGGCAGGGACACAAGTACTTAAACCATCATCTCCTACCTCTCAGGGTACGTATTAGCAGGAAGCTGGGTCCGCAGTGGGGCCGGGAGCACACCCAGGCGTTCTGACATGGGATGTGGATGTCTCAAGCACTTCGATTACTGCAGTAGAAGTCGGACCCCCATTCCTTCATTTACTTTACTTTTCTCCCTAACTCTACACTGTCATGGCATCTTGTGGCTTCTTTTTCACTCCCAACCAGCAATCAGTCCAAGTCCTCTGAATTGCTCTCTACTTCAGACTCACCAGATCAGTCAGTCCTCATTCCCTCTGGAGACTGAGTGAAGCCTCTTAACAGGCTCACGATAAAAAGCCTGAGGTATCGGTCAGTATGTGTGGTTCTTCTTTCATTAATTAGGCTGTCAATTGTGTGTGTATTAAAACCATCAGTTAAGTACATAGTCTCTATCTGATGTTGCCAGTTGGTATCGCTATTATGTAATTTAGAGATTATTTTCTCAGGAAAGACTTACTAATATAAGGAGAAACAAAGGTTTTATTTCTTCATAAATCACATCAAATACACTGGAAAGTTGTTTCAAAGAGAAAAAGAAAATAAATATTGTTCAAGTAGATGTAGAGTAGAGAAGTGTAAAAGATTAGGAAAACAACCCTAATGATTTAGAAGGATTCTGTATTCCGACTGCTTTTCATGTTTCCTGTTGGGCTTACTTGACATTAAAGGAATGGAATTCAAAATATTTATGTTATTAGTTTGACTTATGGAGAACTCCAATCAATGAATACTCAAAGACTTCATACAACACTAAAATATTGGTGACTATCTTAAGTTAAAATAAAATGCTTAAGAAATATTTTTATGATTCCCTCATTGAACTGACTTTTCAATTAACTGTTGAACTATCCACTGGAAGAGAGAACATCTATGAAAAGTTTTTAGTACTACTATTACTTTACTCCACCACTACTGCTACCAAGAGAAAAAGTCAAAGTTTGATTTTATTTGAATGCCTACATTTCTATTAAGTATTTGATACTGGAAGATTTGATTGCAGAGAGGTCAGCTGATACGGAGAAAATTTGGGGCAAAGTTTCACTTTGGGGGGCTTCTTGATGGGACTAAGCAGACTGAAGGAATTTAGGGAACTAGAAATCATGATGAGGCTACTAAGCACATGAGGATGTGTCAGGAGATAATGACAGTAGTAACAATGAAAAGAAGAACATAGAGGGCTCAAGTCAGTGTTGACGTTGGCATTTGACCTAAGAGTTCTGGTGGCATCTCCAAAGCACCCAGCTCAATGCTGCAGGCTGTCAGGGCTTAGAACCGCGTGTAATAGGACTATGGTCCCCTAAACAATCACAAAACACACAGGAAGGGTGAACATAGGTGCTTTGTTAGGTAAATGGATGCTACTTTGTTTGACTAGATTTTGAATACTAGAGATTTCAATATCCCAAGCATAATTTATGTTTAAATTATTAAACATTATACAGAAAATGTCAAAAAGTAAAGTTAACTCTGAGCAACACAATCTGCTGTTTAAATGACACTAGGATTTCATTAGGTTTTATTCTAGCTTGGAAGCAGTAAGTGAGAAAACATCGAAGGGAGCCGTTATACTGTGGATTTTCTTTGAATCACTTAAACATCTGGAATATGTTCTCCATGAAAGAGCAAACCAAGGCTAATTTTATTATGACTAGTTTCATGCAGGCAGAATTTTCACTTCATTAAATGTTGGCTGATTATAGATAGAAAAGTACTGGTTTAGAATGATATATATGTTTGATATGTCAAGGTTTTTTTTCTTTTTATAAAATTACATTGCTTGTCAAATCTTTGTTTATCTTTATATAGTTAAGGATTTGTTCAAATGTGTATTTATGATTATTGTCATCAACTACTTTGGCAACAAAAGAAAGGAATTATCTTTGAACAAGAGAATATTATTATTTTAAATCAATTATTTATTATTTGAAAGGCAGACACACACACACACACACACACATACACACAGAAATGCACTTCCATCTGTAGGTTCACTTCCCAAATGCCTGTAATGACTGGGGCTGGGCCAGGCTGAAGCCAGGAGTCTGGAGCTCAATCCAGGTCTCTCACATGAGTAGCAGGGACCCAACCCCTTCTTCCATCACCTGCTGCCCCCCAGGGTACACGTTAGCAGGAAGTTGGACTGAAACAGAGGTGGGACTTGAACTCAGGCACCCCCATGTAGGATCTGAGCTCTCCTTGGTAATATTATTTTTGAGTGTCTAGAAATTTTGACATGATATCTAAGAGACTATCCCTACTGCAAGGCACAGAAAGTTAGTTTTGAAGATTCAAGAATTTGTGGAGGGAATTCTACAATGAAGGTCTCTATTTCTTCTGTGAATCAGGAGGCAACAGAGCTAGCGTAGTGCGCAATGACTGCGACTATGAATTAAGGGAAAGTGGGAACATATGAATCAGTTGTAATAGATACTGCGACAGGACTTAACCTAAGCAATGCAGTGAGATTGGCAGACACTGTTGAGGGTCCACTTTGAAGCTGGAATCAACATTTCTTAGCAGAACCAATCTGCCCCAATTCCTCACTTTCTCCAACAATGATCCATGTAAGCGTGGATAAAGAAGTTGATCCAGGTTCGGGGTTTTGTCAGATGATTCTTGCGCAAACCCTTAGGAGTAAGGGGGTTTTGATTTTATCCAGAATGTGATTGAAAACTGAACCGTGGAATCTAAACTGGATTAGGAGTAAAGTGAAGCAAGATGCACGTGTAGTAGATGCAGAGAAAGCAGGGGGTCAACTGTGGAGCTCTAGGATAATCCAAGAAAGGCCACAGCAGGAGTTGCCTCAACTCACTCTAGTGTGTACACGCAAAGAGGGAGAGGAGATTCTGGGGATGCTCAAATTAGTTCTGCCAGATTTGTCATTTATGAGTTTATTTATAAAGAGAGAGATAGATGTATATATATAGATAGAGCTTTATTTATATATAACTGGTGCTACTGAGAGTCTGAAAATATTCCTTTCCTAGAGGTATTGAATTTTCTTCCTGAAATCCTAACCCGCTAATTTATAGAGGTTCTATATTACTAGGCATGCAAAAGTAGTAGGGTCTGACAATGAAGTGTCATTTTAGGGCTATATACACTGTGCAGAGAAATTTACACAATAATCACTGCTTAAGAAATGAACTAGTGATTCACTACAACTCTCTCTACCAGGAAACTTGACTGAACAAATGCTTGCAAACCAAGACCCTGGAAAAATGCTAGGTTAGTCCTTAGAAGCTAAAGAGGATGAAACAAATTATGCCCTGCACATACAGGTCGTTAGGACTTGTACTGAGCTCTTACATGTGGCACAGGGAAGCCCTCAGGGAATCTGGTTATCTGGGAACTGGAGCAGGCACAGCCAGCTTTCCTTGTAGCTTCCGCAGGGCTCAGTGGCCATGTCATCCTGATGGGGCCAGGAGAATCAAGTCTATATCTTGCTTTGCCCAGGGCATCATAGGCCTACTGGAATGTTCAAAAAAAAAAAAAAAAAAACAACCTGGGGGAATGAACTACATTCAAAAAGAAACACAAGATGAAGTGTAGGCAAGATTTTCATGAAATGCACCAGGCTCAGAGACATCCACTGTTAGCTCTAATTCTTGACTTTATACTCTGGTTGGGTTCCCTGTCCAGTGTGGTGCCCAGGATGTAGGTTCAGTTTTTGTTTTAGATACTTATTGCCTTGGCTAGGTATCCGAGAAACAGTGTCTTAGCATTCTTAAGATAAAGGGAGTGAAAGAAACAGAGCAAGAAAGCTAAGTAAATGTGTGGCTTTGACTGAAGTTCAGCATCAGCCTGGTCCCTGAGAAAACTCTGCAGAATAAATTAATTCACTAGTGAGTCCCTTTGTACCCCTGTAGGACTCAGGAAAGAAGGAATGATGTAATTTGCCAGACAAGGTGGATTCCTTTAGGCTAAGAAAGGTTCTCTGGAAACTAGTCCAACTGTGACCCATTAGTAGTCAACAATATGGCTGGGGCACCAATAGCATCCACTATACAGACTAATTCCATCTGGTTTCCCAATCTCTTTACTCTTGGATATTAGATGCCAGGCATTTTTAGGTGGCGTTCTGTAATATGAACTCTCATTTTTAAAACTATAGGAATATCTCATAGATCTCCAACAAAATTTGGACATAGTTCTTTTTTCTTAAGGTTAAGTCCCTACTTTCTGCCCAGTTCTGAAGGGTTAAGTGGTGCAAGGAAACAGACTGAATGAATAGAACTCTCTGCCTTTAGTCTCACTCTTGCCTCTGGTAGAGATATTCTTAACAGTACATTATGCCATTGAAATGTGTATTCTTTTTTTAATAGAGATATGATTGCATTCCATTCCAACATCAGTTTTTATTGTGGTAGCCTGAAGGCAAAGTATTATGCGGTTTCTTTCCATTGTCTTCCTTGCATTCAGCTGTCAGGGCAATTTTTATAAACTTTCATATTTGGGCATGATCACTTCTGATGAGTAAACTGCGTAAAATATATATATATATATAGATAGATAGATAGATAATGAAACAGACTCAGAACCAATGCTCAAGTATGGCACAATCAGGATGACTTAGGAGAGGTTAAATTTTTAAAGATTAGGAAAGCTAGGCAAATTTGTAAGCATGAACAAGATTGCTATTTTTATTTCCCAAGCAATGATCAGTAATCATATTTTAACCATGATTTCCTTTCAGACTCAAGACACTTCCAAATGTGTGACATTAAAAAATAGTAATTAACTGCTGTGTTTTTTCCATAAAGAATCCACATGCTTCTATGCAAAATGATCTCGTTTCTCTTCACATTATTATAGAAGAACACACACTCAAGAATAAAAGCATAAATTCTTTTTTAGCATTTCTCCCTTCACATTCATCACAATAGTTTATCTTTCAGGATATAGCTTCGCTGTGAGGCTTATCACCCAATATTCTTGAAATGAAACCTGAATTATATTTTTATCATACTAATCGTTTCCCTTTTCTTTCTTTTCTTTGTCTATTCTTTTGTCTTTCACACATATAATTTAGAAATGCGAAACAGAATAGCACTGATCATGAATGCAAGGTTTTTGTTTGTATGAGCAAGAACCTTACTTAATTTCCTTCGAAACCTGTTACTATAATCTTAACTCTGCTAATTATTTCCCCTTTATATAAAAAAAATCAAAAACATCTCAAGCTTTCCATAGCTTTCTAATGACACAATTGAAACAAATAAAAGGTAGTTCACGAGTGTTTTCGTGGCTAAAATGTGGAATGCTATTAAAATAAAAAGGTTTCTAATGAGTATAAATGAATCATTTAAGCAGGGTATGTTTTAGACTGCTAAGGAAACAGAGAAAATGTCAATATTTTGTTTCTGAGAAATTTTACTTGTATGTGACAAAGCACAAAATGTCAGTTAATGAAATAAGTTAACTTATTTAAGAATAAGTAACAATCCATAAACCATTAAAAGCATCAACCACAAGGATATTGATCTTGAAATTCAGGAGTTATGGTGGACTGATTAAGTTTTACATTTAGCAAGTTTCTTGAACTTGAAAACATTTCAAGTTCCATGTGACATTTGCTACTGCCACTGTCCCTGTGTAGAGGTATTGTCTTGGTGAGGAACTGTCTGACTTTATCCCTCCACTATATGGCTCAAAACATTAGTGGAAGTGATTTTCAAACAGCAGTGTGTGTCAAATCACATGGAGGCTTGTTAACACAGAGGTCGCTGGGTCCCATTCAATGCTTTTCATTCAGTAGACCCAAGGTGAGTCTGACAATTTGTCATTTCTAACAAGAACTTTTAAGATGTTGAATTCCTAGAAGCTACAAAGCTTATTTCTGGCTTAGATCCCTCTTATACACTGTACCCTCTACTTGGAGCTTTACATTTCTATTGTCTGCTTACCTGGTTCTTATCCATATGTATCAGAAATCATTAATGAGACCTGGGGTGGGTTTTTAGTCTAGTGGTTAAGATGCAGGCATCCCATATCAAAGCCTAGATTCAATAGTGGGCTCCAGCTCCTTTCTCCAGTTTCCCGTTAAAGCCAACACTAGGAGGCAACAATGATGCCTCAAATGATTGGGTTACTGCCATCCACGTGAGACACTTGGATTGAGTTCCCAGCTCCTGGCTTCAGCCCTGGAGCCATTGTGATCATTTGGCAAGAAGTAGATGGGAGCTGTCTCTGCTCGAAAGAGAGATGGGGGAAGAGGGAGAGAGAGGGTGAGGGAGGGTGAGAGAGAGGGGAGGGGGAGGGGAGGGGGAGGGGAGGGGAGGGGGAGAGAAGAGGGAGAGAGAAGAGGAGAGGAGAGAGCTGATTTTGGTATAGCAGGTTTAGTTGTGGCTTGGGATGCCTTCATCCCGCATCAGAGCACTCCTTCAAGTCCCAGCTTGTCCACTTCCAATTCAGCTTCCTGTCACTGTAACTGAGGCAACAAGATACATGGCACAAGCACTTGGGTTCCTGTCACCCATGTGGGGAACCTGTAGGCTTCAGGCTTTTGTCTGGCCTAGACATAGATATTGCAGGCATTTGGGAAAAGAATGGCAGGTGGAAACCTCTCTCTTCTGTGTTGCTCCCCTTCTCTGTTATTTTGTCTTTCAAGGAAACAAAGAAATAAAACTTAAAAAAAAAGCAAGCTTTATTTATTTTAAAGGCAGTTAGAGAGACAAAGAGAGACACAAAGAGAGTGGGAGAGACAGATATCTTCCATCCACTGGTTCACTCCCCAGATGGCTGCAACAGCCAGGGCTGGGGCAGGCAAGAACCTGGAACCTGGCACTCAATCCAGATCACCCTTGTGAGTGGCAGGGCCAAGCACTTGGGCTTCTTCCACTGCTTTAGCAGGGAGCTGGATCGGAAGTGGAGCAGCTGGGACTCGAACTGGTGCTCATATGGGATGCTGGAATCAGCGATAGTGGCAAGCTTAACCAGTGTACCACAACACAGGCCCCAATAAATCTTTTAAAAAAGAAAAATAAATACTAGAGGAATTTATCTCTGGTTGTCCTTCCTGAAACCAGTGTTTCTTGATTTTTTCACTCTTAGCATCCTATTTCCCTCTTAACACTGATCAGTTTGCAAGTGCTTATTTATTTGCCTATTGATGCATTCATTGTCTATTTCTTTCAAAGATCAGAAAATTCATTAAGGCAATTCTATATTTTTTTCACCAGGATATGCCTACACTTAGCACATGATAATCTCTCAATACACTATATTAAAAACATAAGCAGCAAAGAGAATTCAGCACTTTTACATTAATTCCTAGTACTTCAGACCAATACCTATTCTTAATTTACTTCATAGACACAATTTCCTACAAAAATCTGACAGAGTTGCCAAATATTAGAAAACTGCCGATTTTCTTTAAGTTCCATATCTGAATTATTTATATCTATTGCTTAATTTATTTTATGTGGGAACATGTGCTAATTTCTGAAGCATGTCTAACTCTCTGAGCAAGAATATAACATTTCAGTTTTAATATCAACCAAGGATTTTTCTTAAAAATACAGCAGGTTGACAAAAAAAGCAGAGGTGGGGAGCTAATCTGTTTAAGGAAAATATGATCTACTTGTGGTGGTACAACTTGGTTTACTTTCTGGTGGACAATGTAACAAGATTAAATACAAGCCTTCAAGACAGTTATGTGAAATAAATCTTTTATCCCCATCTTTCCCCGCATAGTTATGAGTATATGAAATGGTTACCGTGTAGCACCGTGTAGTGAAACCCGACTGCAAGACAACCTGGGTGCCACTGCCACACTGGTGAGTCTTACGACACACCTGAGATCTCTTTCAAGAAACTAGTACTTTTTTTGACTTTGCCCAAGCAGGCTCTAAGGTTGAGACTATGAATGATCCCTTGTTCTCTTTGTTTCCCTCTCTTTTTCCTCCCCCTAATTTTTGAGGCTTTCCATTAAAGAAAAGTAATTTAATGATACATGAAAGGGATCATCAAATGTTAAAATATGACAAAGTTCATTTACAAATATTGTCCACACATTTCCTCTTGTGAAGCAAGGGGATAAGAACATGGACAGTTGGGGGCTGTAATAAAGACGAATGAGAAGGCCCAGCCTATGTCTTCTTCTTTTACGTCATCAACAACCAGTTAAGCACTATGTCATGCACCACTGGAAATACAAACTCACCCAAGTTCCTATCCACACCAGACCAGGAAGACCCTACGAAGCTATGAGTAACAAGTTCATCCAGGAGAGAGCCATAGATTATGATTCTTGCATGAGCTGGTGCCTCTTTACAGCTGATATCTGACCTCACCCCAGGGAGCACCTCTCTTTCCTCACTCCTGTATCATTTAGCATTGTAAGGTCTCCTCGAACTAGACATTGGGCTATGCGTATATGACACTGGTGAAGGAAGAGGAGGCATGGTACAGAGAGGAACGATGCACGCACTGAGTTTGAAGAAAAGGTAGGAAGTAGAAAAGATTAATGCATGTTTGAAGAAGTGCTAACAGTCTTTAATAAGGTGAAGTATGAAGTACGGGTCAGTTATCAAAGATAAATTGTGGATGTTTTCTTGGAATAAGATTATACTGAGTCTTGAATGAGCTGGCTTTTGCAATGTAGATAATCAAGGTTTCTGTAAAGGGTAATGGCATTTCTTGGCAATTTTTTAGTTATATTTAACTACTACTCAAAAACACTCATTTTATATCCACTAGGCACTATGCACATACATACTATGTACGTATCTACTATGCAAAGGGAGAATGGAACTTAGCTTCAGAGTCATCAGACAGGATTCATAGTTTAGTGTATTATTTAAAAGAACAATGTGATTCGTGCAATGAGAAGTTGTGTCACAAGGTTTGCAAAGTGCAAAAGATGCTTAGGTAGGTCGGGAGAGACCCCTTGAATAGACATGGTGACTGAAGCCATCCACAGAGGCAAACAACAGAAAATGCATGCATCTGCGGGCATGACATGCTCATCCATCATCTCTCAACTAGAACAGTATAAGCTGGTGGCCATCGCAGAAACGAGAGAGAAGTGGCAAGCAATGTTTGCGGATACTGACAAGAAATAACAATGGCCGGAAATGCGACAGTAGCGATTGGGAGCAAGTTATCTTAAACTAATTTTTAAGCATCTTAGGCACCTAAAAGAGAATATTTTGCCCTACAGTTTTGTACTTGTGTGTCTATTTGTTAATTTATTCTACAGAATATTATCGAGCACCTATTGTATGCCAAGGAAGGTTTTGGTCATTGTTAATAAAGCAGTGCATAAAATAGCCTGAATCTTTGCAATTAAGCTGCTTAACTCTAATAGCTATCATTTCACTTTATATTATGGCTGTTACTATACTATATAGGTTTATAAAGAGACGAATTCCAAACCAATATGTGTCCACAACTATAACATGCAACATTTTAGATAAGAAAAATTCACAACCAAGTCTATTATATAAAACAGTTTTAAAAACTTTTTTCTCCATTAAAACAAAGTAAGATTCTTCTGCACGCATGAATAATGATTAATAGAGGGATTGAGGATTGTGAGTTACTTGTACAATATACTATACCAAACTTGCTTTATTCTGGACACATTTATTTAAAATTTAGTTATATGGAGAAGGTACTCTCTATTGAAACAGAATGAATTTTGGCCAATTTGATTTTGCATTCAATATATTATCAACTTAGAAAAACTGAAGCAGAATTGAATCAAAAATGAATATAAATTTTCTAAGAGCTGAGATAAAAGTAATACATGCAAGAAACCTGAAAGAATTATAAAATGGGTACCAGTTTTGTGGCACAGTGTGGACACTGGTTTGAGTCCCTGATGCTCCACTTCTAATCCAGCTCTCTGCTAATGTGCCTGGGAAAGCAGCAGAAGATGGCCAAAAGTACTTGGGCCACTGCACCCACATGGGAGACCTGGTTGGAGTTCCAGGCTCCTGACTTCAGCCTGGCCCTGCTCTCGCTGTTACAGTCATTTGGGGAGTGAATCAGTGGTTGGAAGATTCTCTCTTTCTCTCTCTCTCTCTCTCTCTCCTTCTCTCTGTGTGTGTGTCTCCCTTTCACTCTGTGACTCTACCTTTCAAATAAATAAGCAAACCTTAGAAGAAAAGAATTGCAAAATGTTCCTCAATATCCACTTTTACTTTAAGATTATTGTAGCTCCTGGATTTAAGTAATGCTTTGTCTTCCCCAATGGCTTTATTTCATACAAACACACATAAAAAATATGCAACTTCTTAAAGTCAAATGGAATGAACATAAAAGAGATTTTCTTCATTAAAATTAAGCAACAGCACATCTTAAAATCAGCTTGGTGTTTAATAACGATTCATCTTCATTTCACCATATTCTGAGACTGAAAAGAACCTTCCACGTTCACTTCCAAATCATGTCGGCCTTCTAGACATATTTATGATAGCTATTTTTACGTCTGTTAATATTATGTGTGAAAGATCCAGCCTCTTAAGTCAAAACAAGGTTACTCAGTTTTCCAGTTTTCCCATCATATAATCAACAACTTCAACTATCAAAATATTACTCTGATTTTTGTAATCACATCTTAAGGTAATATAGAAACTCATCTCCTGTTATAGTCTGTTATGACAACTGCTATTATGATAGTGTCCAGTTAAGCACTTGCAAATGATGAATAAATTACTAATTATACATATCTAAGTGTCAAGCTGTTTAATCAATGTACTCAGAGGCTACTGAAAAAAAAAATTCAAATCATTGGTCAAATCTACCCTTTAAGAAAAGGGACTAGTATTCAACCAACAAATACATTACACTTCAATAGTGGTAGAGAGGTGGGTGTTTGACTTAGTGGTTCAGATGCTACTTGGGATGCCTACATCCTACACTATTTCCAGCTCTAGCTCCTGACTCCAGCTTCCTGTTAATGCACACCCTGGTAAGCAGCAGTGAAGGCTCAAGTCATTGGGTTCCTGGAATCCACATTGGAGACCTGCATTGAGTTCCTATCTCCCAGCTTCTACCTGGCCCAGTTGGTGTTGTGGGTATTTGGGAAATGAATGAGCAGATGGGATTTCTCTCTCTCTCTCTCGCTCTCGCTGTTGCTCTCTCCCTCTCTTCCTCCCTCCCTTCCTCTCCTCCTCTTCCTGTCTCTCTCAAGAAAAAAAAACATAAATAGTAACAGATTTATTTTTCTTTTCCAAAATAGGAGTATAACTTAGTGTTCTCAAAAAAGTCAGTGGGAATAATGCTGGATCAATTATCTAAAGGAGAATAATATTTCAGTGAAAAAATGAGTTTAAAAATCCTTTAGAATAATCTTTATACTAAGAATTCAAGATTCTTTGAGTCAAAGAAGGTCAGATTACATTACTACCCCTCTTGCATACCACACTCAACCTCAACCCCAGGCAATTTTAACATGAAGACAACCTTGGAAATGTCTTCCTCCTTCAACTTTCATAGTAAATGTCAAGGTGGTTCCAAAGATAATATTTCACTCCCTGTGTTAGCCAAAGGATCAACAGAACTTATGATGATTTGTATAACCCTTATTTTTGTAATATTTATTTATTGGCTGTCCCAAATTACCACAATATTGGATGACTCTTACAGTGGTTCCAGTATTATGGCTGTGTAGGTCTAAAATAATGAACCATTCTCTTACTTTAGCCCTATCTCCGCTAGCACAGGCCAAGCAGGTACACTGCTGTTCAACATAGTCTCCCTGCCTGGGGAGAGACAAGAGATTTAAAGCGTGGGGCAATTAAATGGATATTATTTAATACAAGAGCTAAAAGGCTTGAGATCCACAGCAATTAGATCCCAAATGGGGCTACAATATTTTAAGAGTAGGAAAATAAGTAAAGGAAAGTAAACACAGCAGTGGTTCATCACTGGTTTTAAAAACACAATAATGCATTGCCAATGACCCTGATTTACTTTTGTTCCTATTTCATTACTGCATTCTGTATGTGTTGCTAATAAGTTGACTTCTGTTTTCCAACTTGCTTGTGCCATTTTAACATCATGATAATAGAATTTGATTGTTTGATAGGGAAAATTTTAAATGAATCCATTGAGTCTAAAATGATGCAGAATTCCAGAGAACAAAACTTCTAAAAATAAGTATGTTTTGAAATAGGAATGGCAGGCTCTTAACTACATGAAGAGGAAAACATTTACCATAAAAATCAATTCTTTCTAAGAAAATAGAAATTTATCTTAGTGTTAGATTCTTCAACCTCATTCTGGTTAAAAGAGTTTGACATTTCAGGGCTGGACCCACTGTGAAAACTTAATAAATATTGAAGTTTATAAACAAAAAGCATAACAATGATATGTGGACCAATTTTCAAAAACATTGAAAATCAATGTGTCCTTACTCTGCCTAATTCAGTTTACTCAATTCTTTTATGTATACTTGATCTTAGTGGGTTTGACCATAGCTATTTCAATTATACATTGAGCATTAATCAAATGACTTTTGATGTAAAATTTCCTTTCCCCTGGATTCCAAAATAAGGAGGAAGTTTGTTTTTAGTGTTTGCTGTTTAATGTTAAAACAACCATTTAGACTGCTTCTGTTATATTTTTGCAACAATTCCCATTACATATACCGCTTACCCTATAACACAACAATGAACTTCTTCAAAGAGACTTAAAACAGTGATTTCGGCCCACATTTGGGAAAACCTCATTTCCCTAATCACTGTAGTTAAGACTTTTTCCCAGTTACTCTCCCACTTTGACTATATACCCATCTCCCTTACTATACACAAATCTGTGTCTTCTCTCATGAACACAGAGGCTCAAAAGGTTGACAAGGAAAGTTATACAATGTACAAACTCCTGAAACTACTAACTAGTGTTAGGGCCTTAGCTTACAAGTGCTGGATGATTGTCTCAACTATTCTGAATGCCCCAGGTTTCGGAAGCTCTGTAAAGCAGTTGCCTATAGTTAGTACCCTTAGCAGAAAACTGTGTGGAGAATTTTTAAATTCATTTGCTGCAACCGGTAAGTGTGATAAATATTTACACAAAGTAAAATACTCATGTGACTGAATATTTTCATTTTAACTGGCATTGTGGAAATGTGGTTCATGTCCCGACTCTACTTTACATATAGTTTCCTGTTTATGGAACCCTGGGAAGCAGCAGGTGATGGCTCAAGTACTTGGGACTCTACTACCCATGTGGGAGACCAGATGGAGTTCCTAGCTCTTGGCTTTGACCTGGCCCAGCCCTTTCTATTGCGGGCATTAGGGAATGGGTCCACAAACAGAAGATCAATTTCTCTTTCTCTCACTCTGGCTCTGCCTTTCAAATAAGTAGATCAATATTTTTTTAAAAAGTACCAATAAGAAATAATCAATAATTGTGATTGTCTTCCACAAGAGAGCTTTGGTGAAGAGGCCATTATTCATATCAAGGTTCCTGAATGGAACGATTCTAACTGAACTGTCAATTGCTCTAACAGGAGGTCATGGGCCTGTATTCATTTTCCATTAAATGTTCTGGACATTGATAAATATAAAATAAATAACGATATATATTATTTGTAATTGAATAATTACTACCAATATACAAAATATGCATTTAGTGCATGTGCAGCAGTGTCACTATTTTTAAAAAAAATATTTATTTGAAAGGCAGTGAGGGGAGAGAGCGAGAGAGAGAAGGAGGAGAGGAGAGGGAGGAGAGGCGAGATCATCAATCTACTAGTTCACTCCCTAAATGGCCGCAACAGCTAGGGCTGGGCCAGGCTCAAGCCAGGAGTCAAGAACTCCATCCGGCCCTCCAGTGTGGGTGGCAGGAAGTGAAGCACTAGTGCTATCATCTGCTGCTTCCCAAGCACATGTACAGAAAGCTGGATCAGAGGCAGAACAGCCACTCCAATATGGGATATGAGTATCCCAAGCAGTGGCTTGATCCATTGCACCACAATGCTGGCCCCTAGAAATACAGATTCACAGCCCTATTCCAGATGTTCTGAGTCTGAAACGCTGGTGAAGGAGTTTAGCAACCTGGGTTTCCACGTGTCCTCTGGATGATTCTGATATATCCTCAAGTGAGAACCACCACAACAGAAAATGCCTGACATTCTCAGTCACCATATTGGGTAACTTGAATCCCAGACACTTACACATTCTATAACTTCAAAGCCAAGTTTACTTACGAAGCCCTCTTCTTACTAATAATCATCGCTTACTTGGACGTTTTCCGTAAGTCTTCCTGTCCATCATCAAAATTGGTAAGCAGTTTAAAGGTGGGCAGGGGGAAGGTGGATTCCCTCAAACACAGTTTTCATCATTCTCAAAAAATTACTGCTTGTGCAGGGACAAAAGAGCCAAGCAGAAATATGGGGGCTGAGGGCACTAGTAGGTTCACTTACCAGCTGCAGGGTACACTTTAACTGTGCTGAGCATCTACCCCAGCACTGCTCTAAGTGTTGACTACTGCGTCTCATAATTGCCTGCCTTCTCAAGAGAGGTGACCTCCGCTGATGGGAGCCCCCCAGGCCCTAGAAGTAACACCTTCCCAATGCCTGAAGAGGTAACTCTTGTCCTCAGGGGTGGGCAACAGGCAGCAACATCTTGGAGCAGAGACCAAGAGCTAACTGTGTGTAGTTCCTCCCAATTCTGCCTTCAGTGCCTTCATGTTGGTAGCTGGAGACCATTAATGGAGGGCGTGTTTACAGTATGAAAACTGGAAAATGCTACCAAGCAGTTTACCTACCTCAGAACCAGTTGGTAAATACTGAGCAGGACAACCCTGGCACGGCCAACCACTAGCAAGGCTATCAAAGGACAACTCTGCTTGTGTGTTTTGTGCCCCAGGCCTCCCTCCTTACAGGTCAGCACATAAAACCAGGTGTTATTGGAGACAGCATACTTACCTGCTTGGCTGTCTTCCCCCCTGTTACTTCTCTAACTCCCTTCATAGGCGTCTTCCGAGAGCTGACCCTCTATGTCCACACGCACCCAGACCACTGCCCTTGGAGTCTGCCTCCTGGGACCATGACTTCAAATACCAGTTAAGTCACGGTTAAGTGACTGCGCATAGAAGCCTCAAAAGACACACAAAGCATCTACAAAGAGCCACAAGTCACAGAAATTTTGAGTCACAAAGATCAGAGAAAATTGCAAAAGATAAATGTGAAATAGCAAGGATCTAGACTTTGTGTATATGTACATCAAAGAAGGGAGTTGATGGAAAAAGATGAGACCTGCACAAAGTGGGCAATCAGTCATATCATGCTTCTCAAATTACTCTTTCACACCCACAGGGGAAGGTAGTGCAGGACTTAGTGACCTAAGATTTTGGAGAAAAAGCAACTATATATTAAAACATGATGAAGACATTGCAGAGATCACAAGATTGACATGAGATTTCCAAAAAATCAGAATCATCAATGAAATTTCATGCTCACACAAAACACAGCTATGCAGATGGAAGCAGATGGCAGCTTCTGTCTTCTTGGCCATTAAAAGAACTGAAACAGAAAAGTTTGAGGAGCACTACTCTTGGAAAATACTCTTAATAGAAAAACTAATAGTAATTGTCGATTATAACTGAAAACACTTCACTTTGAAATAATCTTATTATGAGTAAGTTCTCTTTCCATAAGTCCCATTAAAACAGGAAGGTTATATTAGTAATATAGGCACCTGTGTTTCAATAATACTCAGAAAACTTTACCAAATTATTCAAAACTGGTTTACCAAATTATTACAATTATTCAGTGTCACTGCTTCATGTAGTTAATATAAGGTTGTTTAAGGTATAATACTGATGCCACTGTTCTTTTTTAAAAATTTTTATTTAAAAAGTTAAAAGAGATACAGAGACCCATGAAAGAGAAAGACACACACACACACACACACACACACACGTATTTCACGTGCTGGTTCACTTCCCAAATGCCACAGCAACCAGGGCTGGGCCAGGCTTGAAGCCAGGAGCCAGGAACTACATCTGGGGCTCCCACATGAGTAGCAGGAACCCATCACCTGATGCCTCTCAGGGTGTGCATTAGCAGGAAGCAGAAATCAGGAAGGGAGCTGGGGCTTGAACTCAGCTACTCTATTCTTCCATGAATGTGTTGAAGTAGCCTCATATTGGCTATGTGAGTTCATTTTCTTAGGAAATATGGAATTTCATTAAATAACCAACTCTCACATTTTACACATTTCTAGTTAATGTGGTACAAGCATACACACACATAAGCTATTAAAAATTCTGGCTCCCTCATCTTGGTACTAAATAACAATATTCCCAGGAAAGCCAAGATACCATTAAAACAAGCCCAATATAATTTTATACATGAAATAAATTAAGTATTCACACTCTATAATGAGATCAGACTTCTCTGCATATAGGTTTTAAGCATATCATAGATGGAGTTTTAGATCCTTTAATACTGAGAGTGTATTACTTCGGGTTCTTTTTTTTTTTTTTTTTTGAGTAGTCTTTTATTACCTAAGACTCTTGAGGAAAAGTATTTATAATTATTACCAGTCACAAACAAAGCTTCTGGAATAAATCCTCAGTAAACAGGATTGGCATATTAAAGGATCAGTTTTTGATATGGCTGTTTTCAAACAGCAGGAAGGATGATATTCTTTGGAGAAATTTTTATTGTCTAATTAAACACTTCTTGAGTAGAATCTTGTCAGATGAACTCATTAGCTGAACATTTTGATAACCCATGTTCTCCTAAATGTCCCGTGACCACAAGAGTAGTTGTATTGCTTTAATTTATTGCAATAACAATGGTAACCAATTCTAGCTCCTCCTTTTAACACAGCCCATCAAAGGAATGCAAAAAAGTCCAAATTAAAATAAGTTGAACAATAAAAAGAACATGTTCCTTTTCTGACTGTTCCAAAGCCTTTTCCTATCTTTAAGCAAAGTTCACTCAGTAATTATCTTATTTGTGAAAGTGAAAGCAGAAAGATGTTTCTCTTATTAAATCAATGTCTTTATGCTTTAGATGTGGAAGGCATCTCAAAACAGTCAAAAAAGAATGTCACCAACTCATTTCCTCCCACCCACTGTTTTAAGTCGTTTGCGTGGTTCCAATGTATACTACACTTACATAAGTTGTTTATGAAGAGCCAAATTAATAGTCTTTGCAATTGTTTTCATTGGAATTTGGAGAGCTGACAAATGAATTAGTAGAAAATGGCAATTCTACATGAATTAGCTTTTAAGTCTCCCTAAGAGGCTGATGCAGAACTTAATAAGAGACTTATTAGGAGAAGTAGGACAACTTAATTCAGATTGATTATAGACTTCGGTGAAGACAGCTGGGGTTCAAATGAAACTGAAAAAGAACTTATATGCACTTCAAAGTATGCTAAGCAGATGTCTCAAACAATTACCCCACTCTGCCTTTTCAGAAGTTTCAAAGGCAGGATGGGAACAGCATGATAAAGGAGGGTTCTATTTGCTGAAGTGGAGGTAGGGGCTGTTGAA
This sequence comes from Oryctolagus cuniculus, assembly GCF_051225735.1. NCBI lineage: Eukaryota > Metazoa > Chordata > Mammalia > Lagomorpha > Leporidae > Oryctolagus > Oryctolagus cuniculus. Next base: position 17,626,736 of record NC_142888.1, read on the forward strand.
ACACACACACACACACACACACACACAGATAGCTCAAATAAGACCCTTTGAGTTAGGAAAGCGGCTTGACTTGGGTGTCCTAAGATCTCCTTTTAGCTTTATAAACGAAGCAGGAAATATATGTTAACTAAGCAAGAAGCTCTCCAACACAAACTAAACAATTGCTTTTACATCCAACAAATAATTTGGACAGAATTTTAAAGATGAGTAATTCCTATTTTATTTTCTATGCTCTGTTAAAGCCAGCAATGGCTACTCTATTAAAAATAAATATTATATTTTAAAAGTATATAATAAGACTTTACTATAATATGCCTCTTTAGAGAGGTATTCCCAGATATTAATGGTAAAATCATATGCTTTTGAACATCACAAGTACGTGCTTTGAGACCCAGATAAGCCCTGGTTACTGCATATGACAAGCATTCATTCCAAATTTATGGAGGGTTACATCTTTTTTGCTTTTTTTTTCTTGATCAAAGGCTTACATAATACACAAAGCATTTTTACCAAAACAACATCTAAAGCCTCCATACAACAATTCATTTGTAGTTCAAGACAATGAACAAAACATTAGTAAATTTTCCTCTTCCTACTAAAGGCAGTAGACCTCATTCATTATGAAGCTATGGTTCCCTTATTCTGAGCTCACAGAACTTACATAATTTTGAACCATTCCTAGAGTTGCTCTATTTCTGATGGTTCTGTCTATCCGTGCATCCCTAACTCTATAAGAAAGAATTACAAACTTTATAAATCTCCTATATAAGCAAGGATTTAAAGTTGTCTCATATAAGTTATAAATATTCCAGAATTAATAAAATAAGAATAAAAACTTTATAACCAGGGTTAAGAGGAGAAAAGCAGTAGGGGAAGATAGAGTTGCATGAACATGGTTGCAAGCTTCCTGCTTGCCAATGTGAAAATAAAATTCTCATGTTTTATATCATATTTCATATTATCTGTCCAGAGGAAATATACTTGGTTTTTCTCAATGTGAAATTCTGAGCATTACTCTGATAAACTTCTCAGCAATCAAATCTCTTATCACCAATGCGTACATGTCTTGAGAAGTACCATAAGTTAATTGTATCTATGTCTGAGAAAGGTAAATCATCTACATATATAGGTATATATGACTTTTTGAAAGGGATATTTAATGTTAAGTGTTTTCCCATTATTGAATTGAAATCAGAATGAGAGTATTACCAATTAGGGTATGAGAAATTAAATTCATTTTCAGATCAAAAACAAATAAAACAGAAACAAAAAGGGATATTGTAAATAGGGTAGGATAAAGACCAAGGAATATTTGAACTGTTCCAGGCTTAGTTAATTTTGATTATGAAATCCTGCTGCATACATTCTCCATCCACCCTCAGGATCCTACAAGTACTCTTCAGTGACACATCTGAATAAAGATGAATCCTTTATGCATACTCTATAATCTATATATTCAGCAAGTTAATTGACTTATTAACTAATTTAGTTCCCTTGGGGCATTTTTCTAAATATATTTATCATTTTTGGAGAATAGTTTAGAGTAACTATTTGTATAATTTCGCACAAAAGTACTATGTTTAACTGTGAACAGATAAAAGGCAATAAATTTTGTAACAATTTAATTTTTAAGTATATAATGTTATTCATTTCTTTAAGTGTCACACCACAGGCAATAGGATGTTGAGGTAGAAGGGATTTTAGAAGGAATAGAGTCAAATTTCTAATATTTTCTTTTGAATTTTCACCTACCATTTTAACAAAGAACTACTGAACTCAACATTACATTGTACGTTTCATGAGGGCAGAGACCAAATGTGTATCCTGTACGGCACATGTCTAGTACATTACATACTGGCTCCTAAACAGTTCAATGAATGAATGAATGAAGGCACTAAATGGAATTCCTTATAAGCCATTCTCACTGGGCTCAGAGCCGGGTACTCAAGGATGTACAGCAGGATCCTCTTTCTCAGGAACCTCACTATCTCTGGGAGAACAAGACTAAGTAAGTTGCTACAATATATGAAATTTAAGCTTGGCAATTTAAGCATCTTTGTGATCTACGCACTGAACCGAGAGCAGCAGCTTCTGCTTTGTAGGCGTTTGGTGTGGCAGACACTCTGGGAATACCACAACGATGGGCAACATTTAGTTTGGGCTTTGAGGGCTGAGTGAGAGTTCAGCAAGCAGGCAGCGTGAGATGACCCAGACAGAGAACAGTGGCAGAGGCAGGCAGTTATGAGACAAGACAGCAGATTCGGGTGAGGGAGGCGGCATGGGCAGAGCGCATTAATGCCCAGGAGGAATAAAGCTCTAGTTGAGAAGTTAACCAGGACTAGGAAGAAAAGGGCCACCTATCGTCTTCATTCATTAGACTTCCCCTTTAGGGAGGTATTCTTCTGCCAGGAGTTTGGATTAGTGTTGGAAGAATCTAGATAACGCAGAGATATCAGTAAAGAAACTGTTCGTTCATTTATTCATTCGTTCAATGTGATATTTATGATAGGCCAGGCACACCAATCATGGAATTGGATTTAAAGATACAAGTTGTGATCATCTAAGTAAAAGACGGTGGGGATTGGAAAAGGATATTTGGATGGAAAAAGAAGAGAAAAATTTTAAAAAAGTAAGTCTGAGGTAAAATGAGCAATCATATGCAATCAGTGAAAATGTAGAAGGGTTTAAGGATGAACCTAGAGTTTCTAGCCTAGGAAGCTTGTTGGTTTATGACTCATTAACTGAAACAGGAAACACAGAAGGTAGTCAGGTTGAGATGGACAGCTGTAGGAGACTGGGAAACAGCAGAACAAATGATTTTGGTTTCAGAATACTTGGATTTGGGGTTCTAACACTATCTGGGTTAAGAGATCAGAAGAGATATCCACAGTATAGACTGAGATTCTTCACTGCTATGGCTTGACCAAGATTCAGCTTACAAAGTCTGCAGGACTTTAGACACCAAAGTCATAAGTTGGTGGCATTAAGAATGTGGAAACTTAATCCAATTACGGTATTTAGGAGGCAGACCTGGTGGGAGGTTCTTAGTCACTGGGGCCGTGCCCCCAAAAGGCAGTTCTCTTAAGAGGGTTATAAAAGCCCAAGTCAAGCCGAGTTCTCTGTTTCCTGGCTCCCATGTGATCATCTTCTATGTGCACTTTGCCATTACCATCCACTACCCTCACCAGGTGGTCATAGTAATGGGGCCCACATGATCTTGGACTGTGAACTTCCCAAACCATCATCCAAGATAAATCTCTTTCCTTCATAAGTAGCTTCTCTCAAGTATTTTGTTACCAAAGTGAAAAGCTGACTAACACTGCTACCATCTAAGCTGTTTCAAACTGGGAGAATCTAAACAATAAAAATAGAATAAGACAGAAAACTTGGGCATACCAATATTTGAAGGGTGCATCGAGGTTAAAAAAAAAACAACTTAGGAAAGTATAGGAAAGAGAAGAACGTAGGCTGAACAATGCCATGAAAGCCAAGGAGATGAGAACTTCCAGAATGAGAGTTCTGGCAAATATCCTGAATGCATGAAAGAATTTAACTTATTTTAGATTTCATTCTAGGAGAACTTCTGCAGTTTTGACATTAGATAAGTAAACAAAATGTGCTACAAGTTGTTTGTTTCAGAATTATACTCGTAAATATGTATATTATCTCTATATAAAGAATATATATATATAAAGAATATATACATATATATAGCACCTTTGTGCTCCAAAGGAATTTAACTTTGATTTCATAGACAGGAGTATTCCAAATATACTGGTATAATGATATGTCCCATCTGTAGAGTGCTAATGCAAGTTGAAATTGTATTACAAGCATTGCCTTCTAGGGGAAGACTAGCATTACCAATTTCATTTCACAGTACCATAACTTACCCAAGTCATATAATTTAGTTAGCAAAAAGGCCAAAACCCTGACTCATGGCTGTTGCTTAAGTGTTATATGGCTCTCTATTCTGATACTAAGTCAAACAAAGAAAACACACACACACACACACACCCCAGACTATTTTAGTATAATCAATTTCCTAATAACAAAATCCAACGATTTTTTGTCTTGTAACTTTTTAATATTTCATTTTATATTATTGAAGATGGGCAAATGATTTGATTACTATATAGTTTTGGAGAAAACACCATGAAAGGCAGAATTTAAATTTGCTAAGGACAGACTGATCTCTCTTGCTGAAAAGGGCCCTATTTTTAACTTGGCAATAAGAAACTGCTGCACTCATGTTCTGATCAGAACCGCTTTTGAGTTGCCCAAAGGGTTCTGAAGCAAAGTAGTAGACGGTACCTTGACTTTTTCCAGGTGATCTTGGAGAGAGTCAATAAGGAGATCGCCCACGGGCTGCCACGATCCCTTGATCACCTCAGCCTGGCGCAGCTTGAGGTCTAGCTCATCTGTCGCCTCCTGCAGTTCCTGGAGTCTCTCAAGGGCCTCATCCAGTTTTCTCTGCCAGTCAGTGGAGTGAAGGTTCAATTTTTCCCACTCAGCGTTCACCTCCTCAGCCTGTTTTCGTAGGAGCCGAGTGACATTCTGGGCTCTCTCATCAGGAGGCAGCTCTAAATTGGCAATATGACAAGGTTTTAGGCCACATTCATTTGTGTGTGTGTTTTTTTAAACATTGTCAGAAAGGTCATACTGGAAGAAAGAAAGAGTACACTTTAACGAGAGGCCAATTTACTGATTAATGGCTCTTTTACACTTTGACATAAATTACGAAGCACGGCTCAAGTCTGTCTTCCCGAGTGAATCTGTTCTACCCTATATCAATCGGAAAATCCAAGATTCATTTAAGCTATTGAGGAGAAAAATGGTAGGATGCACCCCACAAGCTCTAATTTACTTTTGTCAGGCTCTTAAATGGAAAACAAGCTTGTAGTCTTTGTGACAATAGGATTCCTCCTCACAGATAAACCCCTTTGTTTACTATTTTCTAAATGTTCCACGAACTCATCGCTAATCTCTTTTCATGTTTATTTATGAATGTGCAAACAGATTTATGCATGGTAGTTTATGCTTCCTTATTCTTCTTCAACATCTATGTTTAATATGAATTGATTCTATTTAACCTGGAAAATACGAGCACTATCCAGACCCTGGCAGCCAGAATGGATAGGCTGCTCTGTCACCACTGATCCTTCTATCAATATGTTATTACAGTTCCACATTCAATTACCTCTGGGCTCCTGGTAGAGTTTCTCCAGTCCTCCCAAAGGCTGCTCTGTCAGAAATATTCGTACGGTCTCAAGAGTACTCATGATTACAGGTTCTTTAGTTTTCAATTCCCTCTTGAAGGCCTGTGAAATGAGATGAAAAGAAATGCTTATTTGGCTTGTGGCGTTCTTCTCAAAATTAATCCAGGGTGCTCAGAACTTGTTTATGAAACTCTCAGGTCAATTTCTATCTCTTTTATTTATAAACCAATAGTCATAAAATGATAAACAAGGCTATTCAGGTCTTTCTGGTCTTTCAGAAACCACTGAGTTTGAAAAACTATTCTGGAGACAAGTGGGGAGCTTTTAAGATAAAAGTGCTTTATTTATATAACCTCAAGTTGGAAGGCATACATTGCAAAACCCTGGCATGGCTAATGCAGAAATAAACACACCTTAGAGAACGCATAGCCAGACATACCTGGAAGCCTTAAGGACCATTTGAAGAAACTTAGCCTGGAATGAAGCCTACAACTAATGCAACTGACAATCACCGGTTAATTTGGTCAAAGTGTCTGGTGGTTAACTAAAATAGTGCACTAAGAGTAAAAGAAGCTTAACTCTCAGTAGCTTCAAAAAAGTACCTATTTGATTATGCATTGTGGTACAGCAGGTGGAGCTGCAACTTGTGATACAAGCATCTGATATCAGAGTGTCAGTCTGAGTCCCAGTTGCTCTGCTTCCAATCCAACCCTCTGCTAACACGCCTGGGAAAGAAGTGGAGGATGGTTCAAGTGCTTCAGTCCCTCTAACCCATGTAAGACACTTGCATGGAATTTCTGGCTTTGGCCTAGCCCATCCCTGGCTGTTGTGGTTACTTGGGGAGTGAACCAATAAATCGAAGTGGAAGATCTCTCTTTCACTCTCTCTTTTTACAACACCTTTCAAATAAATGAATAACTTTTTTAAAAAACAAAGATTATCCATTTTTTTCATTTTAATTATTTTTTAACAGATTCAATGTGATTTATAGATACTAGTCTAAGAACATAATGATATTCCTCTCCCTCCCTCTCTCCCACCCTCCTTCCTTCTACGTATTTCTTTTTTTAGCTTTTGAGATAATACATTTAAAATTTATGTTACAGTAAAAAGCCTCAATACTTCATCAAATAAGAGGTGTAACAAGTAAAAAGCTAAAAGACCTTAGTTTAGTGGGAATACAGACAATGGCTTTAATGTATAAATGACCATTTCACCCATATACAGTTTTGTTGGTCAATTAATCATTCATAATCTCTTTCAATGAAATGCAGCCAATGACAATATAACATCTAAATATTTCCTGTGAGATCTTCCATTTTGACCTCTATGAGAATAGAAGAAATGTTCTGAGTTGTTATAGAAGTAGTAATTGCAGGAACAAGTTTCTATAATAGAATTGACCTAAAATGGTTTCTTGAGGTCTCTAGGCTGGTTCCCAATTTTAATCTCTAATCCTTAATCTTTCTTTATACAAGGGATTAAGAGAAAAGCAAAATGCCTAGTTTTGCCTTCAAGGAGTTTCTGGGTTAAAACATGGGATAAAACAAATATACCACAAGAAGAGTGAAAGCAATAAATTTATGAACTTACTGAGTATAACTGAGTGCTAAGAGGGTTATTGTGAGGCAAGGATAAGCTAATAGATGCTCTGAGACCATAACATAATCTCAGAAGTGAATGTATTAATAAAAGTATTAAGTATAACATCAGCACTAATGTATCTATGTATAAACAGGAATAATGATGATTGCCCTGTCCTAGGGCTTAACCATTTTTATCTTTTTTCAACTCTGTCTTATTTCTAGCTCTGTTGACTACTGAACGTAAGCCTTGTTCTGTCACTGGGAGAAAAATTAGTGCTATTCTCCTTTAAATTTCAGATATACCATTGTGCTATAGAAGTACTGCAGAAGTATATTTACTGACAAATTTATCAATAAAACCTCAGTAGTATTCACCATTCAAAAGAATACTGAGTTTACCCTTTGCAAAATGATGCATACTCTATTATTATTTACAATTCTGTAGAAAGAGGCAAGGTATTTGAATCACACTAATGGAGCTCTATGAGTGGAATATTAGGATTCAGCTTTTGGACAGGGAAGTAACTTCTTTATTGTGGGATATTACTGTGCCTTTGAAAATAAAGAGTAGGCAGGATAGTTACTCTGCTTACGTAAAAGGCTGATCTTCAAGTAATATTTTACTTGAAATCTGTATTTTTGTGTGTGTGCATGCACTGTGTGTATGTGCATGTACTTCTTACGTTCTGTATTTTTTCATACATTTTAAATTCCCAACTTGAAACCAATTATCATTTTGACTTGTTTCTCCATTTGGAGTTGATAGGCAACTGATACCGTGGAGAATCCAAGTGCAGAGACACAGCACATAATATAATATGGCATACATAGTATTTTAGGTAGGCTAGTGTTTCTATAGCACGGGTTTCTTAGTCACAACTACTAAAAGTCTCTAGCCTCTGGAGAACCTTCTCATCCCATGGGAATGAGATCTGGAGTCATTTGTCTCGTTAATTTCACACACCCAAGAGGGCCAAATGATTATATTCCAGGGTAGATTCCCTTGTTACGCCCCCAATTATCAAAAAGAATCCAGTGGCTATCTCTCTGGGTATTTATTTACATTTGAGAAAATACGACACTCGGGCCTGGGAGCCATTTCTAGGTTATAAAACCTGAGACAAATGGGGCTGGCTCCTGAGGGAGCTGGAGTTCGGACTCAGGCTCATTTTGTTTTCGGGGAGAGCCTTTCAGGAGGAGAGAAGAGCTGCCTCCTTCCCCTTTCCAAGCAGAAATCAATCATTTTCCCCTGGTCTCTCACCTATGGAGTACCAGCCACTCACGAAGGAAACTTTTTCATCAGTATTAGAGGTAAGGATTTGGACAAAGGGAGAGGATGACAGCAACACTGACTGTAAAGTAACTACAGCCGATTTCACATGTGGGGCCAGCACTGTGGGCTACGCCACTGCCTGTGACACTGGCATCCCATCCAGACACAGGTTCCAGTCCTGGCTGCATCACTTCCAATCCAGCGCCTGATAATGGCCTGGGAAAGCAGTGGAAGATGGCCCAAGTGCCTGGGCCCCTGCCCCCACATAAAAGGCCTGGATGAAGCTCCTGGCTCCTGGTTTCCACCAGGCCCAGCCCTGGCCGTAGAGGATATCTGGGGAGTGACCCAGCACATGAAAGATTCCCCCATCTCCCACACTCTCTGGCTCTGACTTTCAAATAAATAAATATGAAAAAAGAATACGTCACATGTGCATTCAGGATAAAACAAAGATTAACATGAAAAACCCAAAAGCACAATGCAGGGGTGTTCTGTATAGGGAACAGAATAAAGTGGGGGGGTGACATGCTGAGTTTGGAGAGGTAATATTCCTTCCTCAATGAAATAATGGTCTGATACTTGGGGAGAAGAAAATGAGATTAAGGAGCCATTTTCTCATTCAGCTAATACCCATTGTGTACTTAAGTGTCAAAAGATAATTAGGGAAGGGGAAAGAGCTTGGCCCAGTGGTTAAGATGCCCATGTCCTGTATCAGAAAACCTGTTTTCAACAGAGTCTGAATCCTAACTCCAGCTTCCTGCTAACAGAGATGCTGGGAGGCAACAGTGATGGCTCAAGTAGTTGGTTATCTGTCACACACATGGGAGACCTGGATTGAGTTTCCTTCTCCTGGCTTCAGCCTAGCCTAGCCCCTAGCCACTGTAGGCATTTGGGGGCACGAGTCCGCAGATGGGAACTCTCTCTCTCTCTCTCTCTCTCTCTCTCTCTCTCCCTTAAAAAACAAGTTAATGGGCACAGACAAGAATGGATGGGTAGAGAGACGGGAGGAAATCAGAAGTGCTGAGCTGTCAGTACTGAGAGGAGGAAGGTCACCCACAGCATCCAGCAATGCTAACCAGAGAGTAAAGGCCGCAGCAGCCGGCTGACTTGAGGAGTGCGTGCAAGCACGAGTAGGTATTCCAGCTGAAAATTATTTGTTGAACGTATTTTTTCCTGAGACGGAAAAGAGAAAGATATGACAGGAGGACAGAGAGGACGACAAGATGAGAGGAAGCAATATTCCTTTTAGGACGGCAGAAGTGATTTGAAGCAGACTGAGGAATGGACGCCAGCAGGACGGTAACCAACCACCCTAGTTTGTCCATCACTGAGTTTTTTTTTTTCAGGATTCAGAACTTTGAATATGAAAACTAGGACAATCCCAGGAACACTAGTACAGTTGGTGATTCCAGCAGAGAAAGATATATTAATGATTTAGATGGGAGAAAGTGGAGATAATTGTTGGAGTAGGAACCGCAAACTAAGAAAATGGATCTTAAAGACCTCATCAAACTTAAAAAGTCCAATACACTATTTTTTTAAAGATTTATTTTACTTGAAATTCATAGTTACACAAAGAGAGACAGACAGAGACAGAGAGAGAGAGAGGGAGAGAGAGAGGGAGATAAAGAGGTCTTCCATCCGCTGGTTCACTCCTCAGATGGCTGCAACAGCCCTAGCTGTGCCGATCTGAAGCCAGGAGCCAGGGGCTTCTTCCAGGTCTCCCATGTGGCTGCAGGGGCCCAAGGACCTGAGCCATCCTCCACTGCTTTCCCAGGCCACAGCAGAGAGCTGGATCGGAAGTGGAGCAGCCGGGCCTCGAACTGGCACCCATATGGGATACCAGCACCACAGGCAGCAACTTTACCCACTATGCCACAGCGCCGGCCCCCCAAGACACTATTTGATGATACAATTCCATTGTTTTTTTTTTTTTTTTTTTTTTTTTTTTTTTTTTTTTGACAGGCAGAGTGGACAGTGAGAGAGAGAGACAGAGAGAGAAAGGTCTTCCTTTGCCGCTGGTTCACCCTCCAATGGCCGCCGCTGCAGCCGGCGCACCGCGCTGATCCTGGCAGGAGCCAGGAGCCAGGTGCTTTTCCTGGTCTCCCCTGGGGTGCAGGGCCCAAGCACCTGGGCCATCCTCCACTGCACTCCCTGGCCATAGCAGAGAGCTGGCCTGGAAGAGGGGCAACCGGGACAGAATCCGGCGCCCCAACCGGGACTAGAACCCGGTGTGCCGGCGCCGCAAGGTGGAGGATTAGCCTATTGAGCCACGGCGCCGGCTTCCATTGTTACAACTGAGAAGTAAATAATTCAAGGCTAAGGACCATCCATTATAGGAGACTACTTGTTTGCCCCTCAAATTGTTGCCAAGAACTTAGCTCCATCATAACTGCCTTGTTCATTTCTTAAATATGAGTCACTGATTAAAATGAGCCTAAAGACAAGACAAAGGAATTCTGTCATCACAAAGACATAGCACTATTATTTTCACATTACTGCCCGACATTAAGAAAACAGAAGGAAAAGAGGATTGTCTCGTCAAAGTTTAGGAAGTCATAGACTAAGTACTGAAAAGGTAAGAACTCAAGCAGAAAAAGCGAGAAAGTTTGTTCAAGAAGATTTTAAAAAGAAGAACAAAATGATAATATCTGTCATTTTGTGAAAAAAAAAAAAAACAACTATAATATGACATGTTAAAAATGGTTACATGATGGGGCCAGCACTGTGGTTCCATGAGTTAAGTAAGCCACGGCCTGCAGCACCGGCATCCCATATGGGTGCCTGTTTGCATCCCAGCTGTTCTACTTCTGATCTAGCTCTTTGCTTATGGCCTGATGAAGCAGCAGAGGCTGCCCCAACTGCTTGGGCCCCTGCACCCACATGAGTAACCTAGAAGAAGCTCCTGGCTCTTGGCTTTGGCCTGGCCAAGTCCCAGTCTTGCAGCCATTTGGGGAGTGAACCAGCAGATAAAAGATTCTCTCTCTCTCTCTGCCTCTCTTTCACTTTGCCTTCCAAATAAGATAAATAAATCATTTTTAAAAGTTATTATATTAAAAGTCATCCTCCATTTGTTCACTTGATAAACTGTGAGTCCTGCTATATACCAGACACTGTTCTACATAATGGGCATCAATGGTCCTCTTTTTCTGTTGTTCTTAAGATTTTATTTATATATTCGAAAGGTAGAGTTGCAGAAAGAGAGAGAGGTGAGAGAGAGAAGTCTTCCACCTGCTGGCTCACTCCCCAGATGGCTGCAACAGCCAGTGCTGGGCCAGGTTGAAGCCAGGAGACAGGAGCTTTATCTGGATGCAGAGGCCCAAGCACTTGGACCATCTTCTACTGCTTTTCCAGGTACATTAACAGGGAGCTGGATCAGAAGTGGAACAGTCAGGACATGAACCCGTGTCTACATAGGATGCCAGCCTACTATGCCATAGTGCTGGCCCCCATCAATGGTCCTTATAGCAAGGAGTTCAAGAGACAGAGATTGGGGTGGGCATTTGGCCTAGTGGTTAAGATACCAGTTAGTAAGCCTGCATCCCCCATAGGATTGCCTGGGTTTGAATTCTGGCCCCTGACTCCAGCTTCCTGCCAATGTATATATACCCTGTGAGTCAGTGGTAATGGCTCAAACAATTGGGTTCCCGCCACACATGTGCGATACCTGGACTATGTGTCTGGCACCTCCAGACATTGCAGCTATTTGGAGAGTGAACTAGCAGCTCTTTGTCTGTCTCTGTCACATTCTCCCTCCTTCTGCTTTTCAAATAAAAACAAATTTTTAAAAGAGATAGGCTTATGTAGTGAAAAAATGACAATTCTGCAATAAAATAATGGAAACTCAATTTTCAATAACTAATAACTTACTATAAACTACATGCTATAATACAGCTCCTTCCATTTTGAAAGGTAGGGAAGTAGAGACATTTTAAAACAAACAGAATTCTATGTCAAGAGACTTGACTGATAATAAATGTCTCAAAGACACCCTGTTTGAGTGAGGTTTGGGAAAACATATATTCACAAACAACACTTATTTTATCTTAAAGTTACAGCAAATATTTTAAACCAGAAAAGTTAGTTCATTCACATGCAGACAGAAAAAGATAACAGATACACAGGCCTTTAACAAACACATGCAGAATATATTCAATATTTAGCTGTCAGTATTCAAATGTTAAGATAATTACCTCCTGATTCTCTGTAAAACACATCCTCTTCCCTGTACGTTCCTTTCCTTTCTTTTTTTTTTTTTCGATTTATTTATTTATTTGAAAGACAGAGTTACAGAGAGGCAGAGGCAGAGCGAGAGGTCTTCCATCCACAGGTTCATTCCCCAGATGGCCCCAATTACAACTTTTCCAGGCCATAGCAGCAGAGAGCTGGATCAGAAATAGAGCAGCCAGGACTCGAACCGGTGCCCATATGGGATGCCAGCACATCAAGTGGCGGCTTTACCCACTATGCCACAGCACCATCCCTTTCCACCTTTCTAAGACAGACAGATCCAAAAGCCCCCAGTTGTGATGTAGAATAATTAGAAGCAATTACTGGGGCTGGCACTGTGGCATAGCTGGTAAAGCCGCCACCTGCAGTGCTGGCATCCCATATGGCCACCGGTTCTAGTCCCGGCTGCTCTACTTTCGATCCAGCTCTATGCTATGGCCTGGGAAAGCAGTGGAGGATGGCTCAGGTCCTTGGGCCCCTGCAGCCACATGGGAGACCTGGAAGAAGCCCCTGGCTCCTGGCTTCAGATCGGCACAGCTAGGGCTGTTGCAGCCATCTGAGGAGTGAACCAGCGGATGGAAGACCTCTCTCTCTGCCTCTGCCTCTCTATAACTCTGACTTTCAAATAAATAAATAAATAAATCTTTTTTTAAAAAAAAAGCAATTACTAAAGCCTTAGAGCAGTTATGTGAAAATAAAACAATATTCTGTCAAGCAAATGAGAAAAAACTGGGCATACTAAATTGACACTTTTCCTTCTACACCTTCCGGTTCACAATATGAACTTTTATTTTATTTTATTACGTGTTTCTTCAATATTGCAGCACTGAAAAATCCTAAGATAAATCTATTTATTTAAGTATGTTAAATTATTATCACAAATATTGAGTCACTGGGTAACCAAATGTCGACTAATTAAATAATTAATTCAAACATATTCATTCTGAACCTATTATATATTTAGAAAAGATGTAAAAACTTGATCCATGTCCTTAGGGAGTCAATAGTTTGGTTGAGTAGGTATATTTGAACCTACTATGAACCTTTCACTCATGCAAACTGAAGTGGAGATAAGTTAGGGTTTACCTAAGGCCATCAGTTTTTAAGCCAGACTGAGGTGAGTGATAACAAAAAATAAAATTCCTAAATTATAATTTTAAGCTATATAAGTAGAAAACCATAAGGACCATGAAGCAAATCAGAAACTTTAAAAATTCTTTAAATCTTAGGGAAGAGTCAAGCCAGTGACTGTTTTTTCTATCCTTCCTGCTCCCAAAAAAGAAAAGATGTGTATTATCAGAAACACCTAAGAATGCCATAAATTGATGTAGTTTATAAGCAGGTATGGAGGGGATGATAGGTGAGAATGAGTGACTGACTGACTGGAGGCGGGGAGGAGAGGGAAGAGCAGCAGAAGAGGGGGAGCCACAGCAGTCCCCACATGCCCACAGGCACCTGCGCTAGAGGCAAAAGCCAGGAACTGGGAACTGAGTCCAAGTCTCGCACACGGGTGGCAAGAACACAACTACTCGGACCATCACCTCTGCCTCCCGGGATTGTGTTAGCAGGAAGCTGGGATCAGGAGCCAGAGTGCAGACCGAATCCAGGCATTCTGAGGTGGGATGTGGGCATCTCCACCAGAGTCTTAACTGCCAGGCCAAACACTGCCCTGAGGGTGTGATACTGACTTGTGTGACTTAGCCCAAAGACAGGGACAACAGAGGGCTCTGGGCACAGACACTGTCACTGCAGGGAAAAAAGTCTTCTCGCCTCCTCCTGGAGACAGGGGATGCAGGATCCTATTAATATGGATGGGAGCAAAAGCCTTTGATTTTCAAAACACAGACATCCTTCCATCATGCATAGTTTTCCTGGAACTGAATTCTAGCCGTATTCCCATTGAAGTAGCAGGGCTCTGTTTGTGTAATTCAGGACGAAGTCTGATGGAATGACTACTCATGATTCCCATGTCTGGAAGCAGAACTGAAAGGAACCCTCCTAGGAAGCCAATGAAGTAGTCCCTGAGTGGCAAGGACCCTAGGGTTCAAGTCTGGGCTAAGCCAGAATCTGGCTGCATTGATCTCCAGCAGCTCATCCAATCTCCCCGAGCCTTTGTGCCCTCATTTGTAAAATGTGGGAGTTTGCTAAACATCTTCCTTAAGTTCTAACTTCCAGTTGTGATATTTTATCATAAATGCATTTAGAACATTAATCGACCATGGGCCTACTATATGGTGGCAGTTTGAGATAATCACTGTTAAGCCTCATTACTAATGATAACAATTATAGCAATAACTTGGTACATAGTACATCATCAAAAATATTAAATCGGCCGGTGCCGCGGCTCACTAGGCTAATCCTCCACCTGCCGCGCCGGCACACTGGGTTCTAGTCCTGGTTGGGGCACCGGATTCTGTCCTGGTTGCCCCTCTTCCAGTCCAGCTCTCTGCTGTGGCCCGGGAAGGCAGTGGAGGATGGCCCAAGTGCTTGGGCCCTGCACCCACATGGGAGACCAGGAGGAAGCACCTGGCTCCTGGCTTTGGGTCGGTGCAGCGTGCCGGCCGTAGCGGCCATTCGGGGAGTGAACCAACAGAAAAAAGGAAGACCTTTTTCTCTGTCTCTCACTCTGTCTAACTCTGCCTGTAAAAAATAAATAAAAATTTAAAAATATTATTAAATCAAAAGTAGACCATCCAGTTAGAAAAGCAGAACATGTTACATGGAGCCCAGGTTTATTTACATACAAAATAGACTTGCAGGTGAGTTATTAAAGAAAAATTAATGCTTTCAGTTGGAAAAAATTGAGAAATCTTTTTTTTTTTTTTTGACAGGCAGAGTGGACAGTGAGAGAGAGAGACAGAGAGAGAAAGGTCTTCCTTTGCCGTTGGTTCACCCTCCAATGGCCGCCGCTGCAGCCGGCGCACCGCGCTGATCCGATGGCAGGAGCCAGGATCCAGGTGCTTTTCCTGGTCTCCCATGGGGTGCAGGGCCCAAGCACCTGGGCCATCCTCCACTGCACTCCCTGGCCATAGCAGAGAGCTGGCCTGGAAGAGGGGCAACCGGGACAGAATCCGGCGCCCCGACCGGGACTAGAACCCGGTGTGCCGGCGCCGCAAGGTGGAGGATTAGCCTATTGAGCCACGGCGCCGGCAAAAATGGAGAAATCTTATTGTGGACCTACGCTCCATGTCCAAGCTGAGGTAACCTTTGAGTCACTGGGCGAAACCTTCTCAAGAGGTGTTGATATTCTTCCTGCGTTAACTTAGTGATTTCTTAAAGAAGACATTTACGTTAAAATACTCACTAGTTCTATGGTTTGACCAGCTGGAGATTTTCCACTAGTCACAGCATTCGCTGGTGGAGGAGAAAACACAAGACAGACTAGGACTTAGAGTGGTTCAACAGTTCCCTGTGTTCAGCAAGTATTTCCCGGGTGGGCACAGTACAAGAACATCAATCCACTCACATCTGTAATTTGATCAGTATGTAATAGTTTCTTTTTCATGACATAGTACCATTCTAATTTCCATATTGTTTCTACCTTGTCTGCACATATCCTATGTTTTTTATGTCATATAAGAAAGTTCTGAATACATTCTGTCACCAAAATGACCTTCCCCTTTTAAAGAGCCACCACATTTACTGAGTCTCAAATATATAAGATATACCTTATCAAATGCTAACTTAGGGACAATCAATACCCAGTGAATTCAAAATCCAGATCTTGGGATAGCACAGGGTCCAAAAATGTGGTAAATGGCAGGGTGGTAGGGAGACTGGCAGCAAGAAGCACAGAGGGTCATGGAAGGAAGAAATTTGAAATTTCCCTTGATAGTCACTGGAGAAAGCTAATATTAGAGCAGCTAAGAAAACGGGATATGGGCTAAACAGGAAAGGTTGTAATCATCCTTTTGTATTGTGGTAAGAACACTTACTGGGGCCGGTGCTGTGGCATAGAGGGTAAAGCTGCCACCTGCAGTTCCGGCATCCCTTATAGGTGCCGGTTCTAGTCCCAGCTGCTCCACTTCTGATCTGCCTCTCTGCTATGGCCTGGGAAAGCAGTGGAAGATGGCCCAAGTCCTTGGACCCCTGCACCCATGTGGGAGACCCCAAAGAAGCCCTTGGCTCCTGGCTTCAGATCAGCACTGCTCTGGCCGTTGTCTCCCTTTCTCTCTGTTTAACTTTGACTTTCAAATAAATAAATAAATCTTTTAAAAAAATACTGTTTTAAAAAAATATCACTTACCATCAGATCTAGCCTCTTAGAATTTTTAACTGCACAAATCAGTGTTGTAAACTATAGGCCCTATGTCGTTGAGCAGAACTCTACAACTTACCCAGAGCCTGCCTCTGCCTCTGCCCCTCCCTCCCTCTCTCCCTCCCTCCCTCTCTCCCTCCCTCCCTCTCTCCCTCCCTCTCTCTCTCTCTCCCTCTCTCCCTCTTTCCCTCTCTCTCTTTCTGGCTTTCACATAAATAAATAAACCTTTTAAAAAATTATGAGTGAAGTGAAATCTATCTGAAGCAAAGTTGAAAAGTAAATGGAAATATCTCAAGACAAAAGTTAATCTTTCAAAAAACCAATTGTACTCAATGAGAAAACACTTTTAAGTACTTAATAGAAAAATGTGTTTAACAAGTGCCTTGTTGAGGTTCCTTTTCCGAAGTCTTTTTCAGTTGTACTTTCTGAGCCCAAAGGCATGGGCTCAAATAGAATCTCACCTACCTGTAGCTCTGTGATTCTGTGGAGGAATAATTTAGTGCTCACATCACATCTTGAACAGATGTTTGACTCTCAAACCTAACACTGGATTGCTTCCAACAACCACTAGGGAAGTCACTTCCTACCGGCAATAAAGTTGTTAAGTTCTGAACTGACCTTGAAAAATCATTGGTGGAAACTCAGTCTATTCCCATGGTCATTTAAGGAATTGGGTCTTAGGTCATTTAGCCTAGACCCTAAACTTTGGGAATTCCTTTTGAAGTGACAGAAGAAGTGAACAGATTATTAAGAAACACCATGACAAATTAACTTCTTCAGATGCTCAGCCAAAATTTCAGATTGTCAAGTTTAGGTGGTGAATGATTTCTGAATCATACCATTTGTCTCTGTCTATCACCAAGATCCAAAAATGGAACGCTTGATTCACTTCATGCACATACCTTCAAACGTGATCATTTCCAAATGTTTTGCATCTCCATAATTGGCACTATCGTTTCTCTGTTCATTCAAGCCATAGACATCAGAGTCACCCTTGACTTTCTCCCACACGCTACATCCCACCGATCTTCAGTTCTCTCAGTTCTGCCCTCAGAATGCATCCTGGGTTAAATCAATTGTCACACAACTGCCATTCCCACTACACCCAAAGTCATGGGCATTTTCTTCCTAGATGACCTCACCCCCCTTCTGACTATTCTCTGTGCTTTCCATTTTACTCCCCCTGTAGTCAGTCCTCTATCTAGAAGCCAGAATCAACTTCTGAATCCATAAATCAGATCACACCATCCCCGCTGAGAGCGCTCCAGTGAGGTCTCATTACACACAGAATGAAATCCACCTCCAAACCATGGCCTGCAAGACTGTCGGTGATCTGGCCTTTGCCTTTCTCTACAGCTTCCCACTGCCTACTTCTATTATTTCCCTTGAGAATACACAGTCCAATTTGCTTTGCCTTGAACATTCCAAACATGCTCCCATACACGGGTTCTCAAATTTGCTGCCCCTTCTTCCTAGAATACTTTTCACCCAAGGTTTTTGCTTGGCTCACTCACTCACACAGGTCTTTGTCCAAATAGGACATCCTCAGAAAGGTCAACATTATACTTGCTTTACTTTTTCCTTATAGCACTTACTCCAACTTGACACTGTTTTATATGTTAATTTACTGAATTACTGTGTATTTCCGTCACTAAAATATGGATGTTCATGGGAGCAGGGACTTGTTCTGTGCAATATCATATCCTTAGTCCCTGGAGTAGACTAGGTACTCATTATTTAGTTACTGAAAGAATCGGCACATTCTAGGAATCTTAGTTATGGTATAACTGTTCCTAAAATAAACTTTTGGGAGAAGGAAGAACACAGAGAAAGTACAAGGGTTCATTTGCAATTAAAATAATAATGTGTGTGAAACTACTTTGTAGAGGCAGCACTGTGGTACAGCGGGTAAAGTCACCACCTGCAGTACTGGCATCCCATATGGGTACCAGTTCAAGTCCAGGCTGCTTCACTTCTGATCCAGCTCCCTGCTATGGCCTGGGAAAATAGTGGAGGACGGCCCAGGTCCTTGGGCCCCTGAACCTGCGTGGGAGACCTGGAAGAAGCTCCTGGCTCCTGGCTTCTGATCGGCCCAGCTCCACCCACTGCGGCCATCTGGGGAGTGAACCAGTGAATGGAAGACCTCTCTCTCTCTGCTGCTGCCGCTCCATGACTCTGACTTTCAAATAAATAAATAAATCTTTTTAAAAAAGTACTTTGTAAAAGCGAAACACATAGCAATATATTTTAAGAGTATTTATCAGGATATCAAAATATTTTGAAAAGTGAGAAAGACAACTTTGGTCGAAAAGTGAATTTTTAAACTACTCAGTTTATTTTGTGATAGTCATTAAAGAAAGGCAGAAATTCCTCAATGACTCCAGTCTTAAGTTCTGATGATCTAGCTAGTTTTCAGGAGATTTCCTCAAAAGCCTAGAAATGCAGTTCTAAAAATAATTCTTTTCTATTCAGCATCCATAAATATGACTGCGTAGGATATCAATTTTGTACAAACGTAGTACACTTTGTTAGAGACGAAGGATAGATCATGGGTGAGCATTTGGCACAGAAATGAAACTTCTCAGGATATCTGCATCCTATACTGGAGTGTCTTGGTTCTAGATCTGGCTCTGCTCATAAGTCCAGCAACTGGCTAACACTCACCCTGGGAGGCAGGAAGTGACGGTTCTAGTACATGGGTCCCTGCCACATGTGGGAGACCCTGTACTGAGTTCTCAGCCCCCGGCTTTAGCCTGGTCCAGTCCCTGCCCTTGTTGGTATTTAGGGATAGAAGATCGATCTATCTTTCTCTCTCTCTCTCTCTCTCTCTCTCTCTCCCTCTCCCTCTCCCTCTCCCTCTCCCTCTCCCCCTTCTTCTCCCTCTCTCTTTCAAATAAATAAAAATTTGAAAATAGATCAGAAAGATGTTTATTTCCCCTAACAGACCTAAGAAGACATTTTAGTATAGACATAACTAGACGTTGCAGGGAAAGCAGACTTGCTTAGACATTCTAAGAGGTCAGGCCATCCAATGTTGGTTGGAATAAGTCACTCTATCACAACCCTCGGTTGTTTTTCCAAGGGGAGAGGGAAGAATGCCTTTTTCTTAACAGAGAGCTGACTTAAATCTTAACATTTACAAATGGCACCCAAAGACATTTTTCTCTTTCTGTTTAAAGAAAACACAGAGAACTCATCAAGCTAACACACACATGAAAATGTACCTGAGGCTAGCAGGCCAGCATTGATAACAGAATTAGCCTAAATAAATGTATAATCTACAACATGATTTCAGGATAACTTTATTGAATTTCTAAACCTCTCCCTCACTTTGTGGTGAGTTCTGAGGAAATCGACCATGCATAATATATGACCTGACAAATGTACAAGTAAACTACTTTATCCAAGCCTTTTCATTTGTCAACAGCAGCCAAGCAATAATGGCTTTCTGTCCACTGTTTTAATAATGTATGTATTGATTACTTCCATCTAAATCTTCACCAGAAAAATCTCAGGAAGCTTTGAAGGTGTCCTTATGGTCTCTAGGGAGCGGATTACAAAGATATTTAAATGGAAAGATGAAAAACTAATGACAAACAATTTCATTAGTAAAAATGCAAACAAAAAGTCATTACCTACAGTGTTCTTATAATCAAGGCCTAATCTCCATTTGGATTTGGAGTAGGAGGAGAGGAATTAAATAAGCTCATGGTTTATTGCAGTTGTCCTTAGAAATTCCCCACTATGATTTGCTCCTTTAAGACTCTTGCTAGGTTAATCACACAAGTAGACAAGTAATAAATATCACTTTAGTGACTGCTCAAGTAAAACAAAGGAAGTCAATTTTAAAAATATATCTGGACCAGAATAATACACACTAATTGAAAACGAGTCAGTCTAGTGAGGCAAGTAATGAGGAATTATAAAAGCCAGGATAATGTATTCAAAAGATATAAAAATTGGTCAGTTTATATTTGCAAAGGCACATTTGAGCTTTAATTATTTATAACATTTCACCACATATGGAGCATTATTTTATTAATTAGTCTTGAAAGCCATTCAGTTGCTGTTGTTATGCTGCCCAGCTGGTTTGGGGAACACAGATCCACTCTCATGGGTGTGAAAACTCCTCTGAGGAGGGACACTGCAGTCCCCAGCTACCTGTGTGGACTAGCTTGGAATTTTACCACCAAGAAAAGCATACATCTCTCCATCATAGTAATTGAGAGCGACTGAATATTTTCCTTTTTCAAAAAAGAGTATTAGACATGTGATACTTTGCCATAAAAAGCTTACCATTAATCTAAGTAGAAGTACAAAGAAAATACAAGTTTCCTATTTTTCAAATAATCTGATTTATAGAAAATAAAGAAGTGAACAGCTTTTGATCATAGTTTCCACTTTGACATTTTAATGCGATTTGTCTCGTGTCAAAAGCAACAACACTTTATGTAATGACACTGAGTAGGGGACAAACAGAAAAATCCTATCAAGAAGGAAGGAATATCACTCCCTGTGAGGGTCCTTCAAAAAGTCCTTGGGAAATGAAATTAAAACATAAGCCTATTTTTGTGCAACAAAATGTGAAATCTATGTATAGTTTCTGCACATTTTCCATGAATTTTTTGAAGGCCCCTGGTACTCATTCTCTCCCAGCCCTCAGACTCAGTAGCCTAGAGGAGAAGGAAAAGGTTAATATTAGTTACGGGTTGCTCCCCACTCCGCCTTTCTTTGTTCCCTTATCTCTTCAGTGTCTAACATATCCTAGGTACTTTATAAGCTGCTTTGTATAAAAAGGACATCTCACTTCCCCACCCCTTCCCAAAGCTTCTTGGAGCACATGGTTTAGTGCAAATGACTGATATAAATCAAATAGTCGCACATTCATAATATCAAAGAATATTACGTCACAGAAGTCAGTCAGTGTGATGAGAGGATATAAAAGGGAGATCTGGCCAAATGTGGGCCTTAGGGGGAAGCTTGCATGATGACAGGTGACTGGGCCAGGATGTAAATGATTATTAGATGTTAACGATATTATGAGGGAATAAGTCTGAATATAAAGAATTTAAGGGGTCGGTGCTGTGGCATAGTGGGGAAAGCTGCCGCCTGCAGTTCTGGCATCTCATACGAGTGCCAGGTCGAGTCCCAGCTGCTCCACTTCTGATCCAGCTCTCTGTTATGACCTGGGAAAGCAGAAGAAGATGGCTGAAGCCTTTGGGCCCCTGCTCCCACGTGGGAGATCCGGAAGAAGCTCCTGAATCCTGGCTCCTGGCTTTGGATTGACGCGGCTCCAGCCATTGAGGCCAATCAGCGAGTGAACCAGTGGATGGAAGACCTCTCTCTCTGTCTCTCCTTCTCTTTCAGTGTAATTATGACTTTCAAATAAATAAATCTTTAAAGAAAAAAAAAATGAAAGAATTTAAGACACAAGGCTAGTATGTTTAAGGCTTTGCCTGGCAGGAATATGGAGACCTGGGAAAATCAAAACAAGGCAGCGAGGCTGGAGTCCAAAGAGAAGGGAAAAAAGCAGCAAGGAAAGAGATGGTGGAGGCCCCACCCGCCGGATAGGACCTTGTGCTCTTGCCAAGGACTTCAATCTTCTCCAAGGGCTTAGAGAAGATTCTCAAGAGTATTAAGACGAGGACAGACAGAATTTCATTTATATTTTTACATAGATTAGTTTGACTGAAATATAAAGATTGCGCTGTAGGTTGGCAAGACCAGAGGCAGACATGTCTAGAGAAATGGTTTCTTATGGCCATGGTGACTTTGTGGTAGACAGAGTTAAGAAATATTTTGGAGGTCAAGTGACTCAGGGATACATCAGCCAGGGAAACCTGGAGAGTGCTCATCCTAGAAGGGTACTGGACCAGGCTGCTGTGTTATTGTCTGGCCAGGAGGACATATTTTGTTAGTTTCTCCAAGCTTTTTGTTTCTTCTGTAGATAGCAGCAACAAAGAGATAAAGGAGCCAATGATTCTGGGATTTTGGAAGAGTTACTAAAAAGGTTTGATGATTAAATTTAAGACTAAAAGAACAGTAGAACTAATATGTAAAACGCAGAACTGTCGATGGGTTGGAAGTTCTGTTAAATCAAGGAAGGGTAATAGGTTTCTCAACAAGCACACTGGT
Organism: Oryctolagus cuniculus; assembly: GCF_051225735.1. Taxonomy (NCBI): domain Eukaryota; kingdom Metazoa; phylum Chordata; class Mammalia; order Lagomorpha; family Leporidae; genus Oryctolagus; species Oryctolagus cuniculus. The sequence goes on from NC_142888.1 coordinate 17,649,437, forward strand.
CAAGTGGGGATTAGTTCACTTCACTCTGGTTAGCATGTCCTGTAACTCCTCAAACCATGTCCTTCATCATGGGATTCCTGCGTAGGGATTTAAACCGATTAGCTAAAATGAACCATAATGATGAATGGGATGGGAGATGGAGTAGGAGGTGGGACGGGAGTCAGGGTGGGAGGGTGGGTATGGGGGAGAGAACCACTATATTCCTAAAGTTGTACCTATGAAAAATGCATTCATTAAATAAAAGCTTAAAAACAAGAAACTGATTAGCACAGACATTTTACTATTATCAGCAAGCAACCATAACCAATAATCAGGGGTGATGATATTGGTTGCAAGGGACAATGGCAATTATTTGGACCAATTTTCTTATCCTCCAGCTGTAGAACAAAGTAGAAATCATAATCTGATTTTTAGAGAAATATGATTACCATCTCAGCCTACTGTCTCCTAGTATACTTGTCCAATGATTCATCTTTAGTTTCTGGAACTAAAATAAAATTATATCTTTTGTAGAAATTGTGTCTCATTTCACTATATCCTGTAATCTGTTCTATTTAAGACTCTCATCCTTCTCAATGAATGTTCTTCTCTATAAATACTAGTTTTTTGACTGTTTGTTCAAAGTTAGGACATTTAAAAATGTAACATCACCATAGTTTTTCCTACCCTGACAGATAATTTAATATTCTGAGTTATATGAAAGGAAATGGCTAGAGGAGAAACTAGCCATTTTTTATAGGTAAGATCTCTGAGTTTTCCTTCTTTCTCTCTTCCTTTTTTTTTTAAAGTTACTATATTTTCTTCTCTGGCATAATATAAACTCTTGACTTTTCCTCAAGATACCACCTTCAGCTGTGTCTCCATAGAGTTCCTTCCTTTAAGTGCTAAAAACACAAAAGCAGTATCATGTTATCAAGTTTTATTATTTGGCTACAATTTGTGGCTCACTATTCATTTCTGTTCATGTATCTTTTATTCTGATTTCAAAGGCACTTATCAGCATCCACTGGACACCAGATTCCTTGCTAGGCCCTAGGGTCTTGGTAGTAACCATGACCAATCTTTCCATTCCCTACTCAGAGAATAATACAGAAGACAGAAATGTAACTCAAAACCAAAGAGAAACAATTGGTCATTGCTGAAGGACTGTAGTGAACAACTTGCTATTCTGAAAATCAGTGAAGTAGAAACTCTGATCTTGCCTATCTAATGTGAGTGACACTCAGGGTACTCAAATAGTAGATGAATGAAAAAAAAATGTCACGGATGTACTGCAGCTAATAAATGAAGGAGTAATGATAGAAATAGTCAATTTTCATCGTGCAACTCCTAGCCAATGAGCATTCAGAACTGCAAAAATTACATACACAAAAGAACAAACTAGGCTTTCTGCATCTCCTAATGATAGGAGAATACACTACGGAACAATCTTGCCAAAAAAGGCCAAACTCTCATATGACCCAATCTGTGGAACTACACTGTTCAATGAGTAACCACTAGCCACACCTGGCTGCCAAGCACTTGGAATACAGTTAGGCTGCACTAAATGCTCTGCAAATGTATATTTCACATTGGTTGCATTTTGAAATGACAATACTAATTGTATTAGAGTTATATAAGTTGTAACCATTAGATGAAACCAGGTAAACTGCACAGAGAAACTCTGTACTATTTTGTAACTTACTGTGAATCAAGGATTACTTCAGAATATATGGTTTTACAAAGGGAGAATTTAAGAGATAAATTGCAGGGGGCAGACCCTATCTTAATTCTCCCTTAGGTTCTAAACAGAAAGCATCTTAAACATTTATGACATATAGGATAGAAATGGAAATCTGATTACTGACTGCATATGTGATACAATGAACTTTATGATATTTTAAAAGTATTGTAGTAGCACTGCAATTACTTATAAAGAGTCCTTATATATTTTAGAGAGACTTCATAAAGTATTTATGAATGGAATGATACATGCCTGCTATTTGCTTCAAAATAATGAGGGAAGGGGTAGCAGTGTAGAAGAAATAAGATTAGCCATGAACTGATGATTACTGAAGTCTCGATGGATACATGGGTGTTTATTATTGTATTCTGTCTCCTTTTATATATGTCCAACAGTTTCCATAGTAAAAACATTTTCCAGATAACCAAAAGAGATGGGCAATTTCTTAAAGGTTATTATTAATGCAGATGCTCTTGACATTTAAAATATAATGGCTTGGATTATTTATAATTGACCCTTGGATGAGAGGAGGAAAGAGGATTTCTATTCAACTTAACTTCAAGCAAGACCAATTTTAAAATAATCACTGAATGCTTATGATGTCCAAGGCACTAGGATGAGAACTGTCCTACCCTGTGTACGTCGTTTTGCTTCTGAACCGCAGGGAAATCGCCCCCCACGGGGGCCTGCCGGTTTAATTCGTCATCCTTCAGCTGTAGCCACACCAGAAGCTCCTGAAGAGAGAGGTGCAGGCGCTTCCACTGGTCAGAACTGGCTTCCAAGTGGGACCTGGAAAATAACAGGAGCAACTACGTCAGCACACGTTGACGGACAACTGATGATGTGAACAATTTCATCAGAGGTACATTCGTTGGTTATTTCCACAGCGGGCTTATATAAACCTCATGTGAACAATATCGCAGTCTTCAATAACGATCTGACTACTTGCTTTTACAGTCATTACATGGGGGCATTTTGATGGAAATTTTGAGGCAAGTTGGTGTCCAGCCATATGCTTATTTGCATGTGTAGAATTCTAAGACTTTGGGCATGGCATGTACACTGCAATCAATTGCTTTTCCCATACTGTTGCAGTCAAGAATTCTTAACGATTTGGGGAGGAAAAAAAAAATGGATCTGGTGGCTAATAAAAAGCGCTCAGTTTTCATGTGACTCATGCTAGTACTGGAATTCTTTCTGCTTTGTGAAATGGAAAGGTCTCTCCCCACGTTCTGACTTTTCCATTTCTGCACCCTGAGCGGCCTTTTCCAGCGACTCCTTCCGTCTGGCGTCTGTTCCTTTTCCTTCTCCTCCTTTCCCCTCTCCCCTTCTTCATTCCTGTGCACCTGGGATTTGTTTTCAGCAAGTTCCAACACTTTCCGCTTTGTTTCCTTCGTGTAAAATGTACCGAGACAACAGCTCACGTGGAAGAGTAAAATCAGACATTTGTCTGAGACATGAATAATTCAGGCAGGACACAGAGTGCTCCGCCATCAACTGGATTTAGAACATCTTAATCCTTAGGAGCCATTTAATAATAGACAAATTAATGATCTGCGCTGTAAAATCCACGTTTCACTCGAGGATGGGAAGTTAAATCAATAAAATAAATCATCAGCCAGAAAACAAAGAGGAAAGGCAGAACAGGAACACGGCTTTATCCCCAGGTAAATCGAGAATCAAGCAGTAGCATTGTTATCAGTGGGTACTAATTAATTCATACAAATTAATGCTGCCTATAACGTAAGTATAATAGTCTCTAATGATGCAAAAATTGACACATAAAGCATAGCAGCCAGGTACAGTACTATTGCCCTGTGGCTACCTGGTGACCTAGCCTGCTAATTTCAAACACAGTTCTTCTGGCCTTACTCGAACAGTATCACCAAATAGTACTTATCTACCAAAATGAAATTGTGCCAAACTTTCTGAGGGAAAATTCAGTGATACATAAAATCTTTAGAATGTACAAATACAATGGCTCACATGCTCAAATTCAAGGAATTTATACTGAGGAAGTAATTTGAAAGGTTTAAGAAGAAAAATGTGATTTATAGCATATTTATTATTGATGCAAAGTAGAAACAACTTAAACTTTCAATAGTAGGGAATTGGCTACATATATAATGGTGAATTCATAGAATGAAACTCCACGTGATGACACAGGCAAATATTTATGGATATAGAAAAGATCAGCATGTCAGTTGCTGAGTGAAAAAGCAAGTTATAAAAATGAATACAGTCTGCTTTTCATTTTTCTAAAACATGTGTGTGTATGTATTTGTGGGTACATGCTTGACTATGCATGAAAAAATTCTAGAATGACAATCAGGTAATCCCTCAGAGGTGGGTGAGCAGGCTATTTACTTCTTCATCTTTTTATTTTTCCGAAATTGTCAAAAAAACTTTGCCTAATGTGCAATATAAACATTATATTCAGAAACACTGAAGGCTTTTCATGAAATAAGAGAGCTCAAGATTCCTGGGGTATTAGTATCTAACAACTGAAACATGAAGTGCCATAAACATCATGAATTAACTACAGTAGAGCACGTAGGTTGCACCCAGTGAGGAGGTCAGGTCTTTTAAATTTCTGTTCCCTCATTCTCTTTCAGCTATCACTTTTCCACGAAAGGCCTAAGTGAGAATTCCCTATGCGGGATTTTAGCTGTTTAATGGCATGTAATGAGCCCTGGTTATAGGGATTCCCTGCGGTGCCAGGAATTTGCAGCTTGGGCCCCTTGAGGGGGAAAGAGGCTGTCAAGCAGGACATTTTGAAAGATAGGCAGAGAAAGGCACAGTCCAGACGTGGAAAACGGCCAATGGTAGAAAAGACACTTATTAAATAAATAGTTATTGAGCGCCTTTAAGTCCTAATGAGGCACTGGGGAGGAGGGAGAGGGGAAGGGAAGGGAGAATATGAAGATGTCTGATGCTTGGCCTCCCTCCCTCTGGAAGACGAGACAAAATGCCCCCGTGGTGGAAGGGTCCAGAGGAACACATGGTGAGGCGTGCCCGTGGGAAGACTTCACGCTATGGCTTTGTTTCTATGAGTGAGCGCTACACCACCCCGTTTTAGGTTAACTGGTGCTAATTATATCAGGGGGTCAATGAACCCTTTTGTGTCCCTTAGGAGAAAAAAAATAGTTCTAAAGGATCCAAGAGAAACTTCATAGCACGTGACAGGGAGGTTTTTAGAAGCCAGAGACAGGAGAGTTTAGAGATTTAACACAGTAGTAGCAGAATGAGGACTTGGACAGTGAAGGGGGGACAACTGCCACGTATATGGGTGAAGGCACTTTTTCCTAAGGCATCTGAGGTATGGGATTGTTCAGCATGTTCAGTCGTCTTAACTACACATCCAGTGGCTATTTCTTTATTTTCCCTCCTAATGCAGAAAAATGAAAGGAAAGTATCATAGAGGGGAAAAACTCAAGCATAAGATTTAGAAAGGACAGAGGACATGGAGTACAGGCTAGACAGGAGATAGAGAATGGCTCCTGATAGAAGAGAACACATACAACGGGATTCAATATAAAGCTGAGGTTCTGAAACTTCGGCGTGCAGAACAAACATTTAAAAAAATAGAAATAGCTGAGTAGCGTGCTTACCATTGAAGCCCTCCTTGAGACAAGCATCTATACTTTTAACAAGATCTTCACACATCTACAGCTGAACCCCAGGACCATTCTTTAGGAAAGGGTTTCTTGAACTATTTCCGATATGCCCTGAACATTACTTGCTGGTCTCTACAGGGCAAATGTGGTATTTGTCAGTGATATGTTTCGAAGATCCAAATGTAACAAAATACTACAAGCTTCGGAAATATTTTTCACCATGGTAAGCTTGGGAAATGCTTTTAAGGCATTGGAAGTGGTGGCCCCATTTTTCATTATATCTGTATATTCCAAATATTACTAAGTGATCAACCTATGTTTCTACTTGGAATATTTCTTCTTGAAAATGCTTCTATGTATTTGTAATGACTTTTTCCCCTGGTTGTATTGTAGTCTATTGGACTGGAAGGATCCTGTGAGACTGCAGCTCCACTCCCTTCTTTTGCAGATGGGGAAGTCAAAATGCAAAGGTATAAAGACAACCGTTGAAGCGCATAACTTGAGCTGCCTTATTTAGACCCAGGAAATAGAAATTACAAACCTTTCTCAAAGGAGGAAATTCTCAACCATATTCATCTCAACCAAATGTTTTAGATCTCTGAGCAAAAAGGCTACTTGCTCATTGTCAAATGTACCCTGTTTACCTCTTTCTACTCAACAGAAAATAAAAGAGGTGGTTTGAAGGGGCACACTTCGCTTACATTCAGTTTCTATTAAACTTTACTAATGAAGACAAGAGCTTTGGGGCTCCTAGCTGTTAACAAGGCAAGAGCTGATCTCTAAAAGGCAGATAATTTCAACAATTTGTATGGTTTTGTAAAATGCAGAACCTTTAGGTGTGTTGCGATATACTGCTTGGTCTTTAAGGAACTCAGTGTCAGGCCTCTAAGAATTATAGGGGCTGATAAAGTGATTGTTATTTCTCTAGATACAGATATTTCAAGTGTGATTTGGTTGATGCCTAGTTTGAAATCCTTAACAAAACTTTACTCTGAAGGGCATGAATTCTTAAAGTAAAATGTGTTATTGAATTCATTTTTCACTTTGCCTTTCTTTATAAAACTAATGATATATCCCTGTATATCTTTGGTACCCTTGTGTAATAAAATAGCACTTAAGCATACAGAAGGAAAAGGTACAAATGCAGAAATAATAAGGAAACACAGAAATAAAATGTGAGGCATGGGGCTTTAAATAAAGAAAGAGAATTAAATCCAAAGAGAAGTAAACATTGCTTTTCAGATGGGCCTTGAACTCCAACATCCAAACATAATTAACATTCCAAGAGCAACAGAAAGAGGTCAGAGATACTCAATGTCCAAGTCGCATTTTTCTCTCAAAGGCAGAAAGACTCAGCCTCCTTTTGTTCTTTCTTTGTTCTCCGCTATAGAACAAACTCTCACTATTCTAACTTCTAATACCAGCTATGCCCCCAGAGATGTACTGCTGCTGTGGACTACATAATATTGGTGTTTTTAGCCTCTCAGATTAATGTTTAAAGTTTCATGAATGTGTATATTTTATATAATACTTACAAGTTTTATGAACAAATGTAAAAATCTCACAGAATTCAAATTTCACTAAAATTATGTTGACAATATATTATACAGATATTATAGTTAACAGTATATACAGTAATCTGGAAAAACTATCTGGTGGCAGATTAAACAGAAGTCTTCCTATATATTTCTTAGGTAAAAAATTCACTTGACCACTTCTCAGTCTGCTAATACCTTAATAATAAAAATGCAAGGTTTGTGGGCATGGAATATTGTAGCATGAGAAACTCTTTCTTTGACTACTCAGCACCCTGATGTTGGATAATGTCACCGATAACTCTGTGTATGTGTGTACCCGTGGACTTGCACATATGCATGCCACTAAATATATTTGACTTCACTACTCTCCCACTTAAGACAGTTAATCTTTTGTTTGATGGCTCTTCATTACCACTATTTACCTCCTTTTCTTACAGCTCTTGTGATGTGGCAATGTATGTATGCAGAACAGATGGCAAATACTTTTCTTGAAAAAAATTGAGATCATTATGCAATTTAATCTTTTCTCCCAAAGATAACTTATTTACTTTCTCTTACACTCTATGTTTTAAATTAATCACTTCCACTTAAATATAAGAACAGCAAGGTAGAAAAATTTAGTAATTTTCCCAGATTTATAAAGTATGGTTGCAGAAATTATAATAATGGAATTATGGAACTGCAAGTGATTTGATCACTCATGTCTCTGGTCAAATCTCTTCATTTAGGTCAGGGAGAAAATTGGATGCAAAAGTAGTTAAATGACTTTCTTAGGATTACAGGTTACTTCAAAAACTTTGTGGAAAATAGAAGTCAAACATAAGTTTATTTTGATACAAACATTTTTTTGAAATCCATGCATATGAAAGGTCTTCAAAAAGTTCATGAAAATGCATATTATGCAAAAACTACAGGAGCTAAAGTTTTTTTTTTTCCTCCACAGAAATTTATCTTTTAACTCTATTTTCTACAAACTTTTAAAAGAAACCTTCATATATGCTAGGTTGTTAGTAACAGTGCCAGAAGAGAAACAAGCTCCTTCAATTGCTAGCCGAGGGCTCTTTCTAGTCTAGCTCACAGATTCATTTTAGCATGTGGAGTTTTTATATTCATCTAACTCAGCTGGAGGCAGCAAACACAGCCCTATGAAGCAATTTATGATTACTGGAAGGAAGTTTTTATCAAGTATAAATTACAATAGTACTAAGAAGATTTAGTGAAAGAATGGCTAGAGAAGGAAGTATCCCCTCTCTCCTCTCTCTCGTTTTTTAAATCTTCCATCTGCTGGTTCATTCCCCAAAAGGCTGCAACATCCGGAGCTGGGGCAAACTGAAGCCAGGAGCCAGGAGCTTCTTCCAGATCTCCCACATGGGTGCAGGAGTCCACAAACTTGAGCTATTCTCAGTTGCTTTTCCAGGTGCATTAGCAGGGAGCTGGATCTGAAGTGGAGCAGCTAGGAATTGAACCAGCATCCATATGGGATGCCTGTGCTGCAGGCTGCGGCTTTACTCATAACACAACATGGCTGGCCCCAAGGAATTACTCCTTATGGGTAATAAAAAAAATTAGGTTCTTATTTTTATCTGGGTGGGGGGGGGGAGAAATGAGAGGAAGAGGTGGCAAGGGGAAGAAGGAGAGAGTGGGGGAGAAGGAGAGAGGGAGAGAGAGTCTTCCTCATCTTCTAGTCACTGGTTTACTCCTCAGATTTCCACAACAGCCAAGCCTGGGTCAGACTGAAGCCAGGAATGGGAAATCCAGTCTGGGTGTCCCATGTGGGTGGCAAGGGACCCAATGACTTGAGCCATTGCCTGCTGCTTCCTAGGGTCTGCATTAGCAGGAAGCTGGTATTGGGAGCAGAGCTGGGCCTGGAATTCAGCACTCTGAGATGGGATACAGGCGTCCCAGCCAGCATCCTAACCTCAAGGCAAGCCCAGCCCGTCATTATGGAATTTGAGTAAAATTTGGAGGATGAGAGGCAAGCTGGTGTTGGAAGCATGAGAACTGACCAATGCACATGGTCACATGGGAAACTGAGGAAACTGTTGCGGATCAAGAATGAGGTCAGAAGGGAGAGTCACCTCGGCTCAGATAATCCATGTTGAGGAGTAATTAGAATGCTTCGTGGCCATAAAGAAAGTGGGGGTAGAGGAAGAACGGAGAAAGGAGAGGGTTAGCAAGGGCTTTCTGGGCATAGTCGGTAGAGAGTGCTTCTTTGAAATGAACCTGCTATTTCCTGTGGATTGAGTGATACCCTTATTTCAAGTAAGTGTCAAGAAAAAAAATGAAATTGCTTTGATGTGAAGAATTACTCATTTTCTTTTCATAAGTGAAGGCTTATAACGCATCCTGTGTTATTAGAGAGGCTTATTTAACAGACAAAACCATTGATCTGAATATTTAAATTCTGGAATTTGCAGCACCTTAGATAAGCTAAGGTAACTGTTTTCTACTTGATTAATGACAGCAAGAATTAAACTGCAGTGGCTGGCATATGGGAAATCGCTGAGAATGAAGAGCCCATATTTTGGCTGACACGCTGTTTGCTGCTTTCAATTCTCCTTTTATTCTATCAAGTTCACATGAAGGAGAGAAAAGGCACTGAGTGGTGATCAGAACAGCTATAGCACCTTGCTTTTTCCGTCCTGTAAAAAAGAGTAACTTTCGTGGCTTTACCTACCAATATCTCTTCTATCTCACACGCTTCATTCCTTTTTAATGACAGATGTTACGAAAGTGGCCCTAGTTATTCCGCACACTGACCTCTCTTAGGAGCGGACACTGTGGAAAGCTAATGGAGCTTCCCTAGCTTTGAAAATGCCATCGTCCATTTCTACCCCAACTCCTCAATCAAAACACTTCATGGACAAAGCAAGGAAGGGAAAATGAGTGCCTGGGAAGCTGGGGTGTGAACACGGGAGGAAAAACCCTTCTAATAAAGCCAATCATCTGCTATGCGGAGAAATCTGCATCTCCATTCCCCCCTTTCAGCGACGATGTCTTTATTTACAAAGGGTTCCTTCTTTCTTCGTCCTCTATGGTGCCATTAAAGGCTTCAAAGCCTGAGTCACACTCCCTGTGTTTAGATCACCGATCTGCCACTCGCTAACTAACTGACTTTATGAACGTCATTTAGCATCTCTGCCTCACCTTCTTGAGATGTAAGAGGAGTATAATAATACAATTTACTTTTCAGGGCTGCTGAGAGCGTTGCATTGGTCAATAAATATAAAACACTTAGGGCACGCGTGGTATGGAGAAGCACCACGTCCATGCTAGTTGCAGTTAGTAGTAGCAGCAGCAGTAGTATTTCATATTAGGTACAGAGTTTTACAACAGTGCTTTTGAATTCATGGAGTCTCAGGTTTCGCCTTCCTTATAGAAGTGAATGTTGTACGTGTTGAAATTCTGAACAATTTAGAAGACCCAGAAAGAAGAAAAAACAACTCCCTTGTATGATCTTCCTACCCAGAGGTAGTAAATGTTCCCTGAATGCAACGCAGCCCCTCGTGATGAGATTCAGTGCAGGGGTCTCTGCACCCACCCCACCCCCCCTTCACTACCGCTCCTTGTGTAGACTCAGAAGAAAGCACAGCACATTTGAACGAAGAGAAGCGAATTAGAAAAAGGAACCCGGCAGAAAGCAGGGAGCCCGGCTTGCCCTCCTGCACTGCCTAGATCCATCCTTCAGGTACCAAGGTCCTAGTGAGGTCTCCGCCCTTCTGTTCCACGGAACCACAGCAGAGCCGCATGGCGGGCGCTCCCTTCGCCTGCCTTCCAAGCTCCCCAGGATGTGTGCATTCACTTCTCAAAAGAAAGCTGGTGCTGAGAAAGGTGCCAAGCAGTAATCAAGGGAGCACAGGACAGCTAACAGCTTTGCTGACAGAGGTTGTGTTTTAACGAAAGCTAACAGATAAGCCAAAGACAGGAGACATGGAGGGGGCTCCACTAAATTGTTAATTATAATCCATTATGGTTTTTAAAGAGTATCTTCTGATGTTCACTTAGAGTAATGCCAAAGAAAGAATTCCACAATAAACATGCATTAATTTTATCACGTTTTGTATAACCCTGTGATAAGCCAAGAGAGAACCTTATGAAATTAGGGTAGCTGTGCTCCTCATTTAAATTCCCTCTAATGTCTTAATACGCATCTCTCCTGTGGTTATAAAACATCACCATTTTAATCTAATCTGAACCCTCAAGTATCATCTCCATACCAAGCAAATGAATGATTCATTTATTCAAAATAAAATGAATCATTCTGAAATTAGGTGATTTACATAAACATATGAGATATTAGCTACTTGTGCTAGGAAAACGAGGGGAATCCTGTCATTTTTAATTCATTTCTGGCTTTTTTTCCCTCCCCATCTTTTCCTACCTAATGTTGAGAGACTTTTTCCGGAGCTCACTCCACTTAAAGTTCATGTTATCCAAACGTCTTTGTAACAGGACAGCTTCATCAGAACCTTCCAGGGATCTCAGGATTTTTTGGCCGTTCTCATCCAGGTTGTGATAGATGTCTGTGTGAGCTTCGATTTCTCCTTGGAGGTCCTACAGGACAACAGGAAGAAGAAATATGCAGAATTACTGAACAAAAGAAACCAGCTATGAATGTGAATTTGGAGAACCACAGAAAACTAAACTGTTAGTTCAAGGGGCATTTCCATCCGGTCAATTAATAAGATAGACCCTAAATGATTTTTCTTGCTATATTGTCTCTTTGTGTTATTACGTATACTGGAAATGGTTATTAGTCATAAGAGGTATATAATTATTTAAATATAATAAATGTGTCCCTTGCCATTAGGAGTTGGAAAGTAATATACCTGTAAATTTAAAAATTTAATCAGCTATTTCTTCTAGTCCAGAGACACAATATATTGTTTTATAAAAGTGACATGAAATGAAATCCCACAATAAAGTATACCCCAGTGTCAATCATGCCTTTCCAATATGGGTCGGGTCATATTTTTCATGTACAGAGTAATCTGCAGACTCGACTCTGACCATAAAAAGTATGGTGCAACAAATAAACAAGGTTGTATTTGGTCCACCGCACCAACATATTAATGGGACTCTGTCATAGGAGAGACTCTTGTTAACAACACACATTAAATTCACCTTAGCATTATAGCATCCTACACAAATCACAGCATCACACGTTTATTACTAAGATTGCCCATCCAAATACTCTCCTATTTTTAGTCTTGGCAGGTGGAAAGTCCATAGGACCTTCGTAAGAGTAACGATAAGAGGTTACACATTCAACTTCCTTTGTATATACACAGAGCAAGAAAATTATCATAGTAGAAGAATCTGACCTTTACATGGTATGTCTTCCTGTGTAACATTTTCAGCTTGAACCGGGGACTACAGCACTGATCCTGTTGCATAGCAATCCCGAGAAAACCCAGAAACTGAAAGAGTCCTGCTTTAAAATGCCAACTTTGCTTACATTCTGTTGACAGAATGAATTTCGGAGTACAGGCCTCACCAGTCAATAATAATAAACGGCCACTTTGTGCTCCGCACTAAACGGTAGCCAGGCGTGTGCATGTGGGAGGGACCTCAAAGAGAGGAGGCCTGGAATATGCAACTGACAGTTTATATTAAACAGCCAACTTTTCTTATCATTTTGCCATTACAAGCCAGAGACATTATAAATTCATTTTATATATGTGTTTCCCTCCTTGTTCCCAGCAGAACGGTCAAAGCCAAGGCAACATTCCTTAGAGAGCTGCCCGGTACCAGCATTCCTTTCTGCCTACACAATGAATGGAGGCTTTGTACATTATCTAACTTGCTCTTAGAGATTTGTATGCTTCTGTTCAACAAGTTTAAAAATTCATTCTGAAGCTCTGAACAATTGGATTGATCTGTGTAACTAGAAAAGTTTTCTCTTTTGCTTTCTCTCTCACTCTTTCTAAAATTGAATTAAATTACTCTGTTGAAGGAAGGGGGAAAGTGGCAGCTCATGTTTCCAGTCACAGCCTCTTAAGATGCAGAATTGTGACTGCTGCAGAAGCAAGGTAGAAGGACAATGAATGTCTCCTGTCACAATTTTGGGCAGCCGAAGTATCACTGATGGACTCTAAAGAGAGCTGTGTCCCATTGTCTCTGACCAAAAGACAGTAAGGGGAATATGGATAGAACCATATCCAGAGGTTGAAAGAAGGGAAATACTAAAATAGATTGAGTAGCATCTATCTCTGCCCCATCAAAACCAGGCTTGTTCTGGAAGGATATAACTTGAATTTGAAACTGGCTGGTGTGATAGAAAACTGTTACTGGACTTCCTGCCTAATGGAATTTGGTCAAATACACATGCATTTCTTGTTTCTATTGTGTTGTTTTTGCTTTATATACATGAATAATGCACCCTAATTTGATACTTCTTCAGAAAAAGAGATGGGGTGCAGGCAGTTGAGGTGATATGGTGCAGCAGGGTAAGCTGCCCTTTGGGACATCTGCATCCCATGTTCAAGTGCCTGGGATTGAGTCCCACCCCTGCTTCTGATTCAGTTTCCTGCTAATGCACCTGAGAGACAGCCGATGATGGCTCAAGTACTGAGTCCCTGACACCCATGTGGTAGGCCCTGTTGGAGTTCCAGGTATCTGGCTTTGGCCTGGCCCAGCCCCGCCCCGGCTGTTAGGGGCAATATGGCAGTGAACCAGTAGATGAAAGTTTCTCTCTCTGCCTTTCAAATACGATTAAATTAAAAACCATTTAAAAAACAAAAACAAAAAAAAAAAAAAAGAAAAATGGACTAATTTATCTAAGTAATTCAAACAAAAAAGCAACCAGGTCCAAGTTCCAGATAATTCCTTCACTTGTCTTTTACTTTACTTTTCTTTTGGTATTTGATTTGCATACTACCTAAAACATCTCAGAGTATGCACTTGGGAGATTGAAGCCAAATTTTTAGCTGTTCAAGAAAGTAAAATATTTTGACAAATAGAATCAGTTTTCTACATTAACACACATATACATGATAGTACATTTGAATTTTTACATCCTGAATTGACAGGAGAGATCCAAACCCAATCATTAACTCCTTAAGATTATATTGTTTCTTTTTTTAAATAGTCATTAGAAGTTCTGTTTTTTTTTTTAAACCAAGAAACCTGTTATTTAAGGTATCCAAGTCTCATGCATTTCATATATAGAAATTTAGGAACACAGTGATTTTTCCTATCCCACCCTCCTTCCCACCTGCCCTCCTACTCTCCTATTCCCATTCTTATTTTTCACAAAGATCCATTTCAATTCACTTTATATACACAAGATTAACCCTACACTGACTTCTGGCTTTAGCTTGGCTCAGTCTCAGCCCTTGCAGGCATTTGCAGAGTGAACCAGTGCAGGGGATCTGTGTAGGTCTGTCTCTTTCCCTGTTTCTCAAATACAAAAATAAATATTTTTAAAATGGCAAATTGAAAAAAGTTAAGCATAACTTGAAGTTATTAACACTTCCTTCATTGAATAAAAAGTGTTTCCCAAGGATAAGTAGGATACTGACTCATTCTCATCTTCATCTTTGCCATGCTCATGTACATTAGATTGTATATAAAGAAAAGAATACATATAAGCATTGATGAACGAGTGTTTACAGAGGACCAACTATTTGTTTAGTCTCTGCAGTAGGAAGTATAAGAGGAAAGAAAATGACAGTTCTAAATTCAGTTTTCCTAAATTGTAGTGAGTGTTTTTACTTGCTTCATTCATATCACCAATTAAATACTATTGAGAATTTCTTTTCAAGTCTCATAGATAGTGGGATGAAAACTACTCCCTTCAGAAATGATGAGATGGTTGAAATAAAGTTTTGGCATTGGCAGGAAGGTAACTCATGTCAATAGCATGTTTGTATGCAACAGATAAAGGGTTAATAACCAGAATCTACAAAGAGATCAAGAAACTCCACAAAAACAAAACAAACAACCCACTTAAGAGATGGGCCAAGGACCTCAATAGACATTTTTCAAAAGAGGAAATCCAAATGGCCAACAGGCACATGAAAAAATGTTCAAGGTCACTAGCAATCAGGGAAATGCAAATCAAAACCACAATGAGGTCTCACCTCACCCCGGTTAGAATGGCTCACATTCAGAAATCTACCAACAACAGATGCTGGCGAGGATGTGGGGAAAAAGGGACACTAACCCACTGTTGGTGGGAATGCAAACTGGTCAAGCCACTATGGAAGTCAGTCTGGAGATTCCTCAGAAACCTGAATATAATCCTACCATTAGACCCAGCCATCCCACTCCTTGGAATTTACCCAAAGGAATTTAAATTGGCAAAGAAAAAAGCGGTCTGCACCCTAATGTTTATTGCAGCACAATTCACAATAGCCAAGACCTGGAACCAACCTAAATGCCCATCAACGGTAGACTGGATAAAGAAATTATGGGATATGTACTCTTTAGAATACTATACCGCAGTAAGAAACAACGAAATCCAGTCATTTGCAACAAAATGAAGGAATCTGGAATACATCATGCTGAGTGAAATAAGCCAGTCCCAAAGGGACAAATATCATATGTTCTCCCTGATCGGTGACAACTGACTGAACACCAAAAAGGAAACCTGTTGAAGTGAAATCGACACTATGAGAAACGGTGACTGGATCAGCATAGCCCTGACTGTTAATGAACAACTTAATACATTATCCCTCTTAGTAGTTTTTTTGTCTGTTCTACTTAATATGACTGGTTTAATTCTGTAATTAATACACAGTTATTCTTAAGTGTTGAAATTTAACTGAAATGTGATCCCTGTTAAACATAAGAGTAGGAATAAGAGAGGGAAGAGATGTACAATTTGGGACATGCTCAAGCTGACTTGCCCCAAATGGTAGAGTTAGAAACATACCAGGGGATTCCAATTCAATCCCATCAAGGTGGCATGTACCAATGCCATCTCACTAGTCCAAGTGATCAATTTCTGTTCACAATTGATCATAATGAAAGGACTAAGAGTCAAAGGGATCACATAAACAAGTCTAGTACCTGCTAATACTAACCGATAGAATAAATAAAGGGGAAGAGTGATCCAACATGGGAAGTGAGATACTCAGCAGACTCATAGAATGGCAGATGTCCTAAACAGCACTCTGGCCTCAGAATCAGCCCTAAAGGCATTTGGATCTGGCTGAAAAGCCCATGAGAGTATTTCAGGCATGGAAAGCCAAGACACTCTGGCAAAAAAAAAAAAAAAAAAAAAAAAAAAAACCACCCTAAATGAAAGATCTCTGTGAGTGAGATCCCAGTGGAAAGAACAGGTCTTCAAAGAAGGAGGTACCTTTCTCTAAAGGGAGGAGAGAACCTCCACTTTGACTATGACCTTGTCTAAACAAGATAAGAGTCAGAGAACTCAAAAGGCTTCCATAGCCTTGGAAACTCATGACTGGAGCATAGGGAGATTACTGATGCCATAAACAGGAGTGTCAATTGGTAAAGTCAACAACAGGAGTCACTGTGCACTTACTCCTCATGTAGGATCTCTGTCCTTAATGTGCTGTACATTGAGATTTAATGCTATAATGAGTACTCAAACAGTATATTTCACTTTGTGTTTCTATGGGGGTGCAAACTGTTGAAATCTTTACTTAATGTATACTAAACTGATCTTCTGTAAAAAAAAAAAAAGAAAAAGAAAAAAAAGAAATTATCAATTCCCAACTTGACTCTCACTGGGATTAAACATGACAATAGGTCTGATCTGATTTCATCATCATTTAAAGAATCATCTATTATTTTTCACTTTATGTTTCTGTGTGGGAGCAAACTGTTGAAATCCTTACTTAATGTATACTAAGCTGATCTTCTGTATATAAAGAGAATCGAAAATGACTCTTGATGTGAATGGAAGGGGAGAGGGAGAGGGAAAGGGGAGGGTTGCGGGTGGGAGGGACGTTATGGGGGGGGGAAGCCATTGTAATCCATAAGCTGTACTTTGGAAATTTATATTCATTAAATAAAAGTTAAAAAAATTGCATGTTTGTGGGTCATCATGGTTTAGAGTGACAAAATGACACATGTACAGTAGCGACTTATGAGTTACAGAGTACATATCCCTTCCTTCTGTTTTGCAGAAGAAAGCACAGAGGCTCAGAGATGTTTAACTGACTTTTCTAAAGCCACAGACCTAGCAAGTGTTCAAACCACAAAGTGGATCCAGTTGTCTTACCTCTAAAGGATCTGGGACTGCATCCACCAATACCTTCGCTATAAGCACTGGATATAATCCACAATATTATCGAAGTTGAACATGGATACTACTAACAAGAGGTTAAAAAAATGACTGTTGAGGGAAAAGCACACTGAAAGACTGCCTTATTGATTTAGGTAGAACATTGACCCACATGGGTTGATTTGGACTGAATGAAAAGGGAGTCCTGACTACCCTTCTCATTTCTCATTTTGCAATCGGGCAGCTGGGACCACTGTGAGCAAAAACTGTTTGCACTGAAAAGGTCTCTTACTACAAAATATTCCTGCGGACAGAACAGAAATTCTTCTATCAGTAATTCATCTCTCTGTCTACAAGAGTCATGTGAACAATGAACTACCCAAAGCAATGGCGTGACACATCGGCACAAGCATAGGTGCACCGTGTGCCTTTGGGATATCAGGCTGTTAGCGAGTTGCCCGGCTACAGGCCTCATGTAGGTTGCTCCGAGAGGGAAGTGAGTGCCAATGAGGGACACAGGGCTCTTCTTTACGGGCTTGCTTACTGGAGCACTTTCTAGCACCAATGGCAGCATGAGTCCTAGGCAGGGAGGACAAATTGCTAGAGCAGGTAGGAAAAATCTACATTTGCATAACACCATGATGACATTTGTCTTAAGAATAAACTAGATTTAGGGATCTCAGAAAAGCAGGAGACTGGTGTGGAGAATTAAGTGGCATGCTCAGAGGGTAGCCAATTTGTACAAAAGGTAATTTTCACAGAAACTTTCAGGAAGTTTTATTGCACTTCTGACTTAACTAGAAAAGGTCACTTAAATCTTAGTTACTGCATTCACGGTATGAAATCTATTTTTTCTTATTCTTGTGATTGTATTCCTCAGGAAGAACAATAACTAATGAACAAAGGAGAAAGGGTATTTGTTATAGAACAACACAAACAATAGCAGCAGCAACAACACATACAAAACTTACTGTACACTAAGCACTCTCCAAACTGCTATACACACACACACGCACGCACACACAGAAAGCTCACTTAATTCTCTCAAATACTCTCCAGCTCAGTCGCTATTATCATCTTCATTTTCCATATAAGAGAATAAACTTATAACGACATTAAATAACAGCACCAAGATCACACAATTAATAAATGATGCAGGCAGATTTCAAACCAAGGCAGTTGAACTTCAGGCACTGCACTGTTAACGGCAAGGCTATATTACCTATGAGTTTTAGTTTGTGGATGGCATTCTTTTTCCTATTAATCATGCTCCCAGTTAATTTTTAGCAAGTCTAGCACCACCATTAGGCAATGAAGAATAACATTGTTTTCAGTACTTAGATACTTAGGTAGCAATTTATATGGTCTTACTAACATGGGGACTGTTAAAAGGACCTAAATCAGTGGATGAAGATATGTCAAAAAAAAAAAAAAACAAAAAAACAAAAACATGAAAGGAGTACACACTTGATCAAGTGATGAAGATGCTGGTTAAGATACCTGTGTCCTGCATTGGAGTACCTGGGTTTGACACATACCTACAACTCCTGACTCTAGATACCTGTTGATGCAGCCCTTGGGAAGCCATAGTGATGGCTCAAGTGACTGATTTCTTGCCATCCACTTGGGAGACCTGGCTCCTGGCAGTGGCCTTGGCCCCGGCCTAGGCTAGGCTACTGAGGTCATTTGGAAAGTGAATTAGTTGATGAGAGTTCTTTCTTTGTCTGTCTGTCTCTTTGCCTCTCAAATTTGTGCCTTCATCCCAAAGAAACACATAGCTTAACATTTTGTGTAATTACAGAGCAAATTTTAGCTGTAAGTACCAAGAAAGTTCACATATGAGACAAGCTCTTTGTTGTACTGTAGTGGCTTGAGGAGTAGTGAGTATTATGTTTCCTCAAGGGCTTTTGCAAACCCCATACTTCTTTCTTTGAGAGTGTAATCTACTCCTCTTGTAACATCTAAGCCTCCAGTGAAATGTCACGGCAGAGTTCGGGTAAATAGTCACAAATCAGACTCCCTCTTTTCTTTCATTTATTAATTGCTTAAGTTTGAAAACTAATCTCTGTGATTTCACGAATAATACCTACCTAATAGGTTGTTTTGAATACTGCATGGACTAATCTTTGTAGAAAACTTTGAACTGTACAAATTATAACTAACGCAAGGCTTATTATTATAAGATAATTATATAGAAATCAAGTTGTAGAAATAGACTTCATGAAGTTATGGGACTTGGCTTGAACCATGAGGATGGATAGGATTGTGAAAGGTAGACGGAAGGGCATATTCCAAGCAGGAATAAGAGCATAGAAATGGCATAATACTGGAATAAGTTTGGTTTATGAGCAGGGACAATGAATCACACAACCTGATTGGAGTGGATGACGAGTTTTTTTTTAATTCATCTGAAAGGCAGAAAGAGGGATAAAGAGAGGGAAGGAAAGAGAATAGAAGAGAGGAACTAAGAGAGGGAGAGAGGGAGAGAGGGAGGGAGGGAGGGAGGGAAAGTTCCCATGTGCTCATTCCCCAAGTGCCCACGATGGCAGTGACTGGGGCTCCAAGGAGCTGGAAACTAAATCCAGGTCTCCCACAGGGGTATCAGGAACTCAATGACTTGAGCCATTACATCTACATACAAAGATCTTCATTGTTAGGAAACTGGAGTAAGGGCTGGCCCCAGGTATCTCACCCAGGTACTGTGAAATGGGACTTGGGCATCTTAACTGGCTCATAAATGTAGGCAATGTTAACCACCTATCTCTAGACAATGAATATTAGGGAGAAATAGAATACAGTCATGTTCCTTAAACTAAGCAGGATGAAAGCCTTCTTCAAGAAAATCACTGAGAATAAAAATTTATAAAGAAAAATACAAAAACAAGATTACTCAATATGAAATTTATGTTATCTCATTTGACAAGTAGAATGATCCATGACATTCCTAAGTAGTAAGACAACTGGGGAAGAATATACAAGTCACAAAACTTTTAATACAAGAAAAATAAAGAAATGAGATACCAAGAATTGGTGCTGCACTCTTCTTTTTCTTATTTGGATAAGCTGCTCCCAAACCTCCTGGATAACAGCATCCACACACTGTCATCCTTGCATTTATGCGATGATTTGTCTTTAAAAAGGAACTCAGTGAATTAATAGAGTCATTATGAAAAACAGTCAGGGGTTTCCTCCGGAAACTAAAAATAGAACTGCCACGTGATTCAGTCATCTCGCTACTGGGTGTATCTCCAAAGGCATTACCACCATGCCCGAGAGAGAGCCGCACTGCCGCATCCATTGCAGCATTTCCCACAACTGCCAACGTACCTGAGCAACCTGGGAACCCATCATGAGATGAACGGATAGAGGAAATGTGTATACACGCTCCGGAGAATACTACTTAGCCTTAAGAGGGGGAAAATCACATCAGACGTGATAACCTGGACGGATCTGGAGGACATTATGGAAGTGAAACAAGCCAGGCCTAGAAAGACAAACCTGTATGATCTCATTTATAGACGCAACCTAAAAAGGGCGAACTTAAACAAGTAGAGAGTAGAATGGTGTTACCAGTAGCTGGGAGGGTTGGATGAGAAAAAGGAAGATGCTGATGAAAGGATACATCATTTCAGTTAGCAGGGAAAGCTTTAGTGATCTACTGCACAGAATGGCAACTATAATAAATAATACACTGCAGATTTCAATATTTCTAAAAGAATAGCTTTTACATGTTTTCGTCAAAAATGATATTCATGTGAGGTAAAGGATTTGCTAAATGGCCTGGTTTAATCATTGCATATTGTAAACATGCACCAAAACATCATACCATACCTGATAAGCACATATAATAAATGTGTCAATTAAAAATAAATTTAAACTTGGGGCTGGCGCTGTGGTGCACCGGGTTAAAGGTTTAGCCTGAAGTGCCCGCATCCCACATGGGTGTCGGTTCAAGACCCGGCTGCTCCACTTCTGATCCAGCTCTCTGCTAAGGCCTGGGAAAGCAGAAGATAGCCCAAGTCCTTGGGCCCCTGCACCCACGTGGGAGACCCAGAAGAAGCTCCTGGCTCCTGGCTTCAGATCGGCATAGCTCTGGCTATATATATAGCATTGGCCTATTGGGGAGTGAACCAGCAGACAGAACACCTCTCTCTCTGACTCTCCTCTCTCTCTCTCTCTGTGTAACTCTGACTTTCAAATAAATAAATAAATCTTTAAAAAATATGTAAACTTAAGAGAGCTTAGCAAATGAAAACTCCCTTATTTTGAATCTAGCTAAGAAACAGACAAGTAAACAAAAAGACATGGAAAGAATAAAACTAAGTGAGGAAATCATCCATAAAACTTCATTAAAGATAAACCATCTCTAATCTTTCCTAAAAGCAGTCAGAATACAAATAATCATAAGACTACTCATTTCTCCTTACTTATTGCCTTTATCTATTTCAAATAAGCTTGACAGGGAGAAAAACATGGTGATCTGATTTCTAAGAATTTAGAAGGTCAAAAGCAGAAGGGTCAAAACAGAAAAGAAGTTATCCTTATGGGGAAACTGAGAGTAGCAAGAAATGACATCTGACAGAGAAGCAGAAAGGCATAAAAGGAGCCGCAGGCACGCATAATTGACCAGGGTCACGCAGTGTGGAAACTAAAAGCCCTACGCTTATTAGTAGCCCTTGAAGGCATCACCTACCTTCACAGCAAAGCCAAGTGATTAATGTTAATGAGGATCCTGAAAGAGCCAGAGAAAGTGGACTTACGGTCAATACACTGTTTCAGAAGGAAGCAAGGTATGGGAAACTCTTCATATGACATTTATCCATTTTGAAAAAGTGTTGGTGCTTTGAAAAAGTTAAATAAAAAAAATAACAAACATACAAAAGCAAAACGCCCTTAGCTTGGTTATCCAAAATGACTCATTTAACATGGGCTCCAAATAGTTGAAGTTTTGAAGTGTACACACACACACACACACATACACACACACACACAACATTTCCAACATTCCATTATGAGAACACAAGAACAGAAATTGAGAGCAAATCTTTAGTTTTTAATTTTTTGGTTTTACATTTTAAAAACTTTTTTATTTATAAGGGAACAATTTTCATGTAGGTCATATATACAGTTTTAACAACATGATACTTTTCACCCTACCCTCCCTCTCCATAAAAATGTAATGTGTAAGAGCAAAATTGACATTTTGAGATTTGATTATTGTTTATAGCCTTTGTCTATAGTTTTCAGGAACAGTGGTTTGTCTACTTATTACTTGGTGAATTCTGTATTTAGTGGGGAGTTAGAATTGTGATCATAAAGAAAATTGAAAGTAGATCATTGTAAAAATTAAGAGCAAAATAAACAGAGGAGGAGGGAGGGTGGGAGTGAGAGAGCAAGCAAATCTTTAGAATTGTGTACAACAATCTGAAAATTTTTAAAATGGGCATGCATTTTGTATGTGTGGTATCTGTCTTTTTTTAGTAATTCATTTTTATTGTCAGTTACAAAAGTATCAGTCTGTTATGGATTGGAAATGAAAACCAGCAAAAGAAAACAAAAGTACCCTTCCTAAGGGATTTTTTGAGAAGACCCATATAAAGGAATTGGACCCACGGTTGTGACCTTATAAGGACTAATCTAAAGAGCAAGGGTTCTAGCTAGATCAGGAAATGCATCTGGGTACAGATTCACAAGAGGGAGGGACTGGCTTTTGCTTCTGCTTTTTCTTTAGCTTTTCTGACTGTGGCTGTGGCAACACTTCTAAAAGCACAGTTGTCATCCCCAGAGAAACAAGAGTTAATTTGAGGACTGCTGGCTGGCTGGCAGCCTGGTGGCTCCAGGTAGATAAGCAGTGTGTTTTCAGGTCCACTGCATCGCACGCAGTGCATCTTAAACAAGCAGCCATGGTTTTAGGAGCCCACAAGCTTTGCTTTAAAAATGGCTGTTGTTAAAGTCCTCAGAGACCATTATCCTGCAGGGTTTGTTGTTTCTCCTTTCATATCTCATTTGAAAATTCTCACACTTAAGCGCTAGAACGGCGGCGAGAAGGGATATGCTCTCCTGCCTCCGTACATTCCCAGTTGCAAAGCTTTATTTCACAATCTAATCTTTAAAAGCGCCTGGCCAAGGGTAGATTACACCCGGAGGAAACTGAGCAAAATCCCATTTGTCAGACTGCCCTTCAGCAATCCCAAACTCCGGGAGCACGTGATGATGGTTTCTCCCTTCGTCTGACCCTCCGGCTTACTCCGTTCATAAAATTGCTTTTCAAAATTGAAGAATTCACTTAAGACATACCAGGTTGGAAGTAAGGAGAGAGGTATCTTTTTTCATCTGCACCTTGCTTGTCCTAATTTCTTTTGCTTCCACCACAGTGCAAATATTCTCTGCATACGTATACGTCACACAAACATGCATTAAGTATCTATTTTATGCTCAAGATTTTCCAGGAGCTTCGGGAGCACAGGTCATGGAAGGAAGATGTAGTTCTGGATAAGGTTAATTCTCTCCCTCCCTCCCTCCCTCCCTCACTTCATTTTTTCCTTCTGCTAATATGAGAGGACATCAAAAAGTTTGTAGGAAAATGGAATTAAAATATAAGTTTATCATGGTAAAAACTTTTGAATCCATCCATAGTTTTTTTTTTTTATAATAATATGTAGTTTCTGGGGCTAGAACTGTGGTATAGTAGGTTAAACCTCCAGCTGTGGTGCCAGTACTCCATATGGGCGCCAGTTCGAGTCCTGGCTGCTCAACTTCCAATCCAGCTCTCTGCTATGGCCTGGGAAAGCAGTGGAGGATGGCTGAAGTCCTTGGGCCCCTCCACCCACGTGGGAGACCCGGAAGAAGCTCCTGGCTTCAGATCTGCCCAGCTCTGGCTGTTGTGGCCAGTTGGGGAGTGAACTAGAAGATGGAAGACCTCTCTCTCTCTGTCTTTCCCTTTCTCTGTCTATAACTCTGCCTCTCATATAAATAAAAAAATCATTTTAAAAATGAACTTTCTATGAATTGTTGAAGATTCCTTGTCCTTGTATCTATTATATTAGGAGCCATGTCTAGCTACATAAAAAAAAAAAAAACAGACTTCTACCATCTTTACATTTGCAGCACAATAAACAAGTGGGGGAGAAATATGATTAATAGGTAAAAAAAGAAAAAGTTTGATAAAATAAGAAAATATTCTAAGGGCAACAAATGGCAGTCTATGGTTAGATTAATGGTGTACATCTGGTAGTGAGAGGGTGCTTTTGGTTATTATGGCCCAAAAGGCCTGTCAGCTGAGACTTGAAGAATGAGAAGACCCCAGTAATGGGAAGATCCACAGGCGCAGAACACCTTCTAAGAGAAAGGGGGAGGGGACATTGCTGCAGCTTTGTGGTCAGAAAGATCTTGACTAGAATTCAGAGAAGAAGACGGAATCGTGGCTGCAGATGAGATAAGAGGAGGAAGGCACCAAGTAATAGATGGCACCTTGAGGACCCATGTTACCCATAGTTTGAATTTTATTTTAAGTGCAGCGGGAAGCAGCTGAAGCTTTTAAAGCTGGTTAGGGACATGATCTCATTTAGGCTTTAACAAAAATCACTATGTGGCTCTTCAGAGATTGGAGGAGGCAAGAGTGGAAACATGAAGGCCAACCTGAAGCCAGGGTCTCTTATCTGGGTAAGAGATAATGGTAGTCTGGACTAGGGTGATTGCAGGAAAGAAGTGGATCGATGTGATACGTGTTTAAGGTCTAATGCCCCCACCTCTCAGCTTTATGAGCTTGGGAAATTTAGAACCTATTGCAAAGCTGGTTTTTGTCATTTGTAACTACAGTCAATAAGAGCTACCTTACCAGGTTCCGGCAAAGATCAGAGGTGGTGATGTAGGTAGAGCATCCAAGTATCCGGCACACTGCCTGGCCCACTGTGAACCTTCATGGACGCTGCATGCCGCCAGTCTCCTCTCACCTCCCTCCATGACCCTAAGCATGCTAGCAGAGAAGGTACGGGACCATTCCAAGGAAGCTAAACACCAAGTGCATATAGATGGGCCTCAGAGCCGTAGGCAGAAGCCAAGGCATATTGCTGAGAAGGGTCAAAGATGTTTAAACAGTACACAGTAGCTACCGAGAGCTTTGAATGCAGCCTGCCGATGACATATGACCACATAAGAATCCACTGCAGTTTCCAGTACAAAGGCAGATGAAGTGCAAAGAATATTTAAACATGATTATTGGGAGGGCAGTTTTCAGTGCAAGTGGCAGAAAGGACAGGATGGAGGCAGGAAGTCGCAGCCATTCAGGAAGGTACAAAGCAGTGCTCCAGAAACAGGGATAAAATAGGAAGAGGAATGCTACCGCTATCAAGTGCGCATCAATTACAGAAATAGCTATATGCGTGACTCACTTTCATTCTTCTCTTGCACTACCTTTGGAAAGAAGAATTCAGGAAAGGGATAACTCACAGAAGCATTTTAAAGTTAGAAATGCTATTTTAAGTTTTATTTCCCCAGGAATAAGACAAGCATGACGTACATTATGTTACACACACACACACACACACACACACCCCTAGGTGCCAAAAAATTAGAACAAGATAATTGACATCAATGACAAGGATAAATAATTACACCAAAGCTTCATATAGGCACAGGGGATTCTCGGCTAAACCATACCTTATTAGCCATTCCTAAGCTGTGTAAACACATATGCTAAAGGACATAGTCTCCTGAGGCAGGGTGAGTTAAACACTGCTCTGGATGTCTTTAAAAAGTTAGATGACATAGACTCATTGAGGAACTACTGTTGCTATGCACTTGACTCAGTAGGTAAGATTTGAAAAAAGAATGGCCTGCTTCCATAAGGTCAGTCCTGAAAGATTAAAACAAAATGCTCTAAGACAGGCTGAGTTTCCTTTTTTAATACTACATCGAAAAGCCATATAATATTATTTCAGATGTGGCTATGCTGCTTCAGTACTCATGATTGGGTGAGCATTTCCTACATGAGAGGTCTTTCAGAAGATCATTGCCAACAGCAATCTTGAAAGGCTTTCACATGTAAACTCTTGATGGTACATTTCAGTCATAGAGACAGCCACATATGAAAAGTCTACAACGTTGAAGCTACTTCTGATTTTGTATTATGTTTTATGTGCTGGGATCAGTCTGTGCGAAGATAACTATCCTTATCTGAGAAAAACCAGATGGGACTTTCCCACATTGAAACATATTTATTATGGCAGAGCCACGATGAGGGGTGGAAGCAGGATAGGAGGATGAAACAAGGCAGGAAAACTAATACTTACAGTCCTTACACCAACTCTGTGTAGTAGGCCTTCTTATCCCCCAATTGAGAAAAACCACGATTTAGAGAGATGAAGTAACCTGTACAAATCCCACAGCTGTTATGTGGCAGGAACAGGATTAGAGCACAGATCTGCCAGAATTTATGTTCTTTTTATCTGCCCTTCCCCCACACCATTCATTCTGCACATTTCAAATACAAAGCCAACGACTTCTGACTTGGGGCCACATGTAACACAGCAACATACTCAACTCATTAAGGTATTTGTGAAATAATTAGTTTGAGAAATGTACTGTGATGCTTTGAGAAGAATGGGTAGCAACTCAATTATTTTCTAGTTAGGTGCTTTTTTTATTCCTCCTCAGTCAACTCAGAACTAATATCTTTGACGATTTCGAGTGGCTCTAAATGAACAGAATGCATTTCAATTCTTAAAGCAGGCAATAGCTTCCTCTGAACCAATATAAATCTGATTATATTTATCTATGCGATTTGTCTATATTATTTAGAGAGTTAAAAGTTAGAAGAGCTCTTATTTCTAGACTCTGTATGTAACCAAGCTGTTTTTTCCATCCTCTAGAGAATCAATGTAGTTTAAGATTGTATGTTAGAAATAAGCAATTAGTTGATGTCAAGTCTCATCTTATCCCAATAGCAATAAGTAAGAAGAAGGCAAGAACATATGGCAAAGTGCCAGAATTATTTTTCATAATACTCTAGAAATGATAACATCCATGTAGTTAACTTCTTCTGATTTGTTTTAATTATGAAGGTTATAAATGCAAAACAACAACTTTATTCCATCCTTCACCCCCCAGGAAAAATAAAAAGAACCTCATAATACCCAGCATAACCACTAAACAACTGAAGTAATTATTTTAACTAGGTTAGTGATGTGAAATATCTAAAATAGTTCTACTTTTTTTTTCACTTTAAATGGCAGCTCAATTTCAAAAATAATTCAAAACATACATCAGACACAACTATATTCATTTGTAAGTACTCGTTAGCCTAAAGCTTAGAGATGTTAACTTTCAAACCATTTCTAGGTATTCATAATTTTTCAACATTAAAAGTTATAGTGCCATGATATTAACTAAAATCCTGCTGACATAAATTGGGTCTAATCCCCTGGTGCCTTGGGTGGGGTTAATTTCTGTATACTACCAAGTTGTGCAAATTATTTCTTCTAGAGAATTTTTTTCAATGCTCAAGGAATTATGTCACTCTGTTTGCTTTTCTTCTCTCATGGAACAGGGTATATGATGATGGGGAGGAAAAAAAGTTACTCTTTTTTTTTTTTCAATAAATGAGAGAAGGAAGAAGGGATGTGCATGTGAACATGAATGTAAGGATAGGTAACACAGGCTTATCTACTGAAGACATGTCATACATGAGAAAATGGGCAAAATGGTAAGGATAACTCTTCATCACTGGAACCCGCTCTATTAAAACCAGAAACCCATTCATAGCTTTTCGCTGTCTACCTCCTAGTCCTCCCCAAACCATTCAGTTCAGTCTTGAACATCTCTTAGAGAGCCCTGGGGCATCTCACGGAAGCAAACCCACGGCATTCACGGACTTTGTCCGTGAGATGGTGCTCCTTCTGTCTGAGAATGAGTAGATTTTAGAAAACCATCCTTAGCAGAGCGAAGTTTGGGAAAACTTAGATCTTCCCATGCTCATAAGATAAATTATGTAAGTTTTTTTTTTAATTTATTTATTTGACAGATAGAGCTAGACAGTGAGAGAGACAGAGACAAAGGTCTTTCTTCCGTTGGTTCACTCCCCAAATCGCCGCCATGGCTGGCGCTGCACAGATCCAAAGCCAGGAGCCAGGTGCTTCCTCCTGGTCTCCCATGGGGTGCAGGGCCCAAGCACTTGGGCCATCCTCCACTGCACTCCCGGGCCACAGCAGAGAGCTGGCCTGGAAGAGGGGCAACTGGGATAGAACCGGCACCCCAACCGAGACTAGAACCCCGTGTGCCAGCGCCGCAGGCAGAGGATTAGCCTAGTGAGCCACAGCACTGGCTCCAAATTATGTAAGTTTTAATAAACAACTAGAACTGAGAAGGGGCTATCTTTACAGATTACTTGCGATCACATGACTTTTTATATAGGAATTCCACGACAATGTCTGTGAAGGGACAGTGGAAATCTGCCTCACCGTGCCGTTAGTAAGATTGGACCAATCACAGTCTCATGCCATCATTGCCATTGCCCTTGAGCTTGAATGAGGAAAACTGGTGGTGACCAGGGGAGGGAAGTGGTACTAGGTCATGTTCATATGCTTTGCCATGAACAAATGTTCAGACAGGGATAGAAAAACTGTAGAGAGGTCCTGAAAATCTGTTTGCATTTGTGGTAGAATTTAGACTGAGAAACCAACGCGATTAATATCTGATTACTAACATGATCTTGAGTAGAAAATAAAGAGCCTTGGAACAAAACCTGGTTTTGTCTCAGTTCTGTTTCTCTTAGTCATTGACTATCATTTTTTTCCTTCTGTCAATTGGCAGGATATACAGGTTCCCCCTAAACTCTGACTAAAAAAAAATTCTGAAAACTGTGAAATGTCAGTTCTTTATTTCAAGAGACCCACAGTCTCCTGAAAAACTCTGAAGCAAATAGTAAATGTAACATCAAAGTAGATCATAGCCCTTGGGGAAGCAATTAGCCTTTCTCCTATGATTTGCAGGTAGTGATATATGAACAGGGCCTTGAGGGATGAATAGGAGCTAACCAGTGGAGAAGTGGGAAAATGGAATTTGAGGCAGAGGAAAGAACATGGCTAAATCTGATGATTAAATTAGATAAGAGGGGCTGGAGCTGTGGTGCAGTGGGTTAATCCTTTGCCTGAGGCACCAGCATCTCATATGGGTGCTGCTTTGAGTCCTGGCTGCTTCACTTCTGATCCAGCTCTCTGCTATGGCCTGGGGAAGCAGAAGATGGTCCAAGTGCTTAGGCCCCTGCACCCATGTGGGAGACCTGAAAGAAGCTCCTGGCTCCTGGCTTCGGATTGGCCCAGCTCTGGCCGTTGAGGCCACCTGGGGAATGAACCAGCGGATGGAAGACCTTTCTGTGGGGAGCAATCCGGACTAGACTAAGTTACTCGAATTAGGACTTATTCTATGCATCTGCTCTCCCACAATATGGCGCTGGGAGAGAAGTAAACAGCTTCCGCACAGCTGCCTCCAGTTCAACCAATTAACTGTAGGACTTGCTCCTGATTGGAGAGCAGCGTACTCAGCCGAGTTGGGATTGGCGGAGGAGGACTATAAAGGAGGAGAGAGACGGCATGCACCGGGAACATCTATGGGGAACATCTAAGGGAACCCGTGCAGCCCCCGAGAGAGCCGGCCGGCGGTGTGCCGCTCCCCTGCGGAAGTGGGGAATGCAGCCAGGGGGAACTGCCCTTCCACGGAGGTGGAAGGGATAGTAGCCAACCCGGGAAGAACCAGCAGCAAACCCGGGGAGGGCCGAGCAGACGAAAGAACAGCGCAGGGTCCTGTGTTGCTCCTCCACGAAGAGGGGGAGCGACATAATGGTGCCGTGACTCGGATAGGAAACCTAGGACGGATAGAAAACTTAGGAGGGAAGAAACGTGACTCGGATAGGAAACCTAACTCGGATAGGAAACCTAGGACGGATAGCAAACTTAGGAGGGAAGAAACGGGAAGAAGCAGGAAAATACCAGAGAGAGAGACTAGCAAACAGCCTAGGGAAAAGCCGGACGAAAAGGGTGCCGGAAGAAGCTATTGAAAGCCTAGGCATAGACTCGAAACAGCCTAGGGAAAAGCCGGACGAAAAAGGAGCCGGAAGAAGCTATTGAAAGCCTAGGCATAGACTCGGATACGGACTACGGGGGGAAGCTGGGAGAAATCTCTAAGGTCGAAAGCGAAAGTGAAAGCTAGAACAAACAGATTCGGACGCGGACTGTGGGGAGAGGCCAGGAGAAATGAGAGAGGAATATCGTTGGAGGAAAGCTTGGGGAAACATACCGGGTAGAGAAAAATGTTAGGGAAATTGAAGCCGCGGGGGGCAGGCCAAGGCGGAAACGAAAGCCACTTTGGGATTCTCAAGTTAGCCCGGGAATAGGGGGCGAAAAGTTGAAACCAGAAGCTGAGACGCAAGCCAGATTGGGATCCGTCTGATTAGCCCGGGGAGCAAAGGACGGGAAGCCAGATCGTGGGGCGGAGACGTACGCTGGGTTGAATTCGCCAGGCTAGCCCGGGGAACTTAGATTGAATCCTAGTGGCGGAGACGCAAGCTACGCTGTGTTACTCGCGGAAGCCGCCGCGTGCAGA
Organism: Oryctolagus cuniculus; assembly: GCF_051225735.1. Classification (NCBI taxonomy): domain Eukaryota; kingdom Metazoa; phylum Chordata; class Mammalia; order Lagomorpha; family Leporidae; genus Oryctolagus; species Oryctolagus cuniculus. Next base: position 17,680,109 of record NC_142888.1, read on the forward strand.
GAGAGCACGGGGCGTGAATAGATAGGGAACGCTGGCGTAGGCCGTGGTTCAGACGCGAAAGGGTTAAGCGTGGAGACCGCGGAGCGCGCGAACCCGAGCCGCACAAAGCCGGGAAGCTGCGCAGATGAGAGAGGCGCGCGGGCTGAAGCGGCGCAGAGCCGGGAACCCGCCGGCGGGGCGAGGTGCCGGAAAGCCGCAGGGATAAGAGAAACAGAAGTTTGGAAGTGAAGTAAAAGAGAAATGGGAATGCTGGAAGATAGAAGTGAAATGGGAGAGGTAGGAATGCCCGGAGATAGAGAAATAGAGAAAAATAAGGCCTCCCCTCAACATGCCAATTAGAAGGCTTGGATTCGGTCTGCCTAATCAAGTGAGGCGATGAGCACCTGCGGGCAGCTAGCAGCTTATGCGCCACAGGTCACCGAAGACAGGCACGAATTAACATCAGTAAGGCTTCCCCACAATACAACAATATTAAGCTTGGATTCGGTCTGCCTGATTTAAGGCGGTAAGCGCCAGCAAAACTCGACCAGAGTATGAGCTGCAGGTCACCGAAGATAGGCACGAACCAACACTAATAAGTCTCCCCCACAATAAGGCAATGAGAAGGCTTGGATTCGGTTTGCCTGATAGGTTTTGTAAACACCTGCAGGCAGTTCTAGCAGAGCAGGGCATGCGCTGCAGGGCACCGAACACAGGCACGCATCAGCGCCTAAAAACCTCCTCACAACATGGCGAAGAGAGGACCCGGATTCGGTTTTCCTGATTGATAGGACTTGTAAGAGCCTGTGGCAACTCTAGCAAGTAGAGTAGAGTGTGTGCCGCGGGACACCGAAGACAGGCGCGTATCAACGCCAAAAATAAAAAGAAAGGGGGATCTGTGGGGAGCAATCCGGACTAGACTAAGTTACTCGAATTAGGACTTATTCTATGCATCTGCTCTCCCACAATATGGCGCTGGGAGAGAAGTAAACAGCTTCCGCACAGCTGCCTCCAGTTCAACCAATTAACTGTAGGACTTGCTCCTGATTGGAGAGCAGCGTACTCAGCCGAGTTGGGATTGGCGGAGGAGGACTATAAAGGAGGAGAGAGACGGCATGCACCGGGAACATCTATGGGGAACATCTAAGGGAACCCGTGCAGCCCCCGAGAGAGCCGGCCGGCGGTGTGCCGCTCCCCTGCGGAAGTGGGGAATGCAGCCAGGGGGAACTGCCCTTCCACGGAGGTGGAAGGGATAGTAGCCAACCCGGGAAGAACCAGCAGCAAACCCGGGGAGGGCCGAGCAGACGAAAGAACAGCGCAGGGTCCTGTGTCGTTCCTCCACGAAGAGGGGGAGCGACACTTTCTCTCTGTCTCTCCCTCTCTCTGTCTGTAACTCTACCTGTCAAACAAATAAATAAACTCTTTTAAAAAATGAGATAAGAATACATGTCAGAGCTGAGAACTTTGTGATTGGAGAGGAAGATCCTTGGGATGGAGGAGAAAAGAGGTGATAAAATAAAAAATTCTAAAACTATATAGTTGAGAAAAAGGAGGGGCCAGATTGTTTTGGTGCAAAAATTTGAAATTATATATATTTTCAAAAAGGTCTTGGAAAATATGCACTATGAAAAATCTATGCATGGATTTCTATACTGTTTTACAGCAAAATTAACTTATCTCTTAATTCTGTTCTTCCATGAAATTTTGAAGAATCCTTATATGCCAAGCCAAGGATTTCATCTTTACCTTATGAAGGTGTTTAATATGCTTAAGATTTACCTTGTGATAATGTCTCGTTGGAAGTAAAAAGATGTATTAGAGGCAAGAACAGCAGAGCCAGGGAAAAGAGTTAAAAGAATGTTACAATGCTCAGAACAAGAGAAGATGGTGATGCAAACTAAGGTAATACACATGGGATGGGGGGAAGGGGGTTATTTTTAAGAACTCACAAATCTAACTCAGACTGAATCCATGGATAATAGGGGGGCAAGGTGGCTTTCTGGCCTAGAGGGGAAGATAAAGGTGATGTCACTGATCCATGGTTGAAGTGTTGCTCCTCCAAGGAGATACAAGCATTTAAAATCAAATTCTGGTGGCAAGCATTTGTCTTAGAGGTTAAAAGGCTGGTAGAACAATAGCATCCCATGTCTAATGCCTGACATGTATCTGACACTTTTCTCCAGCTTCCTGCTAAGGCAGGGCCTGGGAGGCAGTGGTCCTGGCTTAAGTAATTGAATTCCTGTCACCCACGTGGGAGAACTAGAATGAATCTCTAGCTCCTAGTTTTTTATCCTTGGCACCAGCCCAGCCCAAACCTAGCCTAGGCCATTACAGGCTTTTGGTGAGTGATCTAGAGAATGGGAGATCTCACTCTGTCTCTCAAATAAATAAATATTTTAAAAAGGCATGTCCTTTTCAAAAAATAAAATCAGATTTTGAAGACTTAGTGATAGGATGTGGAAGAGAGAGAGGCGCTGTGCTTTTGGAGGGGGCAGGGTATGGTGTCCACCCATGGCCATAGTAGTCTGGGGTAGGAATGGTAAAGAGGCGCCCAGCACAGAGTCAGGTAGTCTATGGATTCTTCCTTGCTCTAGCAGGTGTCTATTCTCTTTGTGTCGTCCACATGTGCCTGTGAACGTGGCCTTACATCGTATGTCAGGTTATCCAGCACAGCAGCTCTCTAACTTGAGTTTCAATTGGAAGGCTGGACAAACAAAGACTGCTGGAGTTCATGACTCTGTACATATGGGGTGGAGCTCAAGAACTTTCGTTTCCTACCAGCTCCCAGGGGATGTTGCTCCTACAAGTCCAAGGATTTCCTGTTTGAGCAGGAAGCACAGGTCTAGCATAATGGACCTAGATTTTCTGGAGGTCTTGAACGTCTTTGTGAAAGCCATGCATATTTTCCTGAGAAATTTGCACGAAGACTTATAAACACAAAAGACAACCTACTATTTTGCAGGCTCCCAGACCCAATAAGAGACAATGGGGAGTAGTAGCCTGCCTCCATTTCTAAGAAATACAATGGAGTAATGAAGGCAACATGCACTACAAATGCTATTTGAATGTAAAGCTCTTGGGAAACATACTGAAAAATGGCACCAAAGGATGAATTTGCTTCTTTATGTATCTTATAGTTATTCACAGTGATCCCAGACACCAAAGGACCAGATTTGTGGGAGAGGACATGTCAAAGCCAAGTTCTTGGAGGCTGTAAGGAGATTCCTGTCATTCTAACTATATCCAAGTAACCTGGCCCTTTCCCATTTTGACCTGTCTTGTGCTTGGGAAATAAATAAAACAGTGGTGGGTGGGTAACCATGGAGAAAAAGAACGCACGCTGATAGGGGCCTGCATGTGGCAGGATGTTGCAGTGTGTCCCCAGTGGAGGTGCAGCCAGGACTCCATCTGGCAGCTCAGCAAAACAGTTCACTATCAAAGGAAGAGATAATTGCAAATGTGCTTTAAAAAATTTCACATCAGCTGCACTACACAAAGATATGAAGCAATCCCTGTGCTTGGAAAAAAAAAAAAAAAAACATTTTGACTTTGTCCTAAGAATCTGTGCCTTCCATAACCCAGCAGTACAGATATTTTTTAAAATGATCCTGAAAAGGAAGCGGAAATTTGCCTTATATCAGGAAAACAGAGCACCCTTTCATTTAAAGAACCTTCATGCGTGCAGGCATGGAGTCAGGATCATGAGGCCAACATTGTATTATTCATGTTGGCAATTACAAATTCAAATGTTGGCTCTGAGAATGGGGCCAAAAGCCCACTGGAGCTGGCCAACAGCGGCAACTTCCTTCGGCTTCACAGAGAAGTGAGTTTCCTGCAAAAGTGCCCTGTAATCATTGATGGCAGATATACCTCCGAGTCGATGAGGGCTTTCTGTTTTAGGTTGTTTTGACTAAAGCCTAGGAAATTCTGTCTAATGATAATGTTTTAGCCATTGACTGATCTCCTCTCTTTGTCTTAGGTTCTTCTCAGCAAATTCACATTGGGTCTCATCCTGGGCATGCTTACAGCACCATTTCCATAATGATCAAAATCTCTTCAAATAAGATTTCAAAGTGTAATTAAAGGGTAGATTCAGCATGGTCAAAGCGTTGGTGTGTGGTGGCCATATATCACCACGCCATCGAGCCCTCACAGCGCTGGCCCATGACAAACCCCAATTCTGCTCTGCTGAGATTATATGAACTTCTTTGATGCTAATGGCTTGATCAGGAAAAAAAATCAAAGAAGACAAAATAGCCTCCCAATGGGAGCAATAAGTCTATGAAGACGAGTTAGACCTTCGTATCCCTCTCCCTTCTTTCTTTCTCTTAGGCTTCGGAGGCAACAGAAATTCCTTGAGCACGGAGTGGACACTAACAAGCTGACAGGTGAAAGCCGAAAGGACGTGTGAAGCCCTGAGAAGCTGAGCTCTGTGAATCGCGGGGCCCATTCTCAGGGCTTTAGGTGTGACTTAAGTGTGATTCCTAGAAAAGTGGAAACTGCACGTAACAGCTCCCTGACTGGATGAAAGCTTGCCCTGGAAAACTGCCTGGTGCCTGAGAAAGCAAGAAAATATTCCTTGGGCCGTCAATTTTGAAATCTCCAAAGTAACTCTGAGGATTCTCCACTGTAAAATCAATATGAGGTTTTAAGCTTTCCGATTTCCAAAACCCCAAAATATCTTTCCTTAATCACGGTATTCTCCAAATGACGTGAACTGATTTGTCACTTGGCTGCTGGTTTAAATATTGGTAGACAGTCATATATAATATAATATAATATAAATGGAAATAATATAATAGGGGAATTCTTAACACACAGAGTAAATCCACTCCTTCAAGAGATAAGATTTGAGAGCTAAGATCCTAGTTAAATAACAAATTCTGCACCATTTCCAAGATGATTTGTGATTTTTAAATATCGTATGTTCATTACCTTCTCTTTCAAATATAACATGACCATATTCACAGGAAACAATATGCCACCTAATGTTTCAGTTACACAGAGCATCGAGAATTCCACTAACTTATTTTTTCTGGGCTCATCTCATTGCTTAAATGAAATATTTCATTTGGCATAACACATTGTCTATGAAAACAAGTCTATCCTTGTGATACTGGGAGTTACAAAATAACTCATGTGTTTTAAAACACCTATAAATTATGAAATTATAATTAGTGAAAATCATTTGAGGGTCTTTAATTTACTGATGCTAATTGTCATCAAATACATATTGTGCAATGAAATACTATAATGGTCTTTATAAGAAGATGTAAGGCACTAGGCAAAATATGTACACTTTCAAAGAGAAAATGAACCTACTGTAGCTCTGAAATAAAAGCAATTTAGAAGTCTGCTTTATTCCAGAAGAAGCACCCAAGTTAATCTGCGAAGTTCACTTCATTTGTTCTTATAGCAAATGATTCACAGACAGTTTGATTTCACTGTAACAACATCTTCTTTTAGCCAAATAACCCTTGCACAAAGTTCTCTGTCAAAGAATTCCCCTACTTCCCACTCTCACTACCAGAGATAAAGGGATTGGAAAGACAGCATCCTTCTCAGCAGGACTATTTGCTTGCACTCACTTAGTTAGCCAAGTTTCTACTGCCTAATTTCATTGCCACGGAAAGTCCTCCAGGATAACTTGGGTAGCAGCTACCACTGTTACATCTCCCAGGATCCCACTGCTTCCAACTGCTACTGATTTCCTGTTACAATCAGTAGCCTACAAACTTGAACCATCCAACTGTTTTAAGTGCAGAAGAAAAAAATCTGAGAGAAAACGGGAAACAAAGAAGTATTTCTGTATTTCCGAAGAGTAGCATTTGGCTTGATTGGCTGTTTGTCAGCCTTGATTTCTCAGAGAAGCAGTACTTCTTTTAATATGTGCACTAACATTTCCATACACTAAATAATTAATTAGGAACCAGCGCTGTGGTATAGGGGGCTAAGCCTCCGCCTGCGACACCAGCATTACATATGGGCAAGTGGTTTGTGTGCCTGCTGCTCCACTTCTGATTCAGCTCTCTGCTATGGCCTGGGAAAGCAGTAGAAGATGGCCCAAGTCCTTGGGCCCCTGTACCCACGTGGGAGACTGGAAGAAGCTCCTGGCTCTGTTGCGGCCATTTGGGGAGTGAACCAGTGGATGGAAGACTTTCTCTCTCTCTCTCTCTCTCTGCCTTTCTGTAATTGTGACTTTTAAGTAAATAAGTAAAATCTTTATAATAAATCTACAGGCAATAAAACTCTATGGTTTTCTCATCATTGCTCTTTGTCACAGCAGAGAGATTTACCATCAAAGAAAGTAGGAAGTGAGAGAGGCTAATGGACTTGCACTTTTGGATAGATGTTCTGTGTTATTTTATTTCCAAAGAAAATACTTTAGGTTGTGGCAGTGCAGTAAAATACCCAATTATTACATCAGCATCCTTTAGAAATATTTCATTATTATTTTCCTCATTTCTTTTGTTCTTCATATGTAGATGTCAAATTTTCAGTGACAACACATTTGATGCCTAAGAAAAATATTTGATGCAACAGTTTCATAACATGATGGTGTATTAATTAAAACATGATACACTGCCATTAAAAAAAGGGCCAGAAGTGAAATATTGCAGATCTGATTCATACATAAATTCGTGGGTAGGAGTGGAGGGATAGGAAGGAAAGACTGTTTTCAAGCTGATTTGCACAGGTCTGGTGGATGCCGGAGGACAAAGCTTCCTCTCTGCAATCAGCACCCGGCACAATCCTAAGCACAAACTAGACTCTTGGTAAATGGAGCTGCCTTTTTGAATCACCTACCAGGATTCAATCACTCTGCATACATCTCAGGTTCAATTTCATTTCCTCAAAGTACCAAGTTCTAACACTAGGAGAGACAGACATGGTGAACATTGATCACTCCTGGTAGTCAAGGTTTTCTAGTCTTGGGCTCATGTAACTAGGGTGACCCTACAGTTTAGTGTCCAAATCTGGATCCTGAGAGTATATGTGGAGCTATTAATTCCCCAAGAATAACAAGCATAAGTTGGGACTGACCTAGGCAAATGAGAATGGACAAAGCCATAGGCATCAATAAAGTCCGAGGGCAGTCCTGACTGTCCCCTTCTGTTTTCTAGGTAGCAGCTGAAGCATTCGTTCTCTCCAAGTCACAAAAGGTCTGCGACATGAGGTTCCCTTCCTGCCTGGGTTTCACTGCCCATGGTGGATTGATCACTGCACCTGTGCCTTACATTCAGAGAATGACAAGCAGAGAAAACCCAGAAGTTCACATCAGTGTTTGTGCATCCAGGTGCCCCTTCGCCATGGGGAGTAAACACCTTTAGTTCTATTTGTTATGGGAAGGAAGCGAAAGAGACAGCCAATAACAAAATGCCCTTCAAAGAAAACATTTTGTGAGCCCATGTGTAGCAGAGATAAGAACTAGGACACTGTCAAGAAAAAGATCCCAGAATAGCTTCTTGAAAGAAAGATTAAAAAAAAAAATGAGGATGCAAGTGACTGTTGCTATTGTATATCACCTGCTATACTTCTCTCAGCAAATAAAGATCAAAAGTTTCTGCATTTTGTTTGCAATGCAAATAGGAAAGAATTGACTTTCTGGAAATTAAATTCTCCTTTACTTGTGGAGAAGTAACTAATTCTATATGTATTTTACACCTGTCACTGAATACAAAATTTATGTTTACAAGAATGGCTGTATGGGTCTCCCATAACAACCAAAAGTTCCTTCTGAGACATTTCTATTTGTATCTAAGGAGAAATAGGAACATCAAAACAAAACCAAAACATGAACAACACAATTCTGGATTTTAGCTTTTTTAAGTCATGGATTAAGAACTGGTTTAAAACTAAAATCCCTAATCAGACAACCTCAAAGAGCTAAGGCAATTACACATACCAGCTTGTTCCTTTTGAAGCAACGCAGGGAGAAGACACTCGAATGGAAAGCTCCTACTAGTCCAGGAGTTCCTGGGGGCACAACCATCTCTATCTTGTTGACTGCTTTCTTTCTCGCTTATGGTCTGACAGTGGCATGCAGATGTTTTTGTTTTAGATGAAGAGTTACTGGGTAAGTGACCGGACACATCACTGAAATGATTAGTTATGAAAGAAGTCTAGTCACTGCAGAACACAAGAGTTAACAGTGACATTAAAGAGCTATAACCTTGGTGTATGACTAGACAATGGAGTGCTGGGTTCTCTTCACAGCAGCCCACTTTCTGCAAGATTGTTCTACCCACTTTCGCCACCATTTTCTAAGTTCTAGTAGTTCTCCCCACCACTTGTGTGATGGGAAGATTATCAGTGGCCACTGTTCTTTCCTCCATACTAAGGACTCCACAGGCATGTGATACTGAGTTGCTTTCTCTTGGAAAACTACGATATTACAGCTTAGATCAGGTGCTCTGAATACTAAGCACTTTGAAGGTTGGGCAACTCTTAACACATCAGCAATTCCACACATGCTGAAGCAGTCTTCTAAGAATCTTTCTTAATTCAACACTTAAGAAGCCAGCTGAAGGGCAAAACTGTTTGCACAGAAAGTGAAATAATTTAGGAGGAGATTGAGTAATTATTAGGTTCTTTTGATTAGGTAGAAAATCTATCCTGGGGGTTGAAATCTCAAGGTAGACTTTTCTTGCCCTATAATATCTGTTTAGACTAGCCAGATGGCCTTAAATTGTTGAGATAACTGAAAACTATTCTTCTCTACTAGGTTTCCCTCATTTTATGCAAGGTAGCTTTGTGGCTTAGGATAAATAGTAAGCAAGCCAACAAACCAAAACCAAATTATTTTTGTGATATCTTTGATCAGTAGATTTCATGGCAATTGATGTACACGTAATTGTAAAAATTAGGGAAGGTTCCAATTGGGAAGGTGAGTAAACAGAAAGAAGAGAGATGGGAATAAGAAGCACAAAGATCTTGAAAGAGTTCTCATAAGCTGAGAAGCAATGAAATTGACTTGAAACTATAAACAAAACTGAATAGACTTAAAATGGCTTAGATTCTGTAGTCAACATTTTCTCTAATACCTCAGAGAAGCTATTTCAAATTGTCATTTGCCTTAAATCTCAGACTCCAACACATTCCTCATCATTCTGCATTTATCTACAGCTTCCAAGTCAATCAGAAAAATCAGTTCAATAGAGGGATCCTATCTTAAGCATTCAGAAACCATAGAAAACTACCAGCAACTATGTCCATCCTTCCATCTTCCCATTAAGTTGCAATAGAAGATGTACCTTCAATTCTGTCTTAAGCGAATTCCCAATTTTCATCTTTGTGTCTTAAGTACCTATGCTCTTGATTATCTCTCCTTTGCCCCGCATCCTCACCTTCTCCCTCTCTAATCTGCTCTTCCCACTCCTACATTCTCTTCTGTTACTATAGTCTTTTTCTCTTCCCATCAACTGCCACGAGTCTTTTCATTAATTAAAAAATATTTTAGTTGGCACCTAATAACTGTACATACAAGGGGTCTTTAAAACATTCATGGAAGATGTCTATTATGAAAAAAATATAATTGAATGGATTTCAAAGGTTTTTGTGCCAAAATAAATTTTTAAAGACAAATTTCCATGAACTTTTTGAAGCATCCTTGTATTTATGGGGTACAACGTGACATTCCAATACACGTATATAATGTATGATGATCAGATCAGGATAATCTGCTTATCGATCACCTCAGACATTTATCATTTCTTTGTGGTACATTCAAAACCCTTTCTACTGGTTATTTGATAGTATTCAATTAGCTGTTGTCAACCATACTTACCCTACTATGTGCGATGGAACATTACAAGTTTTTCCTCCTATGCAAGTGCACCACTGTACCCTTTAACCATCCTCTCTCTATCCCTCCATCCCCACATCCTTCACAGGCTCTGGTATTAAGTATTCTACTCTCTACTTCTTTGATATCAACTTTTAGCTTCCATATATAAGTGAGATCATGCAGTATTTGCCTTTTGTGCCTATCTCGTTTCACTTAACATAATATGCTCCAGTTTCATCCATGTTGGTACATATGACAGAATTTCGTTCCTGGTTATGACAGCCACAAGTCTCAAAATAATTCTTTTACATTTGCTCCTCCATTTTTCTCAGTGCCAATCAGGTCTGAACTCACCGAAATGTTGGCTTTTTATTTACTGGCTCTCCAAACTTCATTCACACTGACATCACTCACATCAAGGTTATCAATATCCTCCTTGTTGCTACATTAATGAAAGAGCTTTTGAATTCATTTTCCATGATTCTTCTGTAGCATTTGAGAACTCTAAATGTCACCTTTTCCTTGAAACAGTTGTAGCATCACATGCACCTGGTTTGTCTTCTATCTGCTGAACTCCTAATTTCCCAAGCTCAAGTACAAGCCTATTTTCCATGATTTATTCCTGAAATGCTGCTGTTTTTCTGGGTCTATTCCTAGGCCTTCTCTTCTCTGTCTACAAACTAAGAGTGAGACATCTCTGAGGAAGCCTTCACTATCCTACTAAGCCAGGGTTGGGAGATCTTTACGTACTCCCATGTACTGTCACAGTACTGCTCTTACCACACAGTCATCGAGTGCTTAACCTACTTCCTAACCCATTAGGCTACCGATCCAAGAAGACAGGGATCAAATCTGTCTTGTTTGTTTATTGAGGTATCTTTAGTGTCCAAGACAATGTTTGGAACAGGAAATATTCATGAAATAAGTGGATAAACAAATGTATGCTTGCACCAGAAGACTACCTCACTACAATCTTTTCTAAATAATTTGTAATTTTTTGGTTATTGCTTTAGATACAAGGACTAATGTCCCGTGAGTTATCAGTGTGTATAAGTGTGTGTGCATTTATCTATAAATAAATAACATAACCTTATAAAACCCTATTACAATGAAAGGCATAGTATTTCAAATTTTTTTCCCATGGAAAAATTAGATATTAAATCAAACAAGTTAGAAGTCCAAGTACTGAGGTTGAGTTATTTAGAAATGAATTAGTAAAAGCAGCTGCACCAGGTGCACACCCAAAAGGCCCCAGTCACACAGTGAGTTGCACACTCCACAATCTAAGTGTCCAAAAGAAAAGGGTTATCAATTCTCATTATTTGTTTTTCTCAGACTGACTCTTGATGGTGATGGATGATTTTTCTTCTAGTTTTGAATTTCTATGTATGTAATAAACATATTGGAGTTTTAAAGCTGGAGAATATCTTGAAGATCTAGAGAGGACAAAAGTTTCACCTAAGTGCTAACTCTCATTAGTGGGTGCTGGTTGCACACAGCATGGTCTTGAGAAATAGGAGTATTCTGATACAGTACTGATTAGCTGTATCTTTCATGGGTAAACAAGGGAGAAATGCAAGCCATCCACTTATTTTTCTTCCCCAATCTAGTTAACCCATTCAGTTTCCAATGGAGAAAAATTAAGGTTCAGAAAAGTAAAGCAACTCACTCAAAGTTCGCATCAGTGCTGGAGCAGAACCCAGATTCCTTTACTTCAAGTCTGTGTCCTTTCTTTCACACCTGCTCTCTCCATTCATTACAGAGATAAATTAAAAATCCTAGCCCTATGATTAACTGCCTTTCAAATTTTAACCTGTTTTCAAGGTTAACGACTTGCCTTCGATCACCAGCATAAATAAATCTAGATATGAAGTGAGAGAACACAGCATGATCACAGGAAATAGCCTTCAACATCATAAAACTCTCATATAAAATGTAGTGACAAGTGCACTCCTAGAAGGCCAATGTTATCAGTAGTAGGGGCCACTGTCACTCTGACTAAACAATGCAGAGGAAGAGGGACTCGTGAATAGGAAATAGAAATATCATCTACAGTATCATTATGAGCCTTTAAATCTATACTCATGGTGATGGAATACGTGCAAAGACTTCTGTGAAGAGACAAGGACTGAAACTGATTAACTGGCTGTTAATGTCCTGGTCTCGGTGCTAGGCACTGGGAATACACTGATGAACAGGACAGCCCTGGTCCCTATCTTTGTGGTTGTTACATTTTAATGCAGAAGTCAGGCACTTAACAATGTTGTAACTGTTTCAACAGGGGAAGTACAAAGAATCTACTGGGGATGGTAACCTGATAACCCCCGATTTTTGGCAATTCCCACTTAGAAACACAACAGAGATTAATTTATAGTAATGTCCCGTAGCCATCCTGCATCCAAATTGGGTATCCTTAACACTGGATTGCTGTGGAAAATTTAGGAATTTAGTATCCACCAATTGGCGTTTTAAAATAAGCGAACACAAATAGAGAAACAAGTAAATAAAGAGTAATAATCACTTGCATCCCAATATATATTAGTTATTAAAAAATGCAAACCCTCAAACCAACATGTCCTCTTACGTCTAAAAGATGCTTATCGTTACCCACTCGATGCATTTCACATGCTTTGCAAGTCAGTATACGTATACCTGGTAATAGGACTCATTTTTATTCACATTAAAAGTCAGAAGTACCTTTTCCTGCTGAGATTTTGAAGGGAAAAGTAAAACACCATTCACTCAGAGATTTTATGGGTGTCTTAACAGGTGCTTTTATAAACAGGAAATGATTTATGACTTATCCAAAGGTATGCCTCTGAGTCTCACCTAATCTCTAAACCCAGCTGACTTTCCCCATTTCTCTAACACTGAGCATAGCAAAAAGAGGCGCTCTTGATTAGCCAAGAGACACTGCTGCTCATACACCAACCTATATTGGACTCAGAGTTGCGGAATTGAGAAATAACCTAAATACAGCACTTCCAGCTAAAAACTGCTCTGAGCATTTTCTATTCTGAAAAGTGGAAGGAAACCAAGTCACTCGCATAATACCATAAAACTTGCAAGTTCTTCCTTAGTAATATTATACTAACCTGCAAAGTGACATTTACACAGGGTTTATATATTAAGAGACAAGAAATATACATAGAAAGGGGTCACTGATATAAATAAGCACACTACTAAAATGCTGAGTCTTGGGAAACTGAAAAAAAGGTTTTAATTTACAAAACTCTTTCTACCCAGGAAAGTCAGAGGAGTATTATTTGGTGATACAAAAACTTGGTCCTCTTGAGGGTAGGGTATAGAATGTATGGGAAACTAGCAATTCTACCACAATAACTGAAAATTATTCGGTTTAATTTCTTCAACAAGCATTGATTTAAAAACTAGTATGGTCTAGAGCTGGGCTATTTTGTGCAATACAGTAGCTGCTGATTAACAGTGGGTGCTTCTAGGCACTTCAAACCAGGCCGGTGAAGCTGAGCTCTGAATTATGAGTATGCCACTCAGTTCTAATGAACTGAAATACAAATTTAAAAATTGATCCTTGGTTCAGTGATGGAAAAAGCCTTTCCGTGTGTTTGGAACGATCTGAGTATGTGAAACTGCTTTTTTCAACCATAACTTCTCTGAAATCTAAGTATAAATGGAGTATTTCTGATAAAAATATAGTGTCTAAATTGAGATGCAGTGAAACTATAAAATACCAAATTTCAAAGACTTAGAATGGTAAAAAGTATAACATATTTCATTAATATTTTATTGATTATATATTTAAATAATAATATATGCATATTTGGGTTAAAGATATTAAAATTAATTTTACTTGTTTCTTTTTATTTTGTACAAATATTTTCTTTGAAAACCAGAGAGAAAGAAAGAGAGAGAGAGAGAGATCTCCCATTTGCTGGTTAACTTCCCAAATGATTTTAACAGTTGCAGCTGCCCAGGCCCAAACCAGGAAACAGGAACTCAGCCCAGGTCTCCCATGTGGATGGCCGGGAACCAAGTACTTCATCCACCACCTGCTGCCTCCCAGTAGCAGGAAGCTGGAGTCTGGAATCGCGCTGCAACTTGAACCCAGCAATTGTTCCATATACGATGTGGGCATTCCAGCTGGCATCTTGACCACTACATCAAAAATCCAACCCTGTTTCTTTTTTACTTTGAAAACATGTGGCTACTAAAATTTCAAGGTTATATAGATGGCTTACATATTTCTACTGAACATCATTGTTCTAGGCAAGATGTTGGATCTGGGAATACAAAGCTGAACGCCCGCCCCCCTAAGCATTCTGTAGAATGGTGGTAAACCTTCTGTTATAGCAAAGACACAGAGGAATGCCAAGGATGCTCCGGGACATAGACAAACAGTCACACAATCAGGCTGAGGTCAAATTGCTCCGGGACATAGACAAACAGTCACACAATCAGGCTGAGGTCAAAGACGGCTTCCTGAAGGAAGCTTTGTTTCAGCCGGATCTTGACGTTTGAGTAGGACCTAGATGAAGAAAGAGTAAGGGCATTCCAGAAGGAGGGAAGGACGTGAACTAAAGCACTGGGGAAAGCAATATAATGCAGTGACTGAGAATCCAGAATCCTGGAGTAGGCATTTGGCCTAGCGGTTAAGATGCACACGTCCTGCATCAGCATGCCTGAGTTCAATACCCACCTCTGGTATCTGTGTCTGCCTGTGTGTGTGTGTGTGTGCATGGGCGCATATATGTAGGTGTGCTTCTCCCTTTCAACTAAATTATTTTTTAAAAGAAAGAATCTAGAACCCCCACCCTTTCAGCCTTAGTCAAGCTGCACCAATTACTAACTACAGGGCTACAGGCATATTATGTAACTTCTCTGTGTTTTCTCCTCTATAAAATGAACATAATATGGTTGCAACTTTATAAGTTTATTGTGAGAAATACATGGATTCGTTTACTGTTCCGAACTGTGAGCGACGTCACATCAGCACTTGCTACTTTTGTGAATTAGGAAAGGGAACAGCTCTGCTGTGGTGGGACAGAGGGTTTGAGTGAGGCTGTGGTGGGAGACCAGGCTGTACAGGGGATTAGGCATCATGTGTCACCTTAGTCTGACCTTCTATTAAGCTGTGGATGATCCATCGTATCTTAGAAATATATCTCTAGTTGGGTAGGCATTTAGTATAGTCACGAATTCATCTCTTGGAGTACCTGGTTAGAGTACCAGCTCCTCTGATTCCAATCCTACTTCCTGCTCACGGATCCTGGGACAGAGCAGGTGAATGCTCAAAAACTTGGGTCTCTGGCACCCACACGGTAGAACCCAGGTGTAGCTCCGGGCTCTTGACTTCAGCCTGGCCTGATCCTGACTGTTGTGAGCATTTCGGGAGTGAACCATAGGGTGAAAGGTGGGTCTCTCTCTCTCTCTCTCTCTCTCTCTGTGTGTGTGTGTGTGTGTGTGTTTAATATAAAAGGGGAGGAGAGCAGGGGAGAGGACAAAAAGATAGATTGCTCTCTCACTCTTCCATCACTGTGCCTTTCAAGTAAATGAAAACTAAATATACATATATAAAAAACAAAACTTTCTCTGCTGCTTTGTAAGTTCCTGGCTTGCCTCCAATTTCCAGCACTGCTGCTCTCACATGTGTCTACAGGTCTGAGTTCTAGCTAGCAGCACGTGCGTCAAGGGACCTGGGCCACCTCTTGTGTATAGTCCTTTGCCTGTTTACTCTTTGTGATAGCTTAAGGGACCCAGCAGGACAACCTGGGAAATCTGTTGAAAATGGAGGCGCCTTGCTGGCCAGGGTTCCTGAATAACCCTGGGGGCTTCCACCTCCCCCTCGCCACACCTAAAGGCAACTTTCATGAAATCATCTCGCACTGTTTACAGGACAAAGAAATACTCTTAGATTTTCTTTTTTCTCTAAGTCATTTTACAGGTTTGGAGGAATGCTTGATATAGCAGTTACTCTAACCTAACTATATAGATATGAAAAGTATTTAAAGAGGTATAAGCATTTCTATGAGGGAAAAAGGTTTGAAAACTGATAAGATATGTGAGTGATAAAGTTGTCAACAAAGTCTTAGAGTAGTACATTTTCAAATGTTATCTTGAATGCAAATGTAAACATTGAACCAACAAATAGTATTTTTGGTGACCTTGTCCAAGTATATTTTAGACCACTAATGAACTACACGCTACGAGCAAGAACTAGGAATTTGGTTAGGCTAAGAAAATCAGGCATCCCTCTAAATTTCGAAGAAAAGAAATCAGTTTTAAATGAAAACGGGAAGTGCTTAAGATAGTGATGGGGTTCAGGACATGCTGCCCCACAATAGAGCAAGAATGTCACTCTCACCTTCTCACACTCCTTCTCCCCTGGTAAGACCTAGCACATCTTACCCTGAACTAGGTACTAAGACTCCCATTCCAGAGGTATAACCCTGGTACCTGGAGGAAAAGAACATTCTTGTCTTGGAAGAACAGGACCACAAAGGAAGCTGCACAAACACGCCTTGCTAACTTTCCCCAGTTTATTATTAGATAAGCCCTTTATCCAATCATAGATCTGCCTGTCTACTTTTCATTAAACCTTAGCATAAAAATACATGGTTTTCCCTGATTCTTTGGGTATTCATTTCTGAAGGCTCCCTGTTATGTAAATATAAAATGTAATTCAATAAAATTGTATGCTTTTCTCTTGTTAATCTTTTTTTTGAATTTTTTTTTTGTTACAGATGTCTCTGCCACCAATCTAGCAATGAGTGAGGAAAGAAATCTTTTCCCCTTTCTAGTAGTAGGAGTCAAGTAGATTCTAAAATTCTATATCAGCAGGTTTTGGGTTCCCAGAAGACAAAGGACTGGAAAGATTGGCTCTGACAAACCCGATACTGTGAAAACTGAATCCTGATTTCAAGGCAACAACATTTTATACTCCTATTGGGTAAAGAGGCAAAGGCTTCCAGAAGGAAGGTCAGAGCCTGGTGTTTTTCTCCCAAAACCTAGGGGTAGTTGACTCTTAGAATGGAAAAGGCTAAGTGACAACAGGCTTCTAAATACTGTTTCTTCATACAAGGGCAAAGGGATACGCCTTCAAGGGGGTGAGTCCATGGAATTTTATAGAAGACCAAGGTCAAAAGTGATGGTCAGTTGCTGCTTTCCTGAGGCCCCACCAGCATCAACACCAGAGCATGTAGCCTGCAGCCCGTTCTCACTGCTTCTGAAACCAATCCTAACTAGCTAGATAGTGCAGCCAGAGCTAACACAGGGCCAGAGTGGAAGAGGTGCGACATGATTTTTCCTGCTGCCATTCTGGTAACTGGTGTGAGCTCCAGACTTCATCATGATCACTGCAATTCCTCCTGCTTTCTGGGAATGCCTTCTGACACTCGTCTCAGTTTTAAGAACCATATTTCTTTCTCCTAGATTTCTCAAATCATTTTCCTTATGTGATTTCTTCACAAGACTGATGTATTTTCTTGATCATAATTTTTGAAAATATGTTGTGAAAAAAAATACTGTATGCTATCCGCAGTAATTACTCTTTCCCTCGCCTTAAAAGAAATTCTTCTAGGGAAAAGATGGAAAATAGCATACAAGTTGTTAAAAAATGGGCTTTTTGTGATGTTGAATGAGACTGTGTCAGCCTTTGGTCACTCCGACTTCAGCAGTCACTTTGTCTAAAGGCTTGCAGGCTGCACGATTAGCCCTGCCAGCTCTAAATCAATACGCTTCTTAAACCCAGCCCAGGGTGTATCAGGAACTGGAGCCCCACTAGCAGACAGGGACTGACAGTTACCTGAGCATTCACCATGTGCCAGGACACCATCCTCTAAGAGTCCAATGCAGGAATTCAGTTCATTCTAACAGCCCTGTGGGGTTGGTTCTCTGTGGGGTTGCCTCCACTGTGCACACAAGGAAACTCATGCATAGAGGAGTGAGCCAGCTAGAAAGTGGCAGTCAAGTTAGGGCCAGTTATTACCCCTTTTTCCCCTGCTCTTGATTCTTTACAACTGCCATTCCAGAAGTGATAGCTTTGTTTAATCTTGGGTCCATAAAAATCAGCCAAGCAAACATTGGAAGCACCGTGGCCACCAGCAGATTCATTCCTGCATTAGACCATTGCCCCAAGTCTGCTACCAACAAAAGCAGCAGCAGCACTTCAGCACACATTTTTGACAAGTGACCTGTGCTGTGCTACACACCGCATTCTGCGTCTTCCGCGTATCACGTCAGTGTAATCCCAGGATCCAGTGGGCATGAGCCGAGCTGTCTTGTGCTGCAGCCTTTCCCATTAGCCACTACCTTATAATCCTCAGCATTTTGGCTGGGCTGCTAGGTGTTGATTTATACCCCAGGGTCTCCTTTGAGTTGAGGTTTCAGCTTAGCTCTGAACCCTGCGTACATATTGTCAATGTTCTCTCCTTAAGAACTAGATTCCAGTTGCTTCCAGATAAAACATACCATGCTCCTCCTTCCCAAACAGAGGTGTGACAGACACCTTCCTCTCCTTCTACCAGATACAATCGTTACTCACTCACATCTTACTTATTACATGTGAGCTTAGAACATCTCCTTGACTGTTGTTTTTGGGATAGCAAGGGGCCTGCTTTGAGGGACTTGTCATACCAACAGCCTCCTCTTTTTACCAGTTAGCTGCTGAATCCGTCCTACTGCTTGTCAGAACCAATGTGGGTCACACTTAACCTCTCAACAGTATAGTCCCCCATCTCCGATACAGAATAGGAAATGCCTGCAGGCAGGAACCTGATCTTATTTTCCTGTCTCCAACAAATGATTATGGAACGCATTTCCCCTGTAAATAGAACATACTATTCTAGTGCATGTTTACTAAATGAATGGCTATTGAATGATATCAGACCTCATTTTTCCATCCTAATATTAAACACAAATTTCCGATTTGAATAAAACATATCAGTTCTAGCTGATAATATGACAGAAAAATTTATACTGCAGGTTATATTTTTCAGTAAAATTTTTTACCACCTCACTAGAATTAATTTATTCCAAGATAGTAGAAATAGGAATGTATTGGTTTGGTGTGAGATGAAATGGATTTAAAGAATATAATAAAAAGAAGAACATTACAATCTGCTTAACCTAACCCTGGGAAGATTAATAGCTTTCAATTCATACACAGACAATCTACAATTTGACAAATACAAGGCCTTATTAAAAATGAAAGCTGATTATGATGAAATACTATCACAATTCCAAAATTAGCATGGTATATAAAACAGACAAACCAACAGTGTGGCAATAGCTGCAGTCAATCCTTTCACATGAAACTCCAATGACATGGTGTTTTTAGTGCCAAAATGGTCAAACACACAATGGCTGGAGATATAACTGAGAATTATGTTCCAAAAAAATTCTACAGCAGAAGGTAATTAATATCTCTTTGGGGGAAGGCTGGATTTTTAATGAATCAGGCATGACTCCGCAGAGAAAGGCTCAATGTTGCCAAATACTCTTAGCGAAAAACACTTTCAACTAGAGGTCTCCTGGTTCTTGGGGTCAACTTTCACTTTGGGAGCAGAAAGCATTGTATCAATGGCCACTTTTGTAGCACACTGAACTCTGTGGAAGCATCAGAGAATAGCGGGAATTATACATGAAATCCAAAGTCTTCAGTTCTGTACACCTTTAAACCAATTGGTCATTTTCAGATCTGGGATATTTCTGGGATGTGTATCATTACAAAGTCTTCATTTGTAAATGAAACCACACTCAGACGTGAAATCTATGAAAAAGATAAAAGTGTTGAAGTGTGAGGTTGGCAGTATTCAAAGGAGCTCATTTATTTGTCCCTCTTCTCATCCCCTCCTTTGACCTCTGAGGCACTCTGCAGTGCTGTTAGAATGCCTGGAAGCATATTTTGAAAGAAACCAGACCTGGAACAACTCCCCTGCTTTTCAGTTGGGGTAAATGAAGTTTAAGACGTTTAAGGACTTTTGCAAAATCACAAAGAGAAATGAATCAGCAGAGATGGAAGAAATCGGAGGTATTTTCCTAGCACCGGATTAGGGTGCCTTTGACTTCACTTTCTCATTGCATTGGCCTTGGGCCCCTCCTTATCTGCTCCTTTTAAGTATCTTTATTTCAGTCCTTTACATTTTCAGTTAAAATAAATGATTTTCTGTGTCTTCTAAAAAATCTTTGGAGTAAGTTAAAGATGATCTGAAGTATCACAAAATCAGGATCGAGAGCATACTCTGAAAGAATAGATTATTTTAGAATGTGAAGGAGGGCCAAGGTCTGTGCAAAGTTATTTGTGCTTTGAACAGAAATCCTGAGTGCAACAAGTAAGAATATAAAACTATTCCCTCTGCTCTCTCTGTGTAACTCTGACTTTCAAGTAAATAAATAAATAAATCTTAAAAAAAGGGGGGGGGGGCACTGTGGTGCAGTGGGTTAATGCCCTGGCCTGCAGTGCCGGCATCCCATATGGGCACTGGTTCGAGACCAGCTGCTCCACTTCCAATCCAGCTCTCTGCTATGGCCTGGGAAGGCAGTAGAAGATGGCCCAAGTCCTTGGGCCCCTGCACCCACTTGGGAGATCTGGAAGAAGCTCCTGGCTCCTGGATTCGTATCTGCACAGCTCCGGCCGTTGCGGCCAATTGGGGAGTGAACCATCGGATGGAAGACCTCTCCCTCTCTCTGCCTCTCCTCTCTCTGTGTAACTCTTTCAAATAAATAAATAAATCTTTAAAAAAAAAAAAAAAGCTATTCCCAATATACAAAAGTTCTGTAGACTTTTTCAAATGAACCCTCAAAGTCAGTGCTTTAACTTTGCTACTTAGAGACCTATGTATGTGCTAGGTTTCCCAAATGGAATTCTCTATTCCCATAACAATCTTCTCTAAAGTCACACACACATACAAAAACCAAATGGAATTCCAAGTTCGCATGCCTAATACACTCTGACTATTCCCTGTTTTATGAACACATCATCTAGCTTTTACAATTCTTTACATGTTCTATTGTCCCAAAAGATATATTCCTCCTAATTTAAGTTAAGATGCATGATTTTTAAAAGCAATTTAAGTGAAAACTGCAAAGACAAAAAAAATGTAAATTCACGTTTACAAAATGATGGCTTACAGCACTTTAAGTTCCTCCAGATATTTAAAAAAATCATTTGTGAGTGTTCAACCTGGTGAATATTTGGCAACAACATCACCTCTAAGCAAGAGATTGTGTGGATCACACAGCATTTTCAACTAAAAGTTAGTTTTTTACTTAACATACATACTACAGAACAGGTTGAGTTTGAGATCATTTTGCAATCTCTGAACGATTCAGCTGGTAAAAACAAGACATACAGACCACTTAGAGCTCATCACTCTTTGGTTTTGAATCATCTAAGCTATAACTCAAGGAAGGTGAGAAAGAGCATTTGTCACTCTCCAGGGTGGCATCTGAACCCAGGAATCCCCTTGAGATAGAGTTAACAGATGCTTCATATCTCCCATAATGCTCTGCCACCGACTCTCTACTGCCATGGAATCCACTTGGGCCACTTTTCATTTTACTGTTCTATACACACTTTCCTTTTTTTATATTCTCCTTGGAACTGAATTAGTTACTGTTGCAAAGAATGGGAGCCCTGTGCTAGGAAGGGTGGGGTATAATGACAAGCAAGTGCATTTGTTTGGAATAAAATGGTCAGAAACAGAACAATAAACACAGGAATCTACTAGAACAGGCCTTCAGTTTATCAACACAAAGAGTTTTCTTCATGACTTTCTTGGACATGAGTTGCATTTAAAGACAGAGTTGCTAACAATTTCCTTTCCCTTTTACTTGTTTAATTATGCAACCGGATATTAAAGCATTTAGGCCGGCATTTTGCCCAATTTTTACTACTTTATTTTTATGAATTTTCAATACAGATTCAAAATCTTGGCCAGTTAAACATCCAAGTATAGCTTGGTTTAGTAATAGACAGGTTATAAACACACACTGGTGTATAATGGAGTACCTCCCACATGTCACTATGTCTACTGAAGTGCTAAAGTAACAATACTTATGCCTGTCATAGTGTCTCAGTCTCCCTAAAGCAGAAACAGATTTGGACACAGGTAGTTTATTTAGTAGGTGATCCTAGGAAGCACTGTGGGAAATAGGAAAGTGAGGGAGGAAGAGGGAAAAAACAATCCAGAGTCCCTTACTCAGCAGATGTGGCCAACTGGGACTCACTGTTGCTGGGACCCATTGATAATCTGGGGAATACATCTCAAAATTATTCCAGTGAGGAGAGAGAAAGCTAGGGTTTTTAACCCATCTACTTGCCTTCCTAACTGGTTGAGAAATGCTCCAATTAATTCCCTGGCACTTCCAGTTTGGCCTACGTGTCTACTTCCCAGCCCAGGGCTAAGGGAATACGGGCAGGATCTGTACGACACCTGTTCTAGCTATACTCTGTACTCACAAAATAGTGTACAGGATCATGGACTTAAGGTGACAGCAAAGTAAACAGATGCGCACACTCCACACACAGGTTTTGATTTGGCTTGCAAAGCTCCCTACATTTCTTTGCATATAAACTAGGTTCAGCCTTCAAATCTCAAAGTGAAATTGCAGAATTTTAAAGATGTGCTTTGAGTTTAATTCCAGCCACATACATACAAAACTATTTCAGCTTCAAGGGCTAAGGTTGAAGTTCTTAAAACCAAAACAATCAGCCTCAAATCTCAGAGCATTTTCATAACTGGATGATCTGTCTGTATTTACATTCACAGGCAAAATTCAAAATGAGGAATGATAATGTGCAAATTTAAAAAAGAAGAGAAATTTCCCTAAAGAAAAGTACTGATAAAATGTTAATATAAAGATCTGTCATTTAACAAATGACAAAAAAAATAAAATTGCTGGTCTCTTAACTTTTGACACATAATTTAAGATCTAAAGTTCTTTTTTGTTTTACATCATGAAGTCCTCCTTGACACAATATTTATATGATTCTTAGAAGACTGTAAATAAGAGGATTTTTCAAACAGTTCATCAAACAATAGAATTAAAAGCTGAGTTTATTTTGATGTAAAATCTCTTTTGAAATCCACACCTGTTTTTTCCCCATAATATACATTTTCCAAAAGCTTTTTGAATACCTTTTGTAGTATCTGAGCGTATACAGTGGGCATCTAGATGCCTTCCCAGGATCAATTGTCAAGTGCTCTCCTGCCTACAGGAATTACTGGACCTTTTGCCTGCCTTTTTTTCCAGGTAGGCAGAGGGATGGCAGGTAGCATGGCCTTGGAGAAAGAAGACAATTTTTGTCTCTCTCCTTAACTAGGGTGCTCTCAGCTCCTTTCTCACTGCCTCTAGACCAGCACAGTGCCTGCTCAACTGGACTGCTTTTTCCACTCCCACTGCTGCCATTAGTCTCATATCTAGAATGTTTCCATGGGTAAAATCAGAACACAGCATGCTTGTCTGGAACAAATCGGAATCCTAGGCGTTGGAGCCAAGTCTGCAATCTTGGACCAATTTCCTGTTTCTACACCTGCAAAATGGAGATGATAACACATCTTCCTCAAAGGTTTATTGTGATGTTTATACAGTGTTTGATACTTGCAACACAAGAAATGCTAGCTTGGCTGGGCATTTGGCCTAGCAGTTAGGTTGTTGCTGGAGACATGGGTGTCTCCTATCACAGTGCCTGGGTTCCATACCCAGCTCTGGCTCTTGACTCTGGCCTCCTGCTAGTGCAGGCCCTGGTAGGCAGAATTGAAGGCTCAACTGCTTGGGTTCCTGCCACCCACATGGGAAACCTGCATTGCATCCTGGATCCCAGCTTCTGACTTTGGCCCAGGCCCAAACACCATGGGCATTTGGGGGAGTAACTCAACGGATGGAAACACATGCATGTTTTCTTTCTTTCTCCCCCGCCTTCCCTCATCTCTCTGCCTCTCAAATAAAAGGGAAAAGAGAAGAAACAAGAAATGCTAGCTGTTGCTATTATCAATATTAGTATTGTTATGGAATGCAGGCCACAGGCTACTGCACAGCAATTCTGTTAGGAAATAGGAAAAAGAGTTGGGGGAATGGAGCAAGCAAACAAAGTTTTGCCTTTCTCCAGGGCAGTGATCCAGGGCCAGCAACATCCCCTGGGAGTTTGTTAGAGATGTAAATTCTCAGGCCCCACCACACACCAACTGATTCAAACTCTGTGTTTTAAGAAGCCCTCCAGGGGACTCGGAATCAAGCTCCACTTTGGGGAGCACTAGCTGTATAGCACTAGCTGTATAGCAAGAAGGGCAAGTGCTGAGCTGAGCCGAGTTCATAAACAACATTAACATTTCCTCTCTTATCAGTTGTCCCCTTCTGGGCATTCCCATCGCTTAAGATTTCCATTTCCATTTTCATACTCACACACCATCTGGCCCAAGGTAGAACCTTCCAAAGACGGAAGTAGATTAGTAACTACAAGGGATTCTTTGTCCTCTGTCCAGAGCCAGAAAGATTGACTAGAAAGACATTTAGGGGCCACTTTGAGCCCTTACTTGTTTCAAATGAATGTTGTGTGTGCGTGTGTATACATATATACATATGAAAGTATATATGCACTTTATTGTGCTAACAATTATAGTATAATCAAGCCTATGGGAGTACCATATAATTGACATTGCAGTTTTTATTACCTTTAAGTTTGAAAAGTAAGCAATAGCTACCCTTCAAATCAGACTAGCAATTCCATTTGTGTGATAAAGTACATGCATTAATACAAAAATAAGATATTAAATCTTAAAGCTTGCAGATAACATTTCCTCGGCCATATGTTTAATAGCTGTAAAGAAAAGACAATGCTTTTTATTGCTGAGAAAGTTGATTACAGAAGAATCTTACTTTAAGTATTGTCTTTCATTTAAAATCTTAGATGATACCATTACATATGTCCTTTTGATTTTAAATGAATATGTATTTACATAAAATGCAGTCATTTCTCCCACTTCTTCATTGTTGAAATTGCCTTTGTCAACAGTTATGTGGTGTCAAGATGGAATCAGAATGAGTGGGAGCAGAAGTTTTTTTTCAGTCAAGCTTTGCTAACATATGCACTCTTCACAAATGACTGGCGAAACAATGTATGTATTTAAGAAAGACGTGGAAAAGCTGCCTGTTAGAACTTGCCCCTTCAATTCCACCTGTGCAAGAGGAGGAGACTCTGAGAATCAGAAATGAGTTCATCAGGGCTCAATTTTGGCTAGGTGGCTAGGTTGGAATCACGAAGGTTTTTTTTTTTCTTTCTTTTTTTTTTTTAAATAAAATTCTGCTATCCAGACTCCCCTAGAGTTTGTCTAATTGGCTTGGGGTATAGTATGGCCATGTCATTTCCTTAGAGGTCACCTTTAATTTAACCACTCTACATTATTCAAACATGGCTTTAACATGTAGTATGTGGGAGCTGGTTGGGAAACTCACTAGCGCTGGGTTCCTGATATGATGTTGCTCTTATTCTACATCAGGATTATCTTAAAAGGGCCAAAGTAGGAAACTTTTCCTTCCCCCATTCATAGTCATGTGCACAATGTATTATCGCTTTGATACAAAATGAACTATTATTGAATACTCATTCCCCTACTTCTTCCAATTATTCATTAACACTTCAAATATTTAATTATGTGGTAGGTATATAAAAGTACAAATAGGTACAAAGAAACCTTAAGAAGCTTAGAATCTAAATGGAAACATAAATTTATAGATAACTGAAATATACGGCAAGGGACAAGACAAGTGTGCTGAGGTTGCACAGTGAAGACTCAAGAGATCCAGGTTTAGGTGCTCAGGAATCTATGTAGGAACGGTTGTCAGCAAGGGGATTATGAACTAGCTAAGCAAAGGTGAGCAGGGAGAGACAGACTGTTCCTGAGAGACAAAACTGTTTGCGTGGAAGGCCAGAAATAAGAAACAAAGGTAGTTTATTTGATTGTGGAGTTCAGTAAAGAGGGATAAGGCACACACTGTCGCATGGACTGAGAGTATGAAGGGCCTTGAAGTAGTGGAATGCTAGCAAATGTCAAACAACCAGTTCGGAGGGCTGGGGGAGGCTGTTCCTGTTTGTAGCATATGCAGATTTCTTGGCATAAGGACTTGTACCATGGTTAATTTCAAGCTACCGACTGGATGTCACTGAATGAGGAATTCAGCGGCAAAAGATGCACTTAAGTTGACTCTCAGAACCTGATGAGTGTAAGATGAGTGGTTAGCAAGCAGAGAATACGTATGCTAAACATAGACAGTACGGGGTCAAAGGACCAAAAGATACTTAATATTCATGAGGCACCTGAACACTAAATATTCATTAAATACTCAATATACATGAGACCAAATGTACAGGAGACTAAATATTATACAAGATGCACTTAATATTCAGGATAAAATCCATGCACATGTGTACCTAATGTTCAGGAGGTCTTAATTCAGCCACCCAAGGGAGACACCCATTCCAGACTCTTAAGTCCTCTGCCTGAGACTTGATGTGGCTGTTTGCTAGAATATTTTGGCAAGCTTCAGCTGTGGCCAGACATACTTATCTCTGTCTCTGCTAAAGTCTGTGCCATTGGCTTAGGCACCACCTATGGTGGGCTCCCTTGTTCAAAAGTCAACTCTGGTCCTTACAAGTACAACATAGGTGGGGAAGGCTGATGCAGTGTAGAGATAGGACATACAGCATTGTGTATCTCAGTGTGTGATTTTAATAAATTGTGATTCAGGTATTTTAATTTGGTCTGTGATTCTTTCTTTCATGACCTCCATGATAGGCTGCTTGGTAGAGTACATGGATACTACCACTGCCTCAAAGTAATTCCCCTCATGATACAGGAGACATGGGATGTTTGCTAAGACAATAAATTCAGGGCCAGCGCTGTGGTATAGCTGGTAAAACCGACGCTTGCAGTGCCAGCATCCCACATGGACGCTGGTTCTATTCCCGGCTGCTCCTCTTCTGATCCAGCTCTCCGCTATGGCCTGGGAAAGCAGTAGAAGATGGCCCAAGTCCTTGGGTTCCTGCACCCATGTGGGAGACCTGGAAGAAGCTCCTGGCTCCTGGCTTCAGATCGGCCCAGCTCTGAAACAGTGGATGGAAGGCCTCTCTCTCTCTCTCTCTCTGCCTCTCCTTCTCTCTCTGTTTAACTCTGACTTTCAAGTAAATAAATCTTAAAAAAAAAAAAAAGATGGGTACAGAACAGGAATGCCCACTCTTTAAAAAATAAAAAAAGGACAATAAATTGCTGTGGGCATTTGGTCTTGCAGTTAACACACTGGTTAAGATGCTTGCCTCCTATACTGGTGGGCCTGGGTTTGACTCCTGGCTCTAGAATCTTCCTAACAATGCAAACCCTAGGAAACAGCAGAAATGGCTAAAGTAATTGAGCTCCTGCCACCCACATTAGGAGACTTGGTCCAAGCAAGTTTCCACCTACTGGCTTCAGCCTGGCCCAGCCCTAACCCGGCTGTTGTGGGCACTTGGGAACGAGCCAGTGGATGGAAGTGCACAGAATGTCTCTGACACTTCCTCTCAGAATTTCAAAATTCACAAATTTAAAATAATAATTAGAATTTCCCAAGGGAAAGTTGATGAGTATCACTCTTAATTTGTTTAATCATTTGCTGCATTTTAAAGGAACGAATTTGATTTTAATGAAGTGAAAAAAGCAAAATCAAACATGTTGAAATGGATGGAGTTCTGACACGATTTGTGAAGCCATGTCCAGAAGGGAATTGAAAAAAAAAATCCCCCAACAAATAAATCACTTTAGAAAGGTTGAGTTTAAAAGCAGTAAGCATCATATTCTGATAACACTTTTGTGAGGAGATAGACGGACTGACAGGCAGTTAGGTTGGTCCAGGTCACAATGAGGAAAGGGGATGTCTCTAAGGGGGTGCGAAATGCATGCTTCTCTCCAAAGGCTTGAAAGTGCTGTTGCACTCCTTTGAGTTTCTAGTTTTAGCATGAGAATGGCAAGGAAGCAGTGATTCCACCGATCTGAAAACAGAATACTAGAGAAAACACAAAGACTATGCCACCCTTCTGATGGTTTTCTGTTTTATCAACAGCAAGCTAAAGTGGATCACAATTCAGGCCTTTGGATGGGTTTGTCCCCAAACTCTGACTGATTGTTGGCTGCTGTTCTGGTTTTTTTCTTTTCCCCGGAATTGTAGGTCAAAGACCTCCACATTTTCTCTGGTCTGCCTCTCTTGGTGTGAGGAGTCAGAGGGGTTAATAGTCAGGGGATTCCAATGGAATCTAGGGTGTAAAATACTTGCTTCCTTCCCCAAAACTTTCTCTTTAGCAAGAACTAACAGGCCATCCTGCCCATCTTCCTTCTTTGGAATCTCCAAATTTACCATGAGAATAGCAAGGGAGTTCCTCTGAGCTCACAGCTTGTGGTGAAAACAAGTTACCGACCCCATCCTTGGCAGCCCAGACAGGATGGAGAATTGTAAATGAGGTCTTTTGTTGTTTTTTTTGTGTCCCCGCCTGGTAACTGAATGTCTATCTAATCCTCAAGTTTTTTCCCTTGGAAATTGTACTTAATGCTGTCTGCTACCAGTCCCCTTTGGGTTTTCCTCTCATGTAAGCCTCCCATCCATGCTACTCTGGCTGGAGGTTCTTGATTCTAATAAACACTTTTAAATCTCTTTGCCAGCCGCTTGGAAATTCTTCTTCCATGTGATACAAAGAACCGAGGTAACCATAATTTCTCCACCGCTGTTTTCCCATAACATTGGAGCCCCTCTCCTGGCTGCTGAGGCAGGAGCTTTCTGACTTAAATAAATCCAGCTTTGCTCACTGCCTTGTCTGCATGGAAATTCTTCTTTCAGGCAAGACAAGAACTAAAGTCACCTTTGTTTGCCACTGTTTTACCTGTTACGCTTTCACTCGCTGATCCCAAGAATATTTTTAAAATACTAGAGATAAAGTATTCAATGACACTGAAAACAACGCAAAAATATAGAACTAAAGTATCATTGAAAGATATAACTAATTTGCTTAGAAAGTTAATATTTAAATGGATAACAAATAGGAACAGACTTTGGTGTTTATTTCACTGTATGGTGTTACCAAATGCCATGGTAAAATCAAATGCACAATTTGGAGAAATGTAACGTAATATCTGTTGAGATTTATTTACTTCCCATTTGTTTCAAGACCTTGTGCTCAATATTGTAAGGGTCTACTGAGAAGACACCTGCACAACCAGCTTTTACTATGCCCTTATTATCCATTATAACAGTGCTAGCTTATTAGGCAACTAGTAGTAATAATAAGCAACGCTAAATGTCTTTGAGCTAAGTAATCCAGTAACTACATTAAGTTGATTATCGTATCGTACACTCCCCCTTCCCTCTACCTGGCCAGATGTGACCCTACCCTGACCCAGGTCCAGGAATGTAAAAGGGAGGTTTAAAGCTTGAGATAACAACCAGCCCCTACCCTGGAGTTGGCGACAGGTGTCTCAGGTGTCAGGACTTATCAGAAGTGTCAACTTGATCTATAGCATCCCCCTAAAGCCTGCTAGTACATGATAATAAAAGCTCTGTAAGAATTGGGCTCAGAGCTTCTGGGGGGGGGGGTTCCTCTCCTGGAGGCACAGAGAGGCCCGGGTTCGACCCTGCTAATTGGCTTCAACTTCAGTCTCTGGTGGTATGATTTTTGGGGGACCACGGACTGCGGGCATAACACTACCAAAGCAAAAAATACATTCCCTAAGAGTCTGCAGTCTAATTATAAAGGTGGAAAACATTTTCCAAAGTTAAACACAATTTAGTACAAATTAAAAATAACTATAGAGATTTGAAGAAAGGAGAAACATCTGGTTAGAGAATCAGAAGAGAATCATGGTGGAAGAGCTGTAGAAGATAGTCCTTCAAGGGTCATTACAGTATTGGCAGGCAAATGGAAGAGAAAAAGCTAAGAATGCCCAGGGACTTACATGATGCGCAACTTAGGTGTGGCCTTAAAATAGGCAAGACAGAGGCTCATGTGGACTACAAACTATTTTGTATGAATATGCCCAAAAATCTATGAGTAATTACGGCAAAAACAGTAGATTGTCCCAGCATCTTTTCATCCCAAATATCATAATTTAATTGGCCATTAGACTTCTCAGGGCAAGATCGGATACACAGTCATCTCCAGTTCAGGGGATGTAGACATTGGTACAAACCGCTGTTGTATTATATATCATGTTGCACTGAGCCGATTTGCTGATTTCCCCTCACAATTACACTCTAGTCTCTTGAGGTGAAAGGTTTTTATCACTTTCATTCTTAAATCTAGCGATTAATATGGCATTTAACACTTAGAAAGTGCTCAACTAAATCCTTATTGAATGAACAAATGAATTCCTCAGGCAACCAATACTGTATTAAAACGTCTGCCCCAATGTTCTTATCAATAACTTAGATTTTCAGGGGCAGGTGTTGTGGCACAGTGGGTTAATCCATTGCTTGGGATGCCTACATGCCATATCAGAGTGCCTGGTCAAGTCATGGCTGCTCCCCTTCCAATCCAGTTTCTTGCTAATGCATATCCTGTGAGGCAGCAGATGATTCAAGAACTTGAGTTCCAGCCCCCAATGTGGGAGACCTGGAGAGAGATTTGGGTTCTTGGCTTTGGCCTGTCCCAGCCTTGGCTCTTATGGGTATTTGAGGAATGAACCAGAAGATGGAAGATTTCTTTTTCTCACTCTCTCTTCCTTCCTCTCTCTTTTGGTCACTCTGCCTTCCAAATAAATAAAACAAGTTAAAACTTTAAAATAACTTAGATGTTCAGTTATCCAGTAAGAGAAATGGAAAACGATAGAGCAAAGAAGGTAGAAAAGATTTTTCTTTTTTTGTGATTTATTTATGTACCTGAGAGGCAGAGTTACAAAGACAGAGAGAGGGTGAGACAGAGAGAGAGGTCTTCCATCTGCTGGTTCCTTCCCCAGATGGCTGCAGTAGCCAGAGCTGTGCCAATCCAAAGCCAGGAGCCAGGAGCCAGGAGCTTCTTCTGGGTCTCCCACACAGATGCAGGGGCCTAAGCACTTGGGCCATCTTGTACTGCTTTCCCAGGCCATCAACAGAGAGCTGGATCAGAATTGGAGCAGCTGGGACTCAAACTGGCACCCATATGGGATGCTGGCACCACAGGAGGATGCTTAACATACTATGTGACAGTGCTGGGCATGAAAAGATGTTTCTAACCCACACAAAGAACAGATCTGAGGTTCATATGTACACATAAAATCATCATAGACATGACACTCATATGCAAGTACAAATTAGAAAAAAAAAATCAACTGGGCTAAGAGAAGAGGAGTTTCCACTATTTCCTAGTACACATACTTTTTAGGTGCCCTTAGGTGGATTCCCTTCTCTTTAAAGGCTTCCTTAGACATGCCAGAATTTTTAAAAAAATTGCAGAATTTGGAGGAGACATGCATATAGTTTGATTCATTCCCTTGGATGCAGTGTGAATAATTCTGCTTGTAACAATGACAGGGAATATTAGAAGATAAGAGTGCCGTGTGAATCATCTAAGAAAGATAATATTGAGGTGGAAAGAAGAGCTATGAAGGGTAGCAACCTATGAATAATACATGTTATATAGAAAGTGCCTTTTCTCTTTAGGTGGATATATAGTTGAGTTGAATTTTACATGGCTGGAAGGCAGTGTTTGCTCTACTTTTCTCTATGTATGTATAATATATATATGGGCCCTATTATTACTGTAATAGGAAGAACTCTTTTCCATAAGTCAAATTTTCTTTTAATTTGCTGCTCCTTGAATTCCTTTCTTTATTCTTCCTGTACAATCACATCTCCAAATCTCCTTGAAAGGGTAAAATGATGTAGAATGCCTATAGGCTAACTATGATTTGAGTTCAATGACATTCAACACAAATCTAAGCTAAGTTGTCACAACACATTCAGCAAGAAAACCTGACAAAGGAGTTTGTACAAATCTTTAAAGTGAGTTACCAGAGGAGAAATTACCATATCATTCTCATGATAAGAAAGAATTCAAATCAGGGAAGATTAGAGATAAAAACAAAAAAAATGACACTGAAGAATATCTCACTACTACAAGATGATTCTACCTTTATGATTTCTCTAAAATGCAAAGATATGTTTTAACTCCGACTCAGTAACTGAGCCCATAACTCCCTATAACGTTCTAAATTTTAATTGGTATTTTGCTCATGAATTCAGAGTTGGGCCCTCCCATTGCTGGTGTAGTGGTTATATGTATTCCTATATTTACTTCTCCAGCTACTGCTCCATCTTTCAAAGGCATTCATGTCTTACTTTCCATCCCTTAACTCCACGTCCCTAATTCTCAACTTCTTGGCTTTGGCAGCATTGTAAATTCTTTGTGTCATTTTCAACCTCTTACTTGTTGAAACTTCAACAGGTAGTGTTCACAGGTGGCTAACTTGGCTGGCCAGCAGTCCCTGGTCCTAGGAGCTACTCCTCTATCTTTAAAACTTCCTCCCTGCTCAGCTCCCTGGGCATTCCTCTCCTGCGCCTTATGTTTTCTGACCCCCTCCTCTTACTTTCTACAGCAGGCCTTTTCTTTTCTCCTGCACAAGTTTTGTTGTCTGTTAGATATTCTGCCAGGAAATCAGAATACTGTTCTTTACATAGAATTCTTTTCAAATTTTAAGAGTTGTGGTGGCTTATCTTCTCTTTCAAGGCTGCCATAGATAATCTAGAATGAAAATCTTGTATAATGTTATTAAATGGTAACTTTATACAGATGAGGGAATTAATATTCACCAAGGTGAACTCATGCAGTTGGAGCCAATCTACATGAGAGCTGATGCTCTCCTCCATCTTTCTCTTTGAATGCGACTCCACGAGCATCTATGTGTGCCACTTGATGTCTCTGCAGCCCTACTGTGTGTGCAAATCCCTTGGTGATCTTCTTCTAAAGCAGATTCTAATTCAGCAGTCCTGAAGCAGGGCCCAGGATTCCACATTTCTAAAAAGCTCCCAACTGATGCCGATATTGGAATATTACTTTATGTAGCAAGGCGATTTTGTTTTAAGAAAATGAAACTATTCAATAGGGTGTATAAGACATTTTCACGGTACTGAATTTACGAGTGCTAAGAAATAGAGTAACTATGAAAGAAAAGAACTATGTCTGAGTTACCAGATTTCAGTGCAACACTGTCTAAGGTGGCACAAAAAGAATGGGCTTTACAGTAGTCAGGGTGAGCCCACAAACTTGTTTTCACTTTTATCACTGAAAGGAGCACATCAAAATAGGCTCTCAAATGACACAGCTGCTTGTTCTGTAAGAGTTCAGAAACAAGTGCATGCTTGAACCTTAGAGCCATTGCCTGGCACTAGCATTTAAAATGAAAGGAAAAAAAAAAAAACTTTGATTCTATCAACAAAGTGCTAAATTATGAAATGTAAAACAAGAGTGGCCTTGGAGATCATTTAGTTAAGCCTCTTAATTTAACTATGAGGAAGCAGAATGATTATACAGATTATTCATAATGCCTCAGCTGCTTAATGGAGAACTAGTAGCAGATTTCTCAATGAATGTTTTCAGTTACCTGTAGCGTCAATCTATTAACCACAAACTGCTCACTTTTCCATGGGCTCACTGTAAGTCTGGGTGACTGGTGGGTCAGTTAAGTATTGCGGTAGGAAGAAGATGATTAAAAAATATGGGACTTTCCTAAGCCTTCCTTTCACCCTTCGACACAGCCAGTGTGATTTTGCAAGCAGTCCTGTTAGAAGTCACATACTGTTTAACAAGTTGGATGCTAATTATAGAAAACTTCGGGAAAGTGGTCAAAGTTCCTATTTCACAAGCTCTAGCAGCTAAAGCCTCAGGATCTTTATCCAGGATGGAGGGCAGAATTCCATCTCTAGGAAGCCACACTTGGAGCTGTCACACTGCCACAAAATTTCAGCTCACTGCAGTAACTGATTTAATCGTCATGCCTTCTTTCCCTTTGGGCTGAAACTTGGCTGAATAAGCCAAGAAGGGGTGAGAGAGTATAGGAAGAGGCATAGAGGAACGCTGTTCCTTATAGAAGTCCTAAGGTAGCCTGGTCCAGCCAGAGTGAGAACTTGACCATGTCTTAGGAACCACCCCTTACATTGTATTACTGAAAAGTCTTGCTTCAAGAGTGCTAGTTATAGACTCAAGTTTACCATCAGTATATAACAGTTACAACATACGACTTCAAAATATAGGCTAACTCACGTCTATTGGGTGGCAATCTAATTACAAAAATGTGGGATGGATGTAATGATGGCAGTTAAGATATTATTTGGCACCTCTGCATCCTATAGCAGAGTCATGGCTCAAGTACTTTGGTCTCTTCCACCTATGTGGGAGATTGGGATGGAGTTCCAGTGCTGGCTGTTGTATTTTGAGGAGCGAAATAGTAGATGGAAGATCGCTCTCTCTCTCAATCTCTTTCAAATAAAAAAATAAATGATTAAGAATTAAAATATATATTAAAGTAGATAGGCTGCATGACCCCACTAATAACACGCTCCATTTTACTGAGTGACTACATGGCAGGGACTGTGCTTGTCATGGATACCTTCTCTCCATTCTCGAATGTTTCTTTACAGAATAAAGCATAATACTCAGACAAAAATATTTGAAGACAAAAAATGTCCTCAATCCAACCACTTTATCATAAAATCAACCTATTCAATTTTCCATGTTAACTTATGGCCCTTGTCCATTCATATACTCAATAGTTATATATTTAGTAATGATTATAGTCTACCTTTTCACTTTTTTTAAAAAAAAGATTTATTTATTTATTTATTTGAAAGGCTGATTTAGAGAGAGAGAGAGAGACAGGCAGAAGCAGAGGCAGACCTAGAGAGTGAGAGGTCTTCCATCCGCTGGTTCACTCCCCAGAATACTGCAATGGCTGGAGCTGTGCCAAAGCGAAGCAGGGGCGAAGAGATTCTCCCAGGTCTCCCATGAGAGTTCAGGGGCCAAAGGACTCGGGACATCTTCTACTGCTTTCCCAGGCCATAGCAGAGAGCTGGATCGGAAGTGGAGCAGGGACTTGAACTAGCATCCATATGGGATGTCGGCGCTGCACACAGCAGCTTTACCCACTACACCACAGCACTGGCCCCTAGATATACTCTTTTATGAATTGCACATTCCTATTATTTTACCAGTTCTCTATTGGGTCTATCTGTCCTTCCTTCCTTTAAAAATTGAATTAAAGTAACACTTTTGCCATATTTTTCCAAAAACAATTTGATTTGCTCTGGACTCTGAATTTTGTTTCAGTGATCTGTCTTTTTTTTTTTTTTTTTTTTTTTGGTTTTGCTTTGTTTTTGGCTAATACCATACCATTTGTATTGCGGTAGATTGATAGCAAGTTTAATATTGGGTAAGGCAAGCCCCTTGCTACCACCTGATCACTAACACAGAAACATTTATTGTTTTCTATACATCCTGGGGCACTTGAAGTTTACAGGAATGATCTTTTTAAAAGTAGTATCTTGTAAGCCTCATATACTATAATTCTGTTTTTTGAAACTTATACAAATATTAGAGCAAAAAACTAGGATGAAGGACTGCTAGTTGGTGCAGTGGTTAAATCACAGCTCTGGATGGCAGCACCTCACATCACCATGCCTGGCTAGAGTCCTGGCTTCTCTGCTTCTGATCCAGCTTCCCGCTCATGTGCACGCTGGGAAGCAGCAGGTGGTAGGTAGCTCACGTGCTGTGGGCCCTGCCTCCCACTCGGGGTACCTGGATGGAATTCCAGATTCTGGCACAGGCACCTGAGGCATCTGAGGAGTTATAGGCATTTGAGGAATGAAGCAGCAGTTGAATTATCTTTGTCTTTATCTCTCTTTCAAATAAAATGAAAATAAACAAAAAATTAAAAAAAAACACTTAAGTGAAAATCAACAAAATGTCCAAGGTATTGCTTAAATAAATCACAACACTTCCACATAATGGAGTACTATGAAGCCTTCAAATGAATGGTTAAACTCCTTGTTATGCATTGGATTGTGTCCTAGCCTGCTCCAAATTCAAATGGTGATATCCTAACCCTCAGTACTTCAGAATGTGACCTTATTTGGAGGTAATCTGGCTAAAATGCAGTCATCAGGTCATTCTCTAATCCAATATGATTCCTGTCCTTAAAATGGGGAGAGTGGAGACCACCACACAGGGAGAATGCCTTGTGAAAATGAAGACAGAGGTTCAGAAACCAAGGAATGCTTACTCATGCCAGAGAACAACCACAGGCCAGGGAGAGGCGCTGCTTGAACTGCACCTGCTTTTCTTTTCAGAGACAAACAGCGGATAGCAGCAGCCAAAAAATTTCACCATTTTCTTGAGGCAGTTCCGTAAGACCCAGTTCCCACAACGTAACTGGGCCAGGAGGCACCTGAACACACAGTAGGCTGTGTTATAGAGCACAGGATGAGAACAGTGACCTATAAGAGACTAAGTCTTTAATAACAGATGTACATCTGTCTGTCCTTGCTTCAAAATCTCACACATCCTAATATGTTTACTTTTCATTTTTATTCAGTTCTAGTATTTGAAAATTTTTTCTTTGCAACTGTCTTTTTGACATGTGGAAATTTATTTAACAGTGTACTTCGTCATTTCCAAACATTTACAGATTTTCCTACTGTCTTCCTATTATTGATTTATAGCTTGATTTTATTATAGCCACAGAAAATACTCTGTATGTATGAGGTGGATCCTTTAACTTGTTGAGGCTTGTTTGGAACCTGTTATATGGTCTATACTAGTGAATATTGCTCCCACAGATGCTAGAAAATCATGTGTATCTTGGTGTTGTGGGGTAGAGTGCTTCAACGGCAAACTGTTTGTTGTTGGTGTTGTTAAATATTTTTAATCTTTGATATTCCTTTAATAGTTCCAGGGGGAATAGGCTTTCTTGGAGCCCCTTTACTTTTTTAATAATTTACTTATTTATTTGAAAGGCAGAGTTACAGAAGGAGAAGGAATGAGAGAGAGAGAGAGAGAAAGAGAGAGAGAGAGAGAAGAAGGAGGAGGAGGAGGAGGAGGAGAAGAGAGCAAGACATTTTTCTTTCATTGGTTCCTTCCTTAAATAGTCTCAAAGGCCAAGGCCATCTGGGTCTCTAATATAAGTGCCAGGGGCCCAAGCACTGGGGCCATGCTCTGCTGCTTTCCTAGGAGCATTAGCAGAGAGCTGGATTGGAAGTGGAGCAGCTGGGACTCGAACCAGGACTCATTTGGGATGCCGGCTGCACTACGATGCCAGACCCTTGGAGCTCTTTTCTTGATGTCTGCTGGTGGCTCCAGGTAGGAGCCATCCTTAGCATTCTGCCCAGGACACATGGTTGGCAATAACGGAAGCCAGGGAACTGCTCACCCTGCCAGTCCTCACATCCAAAGAGCCCTAGACAGTCGGTCACCCTCTTTTAACCTTTCGGCCATCCTATGTTTTTCTATTGTTTTATGTCGAGTGATTTTAGTTGTGAGAGAAAGGACTTGGGCGAATTGGAATATTCTACATGGAATCAGAATTCTCTGAGATTCCTTATTAACAATGGATGCACGAGAGAATTTAGAGGTGAGCAGATTTTAGCAGATAATATTTATTGAGGGCTTAGTATTCGTTAGGTATTACTCTAAGCACTTTATCATGTTAAGTAATTTAATTCATATACTATCAGTCATATGAAGAGGACATTTTCATTTTCATTATCATAGTTCACAGATGAGGAAACTGAGGCACAAAGCTGTTCAGTAAATTCCTCACAGTTACTTGGCTAATTAAACATAGAGCCAAAGTTTAAAACCTGAGTATTTTTTTCAGTTTTCAGATCCAACTCAGAATCTAATGTTGCATTCGGTGTCTTTTTGGTCTGCTCTGGTCTGTGATGGTCTCTGAACCATTCTTGTTCTTTATGACCTTGTTATTTTTAAAGTGGCCTAGTCAGGTATGTAAATACTGTTGACTAGCTCTTTCATGTGGACTGAAGCATTTTCCTGATTAGACCAGGCATACATCTGCTGAGGAAAGACACCAGAGATGAGGGGTTCTTTGTATCACTCTCTATCAGAGGGCACACAATATGAATATCATTATCACTAATGATGTTGCACTTGACCACTTCATTAAGGTGATACCTGCCATGCGTCTTCTCCATTGTAAAGTTATTTTTTCCACCTTTCTATATTCTATTATTTGGAATCAAGACACCAAGATCAGCTCATACCCTGTTTACGAAGAAGGTTGAACTCCATGTGTCAGAGGGGGCTTAGCCAATGTATTTTATTCAGAATTCTTCAATAGGGAAGATTTGTCCCACAAATATGGTGAACATAGAAAACATATTATCAATCTGGCTGCGTAGCTCATCTCATTTTTCTTCCTTTCTAAATTCATAAACTGTTTTTTTTTTTAAATTTTAGGCCAGGATAGCTTAATATGATTGTTTGTCTTATATTATCATTAATTTATTTGGTTAGGTGGCAAAGATTCCTTTGGTAGTTGCTGGCTCTCAAGGCTAATAGGTTTCTCCACATATTTCTGTGGTTACAAATTGCACTAGCACACTGGGAAGGGAAATGAGCTGACAGTATATGTGTCACATTGAATCACTAGGTATCCTACTGGGAATACTGAGTTACTTAAGATTCAAAGAAAGATGTGACAATGGCTAACCATATTTTAGATTTGGATTTTAATGTTCCCACAGCCTAGGTGGCACGTCAATTTTTTATGCGAAGTTTTTTTTTTTTCTTAAGTTCTCCAGCAACTTCTCTGAGCAAGTTTGTTTCAAATGCAAGACTAATTTTAAGCTCAATTAAAATGTTAAACAGACTGTCATGCCATTTGTATTATCCTTTATGAAAAAATCAATACTTTAATAGACTTCCTTGGTAAACTATTTTGAGGAATTCAATAGTATTGTTAAATAAAGCACAACTCCCTATCACACTGAAGTCTTTTATACATATTCTCTGACACAAGGGGAAAATAAGAAGAAGCAATGACAAAATAGTTAATGACTTTTTTCTTTTTGCACAGAGTACAGCTTTTATACATTACAATGTTCTAAGCAGAGGATGAAAATTTGCCTTAAGAACGCTCGTCTGTGAGTCCTGATGCCTCAAATTTAGCTTGCTGTGCATCCTCTTCCATCATACCACCATGTTTTATTACAATAAGTTATTACAAAGAATTTGTCTCCTGTACTAGACCATGAACCCTGACTTCAGAGACTAGATCTTATTCATACTTATTTCCTCAGCATATAGCATCACCATCACACCAGCCATATTTCAAGGGCTCAGTAGCCTCATACTACTATACTGGGCAGTACAGATATAAAATATCTTCACCATCACAGAATTCACATCACAGTGCTGGCTTCGAGCAGGATTTCTCAACTTTGACCCTACTGGCATATTGCATGGCGTAATTCTTTGTTGTAGGAACTGTCATGTGTATTGTGGAATGTTAAGCAGCATCCCTGGCCTCTAATCATTCCATTACAATCACTCCCACATTCTCTACGTGTCAAACAAAACTGCCTTGAGACATTGTTCAATGTCCTCTAGGGATGAAATCATGCCAGGCTGAGAACAATCAACATATATAAATACTCCTTGAAATACAGTCCTGGAAATGTTTAGGCTGCCAAGACTAATAAGACCAAGGGATTAATGAACCAATTGAAGAGAGATTCCACATATAAATTAAATGTTTTATATCATTGCACAAGGCAATGCTATTTAATTAAAGAAAAATTTATTAGGTAGAACTGTGCCACAGTCAAGAGAAGCAACCCTTCCCCAATTTCTTTTAACCAAAAAACCTTGGACCATCAAATTAAAATTACTTGAGGTAATTGGTTTGAGGCAACTATTCTAGACTTTCTTCCTCAAAATTGTCTTTAAAACAAAACAAACCATCATCAGAGGGGGCAGCTTTATGGTGCAGCAGCACAGCAGGTTAAGCTGCAGCCTGGGGCATGCCCCCACTTCATGTTGCAGTGCCCAGTTAAAGTCTTGGCTACTCTGCTTCTAATTCAGCTTCCCGCTACTGTGCTTGGGAGACAGTAGATGATGCCCCTAAGTACTTGAGTTTGTGGCTTCTGGCTTCAGCCTGGCCTAAACCTGGCTGTTGTAGGCATCTGGAGTGTGAACCAGCAGATGGAAGATATCTCTCACTCTATCACTCTATCACTCCGCCTTTCAAATAAATAAATAAGTCTGAGAACAAATGTCCTCCCCATGTCAGCACTGACTGTTCTGGCTTTCAACTGTGAAAACTTACATTATTTTTCTCTAATGGCTGTCTCTGGACACAAAAGTCATTTTGCTGCCAAAGCAGAATACCAGAAATGGTTGAGAAATAACTTAATCATGAAAGAAGTGCCCCACCAATGACTATCAGGATCTGATGCCTAAATACCACAGCTATCCTGTCCCTTCAGAAGGCTAACTCTTGGGGCAGGTGTTGGGCATCACTTGGCGCACCTGCATCCCATAACAGAGAGCCTGAGTTTGAGTCTGGCTCTGTTTCTGATTCCAGCTTCCTGGGAGGCTACAGGTGATAGTTCAAGTATTGGGGTCTCTGACATCCTTGTGGGAGATCGGGATTGAGTTCCAGGCTCCTGGCTTTGACCTGGCCCAGTCTTGGCTGTTGCAGGCATTTGGGAATTAAGTCATCCTATGGGAGATTGCTCTCTCTCTTCCTCTCTCCCTAATAAAACTTAACAAAAATGGACAACTTTCTAGTACATTCAGATTTTCCCTAGTGAAATCAAACGCTAATAAACAAGTGGTAATTGGCTTGATAATGCATTATTGCTGAATGTCTTCTCTTCATTGTTTCACTTCTCTCACCTGTATATATTTTATTCCCCTCTCAAGTGAATCTTTGTCTTTGGGTCTGATTTGACTCAGTTTGTATTAAATTCTTAACTCACGGTCTGCTTCTAGGTATTCTGGAATAAAATATTAACTAATTCAACAATGAATTATTCCAAATTCTTGAGTCCTTACTGTGCATGGCATTACATGTCAGAGGTACTGGGGTGGGTATGGTGGTACAGCAGGTTCAGCTGCTACTTGGGATGCTCACTTTCCTGGAGTGCCTACGATCAAGTACCGCAGTCCAATTCTGATCCAGCTTCCCACCAATGCAACCTGGGAGGCAGCAGATGATGGGTTAAGTGTTTGGGTCACTGTC
This sequence comes from Oryctolagus cuniculus, assembly GCF_051225735.1. Classification (NCBI taxonomy): domain Eukaryota; kingdom Metazoa; phylum Chordata; class Mammalia; order Lagomorpha; family Leporidae; genus Oryctolagus; species Oryctolagus cuniculus. The sequence goes on from NC_142888.1 coordinate 17,721,095, forward strand.
ACCTACATGGCAAACTAGGATGGAGTTTTTGACTCCTGGTTTCAGCCTGGCCCAGCCAAGCCTCTTGTGGGTATCTGGGGGAGTGAACCAGTGGCTGGAAGATGGGTAACATTCACTTTCTCTTTCTCTCTCTTGCTGTGTCTCTCAAATAAAAATATGTAAATAATGTTTACAAATGATGGCAGGAGTATTCTCTTGTAATTAGAGCTAGTAAATATGAGAAACCTAGGACAAGCAGCTTTTTATTTTTTTTACCATCTTCCCAGAATTTAGTAACATTTAGTACATTCAAAATGTTGTGTAATCACCATCTCTAGTTGGAAAAGATTTCTATTACTCCAAAATAAAATTGTGTATTCAATAAGCAGTTATTCTCCATTTCACCCTCACCCTCTCTGCTCCTGGAAACCACCATGGTACATTATACTTCTAGGGATTTCTTTGTTCTGGATATTTCATAAAAATTATACAAGTGACCTTTGGAGCCTTTGTGCTGTCAGCTATTTCAGTGTTTTCAAAGTCCACCATCTTTGTAGCATATACCAGCACTTCATTTCTTTTATGGCTCAATAATATTCCATTGTGTGTTTATAATGCAGTTTGTCTATTCACTCACGTATGGGTGGACATTGAGTTGTTTCTACCTTTTGGTCAGTATAAGTAATGGTGGTGTGAACATGAATGTACAAAGGTTTATTTGAATACCTGTTTTCAGTAACTTGGGGTATATAACTAAGGAATGCAATTGCTGGGTCTTATGCTAAGTCTATATACCAAATTTGTGGGCTATTCTAAAAAAAAGTGTTGCACCATGGCAGAACTATCTTATATTCCCAGAGGCAATGTACAAATGTAATTTTTCCATATACTGATCAACACTTGTAATTTTGCATTTTTAAAAATTAATCCTCTTCTTGTTTTGATTTATACTTCCTTAATACTATTAATGTTGAGCAACTTTTCATGTGATTATTGGCCACTGATATATCTTCTTTGGAGAAATGTCTATTCAGGTCCTTTGCACATTTTTAACTGATTTGTTTTCTGCTGTTGAGTTATCAGAGTTCTTTATTTATTCTGGGTATTATATATTTATCAGATACACAGCTTGCAAATATTTCCATTCATTTTGTAAGTTGAAAGTATTTATTTATATGAAATGAGGAGTATTTAGAACAAAAAATTATCTAATAGAATTTAGAATATCCACCTTCGTTTTACTCATGCACCAAGGACTGTTAAATTTGAAAAAAATTCCTGCTTACTAAAGGGTAATTGCTAGGCCACTTGAAAACTACCCATGTTCCTCTGGTATTCGTTGGGAAGGCTCAAAAGAAAAATGGACAGCAATTCAGAGTGGGGAACTTACAATCCCCCTGGAAGTTCCACTGTTGGCTAGTGATCCAAAGAGCAAGTGTCAAGGGCAGTTGTGACCTTTCTGCTTGTCACTGTGAAATGTCATGGAGCTGAAACAGACAATAGCACCCAGAGACTAAATGGACACAGAATAGGGACAATAGCACTGTAAACCACTATTTTTATCTGAGAATCCTATGTCTTCACTCTGGATTTCAATGCGATTCTTAACCTCTCTTTTTCCACCTTTACATGGATATGTCCTTCTCAATAAGAATGAATTGTTTATCTTTTTTCTCTGTTTTCACATTTTTGCTTCCTTGATATTTCTTTCTAAGCACCATGGTTTCCATCTGTGTGACTATGTCCATTCTCATCGCATTTTTCTTTTGCTTGTTGTTTTTTGTCTCCCATAATTTATAATATAGAAAATGAGTTAGGACGCCGGTTTGAGACCCAGCTACTCCACTTCCAATCCAGCTCTCTGCTATGGCCTGGGAAAGCAGTAGAAGATGGCCCAAGTCCTTGGGCCCTGCACCTGTGTGGGAGACCTGGAGGAAGCTCCTGGCTCCTGGCTTCGGATCGGCGCAGCTCAGGCCATTGTGGCCAATTAGGGAGTGAACCAGCAGATGGAAGACCTCTCTCTCTCTCTCTCTCTGCCTCTCCTCACTGTGTAACTCTGACTTTCAAATGAATAAAATAAATCTTAAAAAAATATAGAAAATGAGTAAGCCTATATTCTTAAATTTTTAACTTATGTATTTGAGAGGCAGAGAGAGAGACTGGCAGACAGACAGAGCTCCCATCTGTTGGTTCAGTCCCTAAATACCCTCAAGAGCCTAAGTTTGGGTTTAGCAAAAGTCAGGACCTGGGAACTCAATCCATGTCTGTCATGTAGGTGATAGGAACCCAGCTACTTGAGACATCACCATTTCCTCCCAGACTCTGCATTAGCAGGGAGCTGGAGTCAGAAGACAGAGTCAGGAGCTGAACTCAGACATTCCGATATGGGCCATGGGCATGTCAGTTGGGATCTTGCTCACAAGGCTGAACACTTGCACCTATTATTGTTTTATAAAATAAATTAAGCATACCATTTTATATAACTCATTGATAAAAATTCAATTGGCTCAGATTTTACTGATACCACATTCTTTCGACATGTTTACCTGTGCATTTGAGTATATGAGAAAATTAGAAATTATTAATAAATCAGAAATCCCCACCTCTCTTTTTAAAACACAAAATGTATGACTTTTCAACCTTCTTTACTTTAAAAAATATTTCAAAGTACCTATAAGACATGACAGGACTAAATGTGTAATTTTTTCAATTAAAAGTAAGAAGTCTTATCTGAAGATTTTGTAAAGAAGTTAAAAAGCACTTCTGCAAAGGGCCAAGGCAAAATTATTCACACATATGCAGTGTAGTGACATGAGAAATGCATTCGTGGTCCATCTTTTTTTAAGATTTATTTATTTGGAAGGCAGTTTTACATACACACACACACACACGAGAGAGAAAGAAAGAGAGAGAGAGAGAGAGACAGAGACAGAGACATAGAGGGACACGCATACAGAGAGGCAGAGAGAGATATCTTACATCTATTGGTTCACTCCCCATATGACTATAACATCCAGGTCTGGGCCAGGCCAAAGCCAGGACCATAGAACTCCATCTGGGTTTCCCACACGGGTGGCAGGAGCCGAAGCACTTGGCCATCTTCTGTTGCTTTCCCAGGGGCATTGGCAGGAAGTTGGATCATAAGTGGAACAGCCGGGACTTGAACCAGTGCTTCTATGGGATGTTGGTGTCAATGTCACAGGTGGTGACTTAACCTGCTGCACCACAGTGCAAGCCCCACTATCTTTTATGTGGATCCCATAAATAGTATCCTGTGAATGCCTGGCAGACAGTGTGATGTTGTAGAGCATTCTCTGTCAATAACAGTGAGTACAGTGAGTCTATGTTGTTGAGAAAGAGGACCTCCAAGTATTTTGAAAAAGCACTGTGAGGCTAAAAAATCCTTTTGTTAAAAATAAAAAGGGAGGAAATCTTAATGACCTTGAATTTGCAATGGATTCTTAAGTAAGCCAGAAAAAGCATGAACAACAAAAGAAAAAATTGATAAACTGGATTTCATCAAAATTAAAAAATCTTGCACACTATTTAAAATGTCAAGAAACTGAAAAGACAACTTACAGAATGGATTGAAATATTTGCAAGCTGTATATTTGATATATATCAAGGTCCAAAATATATAAATGACTATGGAAAAGAATTTGACAGCTTTTTTAAAAACTAGACACACATGGTTCTTAACTCAGGATAAATGAAAATTTATATCCACACAAAAACCTATACACATATATTCATTGTAGCATAATTTATAATGCTGGAAAATGTTTTAAAGTGGAAACAACTAGACTGCCCCTCAATAGGTGAATGGCCAAACAGAATGTGACAATTCATAGCATAGAATATTATTCAGCAATAAAAAGGAATGAATTATTGATGCACAACAGCTTGGATCTCAAGGGTATTATGCTTAGTGGAAACATAATCCCTAGAATTCATATACTGCACGATTCAATTTATATAACATTCTTGAAGTGATAAAACTACAGAGATGGAAAACAGATTAGAGATTGCCAGGGAGATGGTGGGGTTGTTGGTGGGAGAAAAGGAGACAGGTAGCCTGACAGCAATCTTAGTCGGGATCAAATAGCTTTGTACTTGATTGTGGCATTTGTTACACAAATTTCCACATGTAATAAAACGTAATTAACTCTCTCTCCCCAACACACATCCCTAATACCAGTGCCAATTTCTTGGTGTTGATTTTCTACTATAACCTATGTGAAAAGTAGCCTTTGGGGGAGCTGGGTGAATGGTATATGAGACCCACCACATGCTGCCAGTTTCCTGTGAATCTCTATTTCAAAACAAAAAGGTCCAGGGAATCAATATTTAGGGCTTAGCTTATTGTAACTAATACTGTTCACTGCTAAGTCAAGTTTTTTTGCAGTAATAATTCTATCTCATTTTCTGTGTAACTTTTTTCCCCTAAAGTAACTCTTTTTGTTTGCTTAGTTTTAAATGTCTTATCTTTTTGTCTTCCCAGTAATTTTTACAGAATTTTAAAGCTGCTCCAATGGTTATTTTCTATGTGTAAGCACAGAGCAATTTCTTTCTACTTTTTAAAATGTTTACACATTTATTTGAGAGGCAGAGAGAGAGAGATAGAGACAAAGGGGGAGGCAGAGGGGAGAGAGAAGTGGAGACAGATGTGTGTGTGTGTGTGTGTGTGTGTGTGTGGAGAGAGAGACAGACAGACAGACAGACAGACAGACAGAGACAGAGACAGAGACACTCCCAGCCATTGGTTCACTCCCCGAAACACTTGCAAGGGCCAGAGCTGGGCTGGGTCAATGCCAGGAGGTGGGATTAATCCACACTGTGCAAATAGGGGCAGGTGTCCAAATACTTGAACCATCTTTACTACCTCTCAGAGTCTGCATTAGCAGGAAGTTGGAGTCAGGATCCAGAGACAGAAGTTGGACAGCATCTTAACAAGTATCTTTGCTGCTACGCTAAATGCTCACTCCAAAATGGTGCAGTTTTTCTAGAGACTCTGACTGCACCTTCCTGGTTGTGTTCAAAAGAAGCAGTCACTTTGATTACATGGAAAGAGTTCTGTGGATCTGATTGCCTCTCAGTTCTGACAGATAAGAAAACCTAATTTGAGTCCCACACTCATCCTCCCTTTCCATAGTAGCTGATGTCTCTCATTTCTCAGACTTTGCAGGTTCTAGGTACTTGTTATTCAATTTCCCCCAATATGCCAACTTCTCTATTCTCTTTGCATATTCCAAGAATTTATCTCCCACTTTTATTCTTTATTCCCCCAAATTCTTTCTCCTTGTGATTAAATAAAAATTTTAATTCTTTTACTGTCATTTTAGTAAAGTTTCAAGATTCATCATGTTTAAGTGGAAATCCCTATAAGAGATCTATAGAAAGAAACATTTTTGAGACAATATTTGAGTGGCTGCATGGATCAGGGGTGAGGACAAGCTGGGAGTAGGATTTGTGACAATTAACATTTGTCCAGTGCAGGCTTGCACATATGGACTGCTGTCTATGTGTTAGAAATCTTTATGGTCTTGAATTTTCCCAGATGTAATTTACTAATCCTATCTATTTTCCTCACTGCTTTTTACTGCAAAGTATATGGGAACCATTTGTAACTTTAAGTTACATGATTCTCATTTAACTGCTAGGTTGAAGCACATGAAGCACATTTTATAGCTCTAAAACGGTTAAACACTGACAGTACTATATGGTTCAAAGTAATATTTTAATGTACCGAGGTGGGAACTGAACACAGGTATTTCTGGCAATCGTTCCGTACACGTTAACTTGCACAGTGTGATCTGGATTATCCCAATTTTTGTACTTCTGGCTATTTCCTAAGCTCAATCAATATGTACATGCAAGGTTGTACTCTGCTTAGCATTGTTTGTCAAAAGACATGACATCATGTACGTGAGACATGAGAATACTTGAGTCAGTTATACTGAAAGACCTAATGAGCAAAATATTTACTTCTCCTTTGGGTTACAAGCTTCTGAACTCTGGCCTTTTCAAACTGCTTTTGAAATGCTAGTAAGCTAACATGAAAGAACACTCTGTAAACTATTTCTAAAAAACACTTAAAATTGAGCCAGAGTACTATTAGTATTTATGAGATGCCATCAGAAATAAGAGATAAAAGGCTCTTTAACCTATTTTGATTATGAGACTAGAAGATAGAACCAATTCCCTTAACAGCCAGGGTTCATTATTACTAATAATGATAATGATAATGATGATAATAATAAAAAAAAACCTAAGCTACTAAAAACATGCCAAAATGTCACAATAGGTCGGGCACTGTGCCAAGAGCTTCATCTAAGTTTTCTCACTTAATCTTCACAATATTAACCTCTACTCCTATCCACATTTTAGAAATAAGGCCCAGAGAGATTGAAAGCCTTGAAAGCAGTCTAGCTAGCATTCAGAAACAAAGACACCCTTTTCCTTGCTATATTCCTCTGCCCGGCATAAAAGATTGTCTTTGGGTGAAGCATAGAAATGTAGATTGAAAATAGAAATTGAAATCCTAAATCTATCAGCAGAAATTCTACTGATGTGCAAAGCTAGGCTATTTGTCCATGAAACCCAGCTCCCCGAGGACAGGGCAAGAAAGGGACCCAGGTGGCCAGAAGTTTACTTAGCAAAGAGAGATGGACCAAACTCAAGATGGAATGACTTCCCTGGGAACTCAGCAACTCTATTTTTCTCTTCTTTTAATTATTAAGTGATCTGTTAATGTTGATTATTCGAGGCTAGGAGTGGTGGGAGGGATAGAGGGAGTTTTGAAAAAAAAAGGGGAAGCTGGGTGTGATTCATTAATTGTGACAAATATATTACACTAATATGAGATGTTAATAATAGGTGAAGCCGGGTGTGGTTTATACATTGCGACAAATACATCATACTAATATAAGGTGGTAACAATGGAGGAAGATGCGTGGGGTATATGGGAACTCTTTGTACTACTTCACAATTTCTGTTTTGCAAATTTAGAACTATCCTTACAGAAGAAGTTAAAAACAAAGCGATCTGTTCACTTGGAGTACTCTTTAATTTCTCTCTTTTCAGTCTTCAGCAGATTTGAAATAATGTTCAACCATATCAGAAATTAAACTAATTTCAATTAATTTCCAGGAGATAAAAGAAAATTATTAGTTCATTAACAAAGGAGTATGTCTCGCAATATTTCATGAATGTAACATTCTCTATTAAAATGCTCTATTGAAATGAGGTGTGGGTGCCGGTTAGGATGCTTACATCCCATATTGGAATGCCTGGGTTCAATACTCAGCTCTGGCTCCCGATTCCAGTTTCTTGATAAAGCAGACCTTGGGAAGCAACAGTGATGGTTCCAGTGATTGGGTTCCTGCTGCTCACATGGGAGACCTGGATAGAGTTCCTGGATCCAGACTGTGGTCCAAGGCCTACCTCCTGCCCTTGTGGGCATTTGGGGAGTGAACCAGGAAAACAGACACACACTCTCTCTAACAAATAAATGCAAATTTTAAGCAATGAGGTGTAGAATATTTCATGGCTCTAATACAATTGCAACATGTATCTCCAACATGAAGATAAATAAGACTAGAATGCTTAAGAAAATGTCTGCTTGCTTTTCCCCTCTTTTTAAGTGCCAGACAGTGTTGGATACACATGGTATGTCAGTAATTTCTTGATGATAATGAGTTGGATCTGGCCCATGATGTAGTTATTTTTTGGAAAAATTTCATTCACTTATTTATTTCAAAGTCAGAGTTAAAGGCAGAAACAGAGAGAGAGAGAGAGAGAGAGAGAGAGAGAGAGATCTTCCATGTGCTGGTTCACTTTGGAAATATCTGCAATTGCTAGGGCTGGACCAGGTTGAAGCTAGGATTTTGGAACTCCATCTGTGTCTGCCACATGGGTGGTAGGGGTCCAAGACCTTGGGCCAGCATCCATTGCCCCCTAGGCACATTAGTAGGCAGCTGGATCAGAAGCAGAACAGTTGGTCTTGAATTGGCCCTCAGTTGTGGCTTAACCTGCTGTGCCACAACATGTGCCCCCGATTTAGTTATTTTAGTGACATGTTAATTATCCTTAATCAGCACACATGCATACATTTACTGAAGTGTTAAAGTGTACCACAAAAAATGTAAAGGTATTAAGTGTTAATCAAAATTAAAAATGTTTGTGAAGGGGCAGGCATTTAGCCTACTGGTTAAGACAATGGATGGATCAGATGCCTGCATCTCACATCAGCGTATTGGCTCCACTTCCTGACTCCAGCTTCCTCCTAATTCAGACCCTGGGAGGCACTGGGTTCCTGTCACCCCCATGGGAGACTTAGATTGAGCTCCTGCTTCCTGGCTTTGCTTGGCCTTTGCCCTGCTCCAGCCATTGCAGACACTTAAGGAGAAAACCAGAGGAGCTCTTCTTATCTGAGTATCGGTCTCTCTTTCTGTCTCTCTGCTTCTCGAATAAAAATTCTAAAAAATGTTTAAGGAGATAGAAATGCTAATGAACCTGATTTGATCTTCACACAGTGAATCCATGTACTCAGTTATCACATTGTGCCCTGTAAGTATGTACAACTAAAATGTAGAAATATGAAGAAAAATTAGAGAAATCCAAAGCAAAACACTGCTCTTTTAAACTACTTTTTAATGTGTAACAAAACTAGTTCTGAAATTCTCTGAGATTCAAATATATCTTCACATAAAGGTGTTGCAATGGAAGTCACAAGTGAACTGTACGCTTTCACTGTTAATGAACATCTGACGTTGTGTATGGACATTGGCTTAGTTGGATAAAGCCACAGTTTGAAATATATTGAATGTACCCCTGCAATTTAATTGCAAAATTAATAAAATAAAAATAATATGGTCACAGCAGGAGCTACGCCATGCTGGTAAAACTGCTGGGTTTATTCTTAGATCTTATCTTGGAAGCTTGTATTCACTTTCAGTATGGTGTTACTGTTTTTGCAAGGAAGTGCATATCAGGATTTTGAGTGCATATTTCAAATTTCCTTTGGTATTGTACCAAACAAAGTGGAAGACTAAAATCAAAATAAAATGTGAAAATAAATGTAAAACATTTTAGGTCTCAAGCTCAACTCCTTTATACTTCAGTTAATTCACTTGGCTGTTTGGCTGGGCTCATTTTTATAATTACAGTAGTTTCCTACATAAACAGTATTAAATGGGTCCATTGCAACGTGCCAAGTAATAATTAGCTATCATTTAATCTCTTATATTTATATGTGCCATAGCATATGTTGGCACACATATTCACTTACTAATTCAAAGATCATCAACTAAGTCTAGGTCAGAAATACGATTTATTTATCAGTTCCTAAACACTTCTACATATTCTTTCAGACTGAGCTAGCTAGTCACTGGTTACAAGGAAAAAGACAGCATTTCCTTAAAAGATATATTTTTTAAAAAAAAAATAAAATGTTTTTACTTTGACTTTTTAAAAAATTCATTATTTTTTGAAAGGCAGGGAGACAGAGAGAGATGCTGACAGAATTTGCATATGCTGGCTCACTCCTAAAATGTCTGAAGGCAGGGACTGGGTTAGGAGCAGGAGCAGGAGCAGGAGCAGGGGCCTACGCCCTGAGAGACGTGCTAACTCAATACAGGTCTCCCATGTGGGTGGCCAGGATCTGGTTACTTGAATCATCATCGCTGCCTGCTAGGATCTGCATTAGCAGGAACTGGATAAGAAGCTAGAGTGGGGAATCTAACCCAGGTGCTCTGATATGGTTCATGGGCATCTTGACCAGTGTTTTAACCACTAGGACAAATGGTTTAAGACTCACAAAGGGCCGGCGCCGTGGCTCACTAGGCTAATCCTCCGCCTGCGGCGCTGGCACACTGGGTTCTAGTCCCGGTCGGGGCGCCGGATTCTGTCCCGGTTGCTCCTCTTCCAGGCCAGCTCTTTGCTGTGGCCAGGGAGTACAGTGGAGGATGGCCCAAGTGCTTGGGCCCTGCACCCCATGGGAGACCAGGAGAAGCACCTGGCTCCTGCCTTAGGATCAGCATCAGCGTGGTGTGCCGGCCCCATGGCGGCCATTGGAGGGTGACCCAATGGCAAAGGAAGACCTTTCTCTCTGTCTCTCTCTCACTGTCCACTCTGCTGTCCAAAAAAAAAAAAAAAAAAAAAAAAAAAACTCACAAAGAAACACAGTTCCCATGAACCTTTAATCCAGCTTCTGTCAATTGCAATAGATTAACTATAGTACATTATCAAAGATAGGAAATTGCTATTGGTACATTATTAACGCAGACACAGACCTCATTTACATTTCGCCAGTTTTACATACACTCTTTTAAAAATATACTTATTTTAATCAAGTCTAAAAGCTGAGTCTTACGTTAGACAAATGTCTTTTATGGTTATTTTAATACCATTCCAAATTGTCCTAAACAATGTTCAGTGTAGCAAAATCGTAAGAATGATTTTCTAATCACTTAAAGCAACACTCTGCTTTCTGCTGTGGAGTTGTTGCTATAGAATATTTCAAAATTACATTTGTTAAAGGACAGAAAGCATATCGAATGAAAGAGCCTGACTTCTTATCCTCCTTGATGCGTGTATGCTCAATTACTCCTTAGAAAGCGTGTATGAAAAGTTTAGTTCTGCTTCTCAGCTCTTGAGGCCCACTTTGGACTCAAGTTTTCCTTAACATTTGATTCAATATTCACAGCAAAGAAGCTTGCAAATACGTTTTTAAAGACAGAAATTAGTCAATATTACATATACGCTTTATAGTTCTTTTAGAAAATGGGCAAAAATGCTGAAAAAAGATATAACTTAATACATTAAATGCTTGGAATTTATTTCTATGCTAAGTCAGCCATAGAAGCTAAATAGCTAGCATAGTTATTTCAAGAGAAACTAGTATCGGTTTCCTACATATTTTAAACTGTTACTCATTATTAATTTTTATAAAACATATTGCAATTACATTAATCCCAACAGTATAATATCTCTGTAATAAGAATATAACTAATTCAATAGGAGTTCATTGTGATTTTACTTTAATTAATACTTGCTTATTGTGAAGTATTACTCGCTTTTTGATGGCATGCCCTTAATGATTATGCCTCTTTTGGTGAGTGCCAGATCATTATTAATTCCTTTTGTATTCATTATAACAACATCAATCAGGGAAAGTTCATTTGTTATTAATGTGACTATAACAGGTAATTCCATTCTAATCTAGTGGTGATTAGTGTTCACTTGGTAAGTAATTACAATATCACATTTCAAAGTGTTAGCTTGGACAATACTTATTTTGTGTGGCCTCTAAAAGAACCACAGTAATTTGAGCTAAGAATGGAAAAGATTGAAGAAAGGAAATAACCTAAGAACAAAGAGAAAGGGTTTCTATGTGGCAGGGACAAGTGGATAATGGTTAAGTGAGGGGTTTACAAAATTTGTTGCTATTTCTTGATCAATCAAGTATGCTTTTATATATACCCAAAGATATCACCGCTCCATTTGTACAGCAAAGAAAAGTGAAACTAGTAGTTCCATGGTGTCAATGAAATTTCAAATTACATGGTTTCCTTATCCTAAATGACAGGTTAATTTCACTGTATGAAAGTTAAAACTTATATTTAAAAGAAGGAATCCTTTTGATATCATCATTTTCCTTGAAAATTAATAAGTATTAAAGCTGTCTACCTAGTTTTAAACCAAAAGTATCCTTATATTGAAAAATTAAACATTCTAAAACATATTGATGACACATATTAATGTTATAGCTTTTGCTTATCTTATATATTATATAAAAATCCATTAACATTAATAACCAGAAGGTTTTACACATATTGATACTTAATATATTGGATCAGTACTGGTCATTGAGTTTTAAAATCCTGAAAGTATTAAACTTACTGTAGAACATTATAAGTTATCTGCAGACATCTGAGATTTATAGGCTATATGGAGTAGAAAAAGCATGTGAACCTCAAAACAACCTTGAAGTATAGGCAAGACAGGTGTCATTAATCTTATTTCACAGATGAGGAGATTGATGCTGAAAAAAATTAAGAAGCTTTTCCAAAATCCCACTACAGGGCTCATACTGGAACCCAGGACTTCCAACTCTTGCTTTTATGCTCTTTCCAATATAGTACAGAGCCACTGTACCTCCACTCAGTTGTGTCAGATTCTAGAGAACAGATGTGAGGAAAATCACCAAGGGTTTAGGAGTGCCTATACAAGTAAAACCATCAGATCAATAGGGAGGCCAGGGGAGGGAGAGAGGAAAGAAAGGAATTGGGAAGTGCTGCGGTTTTTAAACCACTTGGGCACTTCAGAATTCTTCCCAACAAATTGAATACCATGTCTGTAAGCCACACGATTTTAATTACAAATCCCACCAGCTTAGATTTCTGATATACACCCAGGGCTTCTTACACTTATTCAGAAACTAAGATGAGCCTGGCCGGTAGATGAGAGCTCTCAGTAGATAGAACTTACACTGGAGAGTAGCAAAGGGAGAAGGAATGCAGCTCTGTAGTGTGCGCCCCTCGGCAAAGTCATTTGGTACTTGTTTATCACTTCAGTCATCAATTATTGACATCTACTGTATATCATATTATGAATTCTGAATATGATGAACAACAGGATACAACTGCTACCTTCAAACAGTTTACAGTTGATAAATACTCTGAAACAGGACTTTCCAATGGGTTTGCCATTGCACCCACCCTAAGTGGGGTTATAGGTGTTTTCGATAGTGATCCGTCTGAGCCCTGGGACAGAGAGGCAAAAACTAAGAGGCAACCTAGATTCCCTAGCCCAGGCTTCATCTTATCTGTTCATCATGATATCACAAAGACTGAAGAACACTGACAAGATGGTAGGACTCTTTATTCTTTTCTGTAAAAAAAAAAAAAAAAAAAAAAAAAAGGTTTTTCTTTCACTGGGGGAGAACTGGGGAGCAGATGTTCCCTAGAAGTGTGATAAATCTAAGATCAAACCAGAAGACAGACAAAAGTCCTGGTGAACATTTCAGCCAGTGGAAAGAACAATTCAGAGATAGTAGGAAATGTCAAGGCTAGCAAAGAGTACCCTGGAGCCATACAGAATCATTTGTCTTCCTCCTTTACATTTGTCTGCCAAAATATTCTACCCATGGACCAAACGCATGCTCATCTAGGAAATTCCTATTTTTTTTTTTTGCACAATCTCTTCTTTCTTTGAACTACCTAGATCTATGTTTCAAAAAATATGGTTTACTTAAACTAGTTACAGGGAGGCATATAACATAGATAAAACACAGAGGAGCAGTTTAAATGTAAAATTTTAATATCAATTTATTTTCATGTAGCTTAGAAAAAACACACTAGCACACTAAACTGTAATTTTACAGATACTATTATTTAAGATAAGGTAAGCAACAAGAAGTAATGTCAACTTCACTTTAAGAAAAGCATTATGTAGATAACAGTATAGTGATTACTCAAGCGATTGCATAACAGAGGGTATTTAAAGTCCCTATTGCTTCTGTAACAAATTTTCGGAAACTTAGTGGCTGAAAACCACACATTCATTATTACAGTTCTGGAAGTCCCAAGTCCAAAAATGGATTTCATAGACTAAAATGTTGATAGGGCCGTGTTCCTCCTGGAGAAGCTAGGAAGAATCTGTTTCATTGGCTTTTCCTGCTACTAGAGGAGGCCCATGTGTTACGTGTTTTTGGATAGTGGCTCCTTGCTCCATCTTCAAAACTAGCAGCATAGCATATCTCTCTGTCTGTCTGTCTGTCTCTCTCTCTCTACCAGGCTTCTGCTTTCATCTTTCTCTTATATGGCTCCTATGATTAGATTGTAATATGATTTATCAAGATGGGCCCAAAGATATCATAGTGTTGGGATTAATGTAACTGCAGTACATAATCACGGGTTGTGGGTATTGAAATCGTCCAGGTTGAGAGGAGGGGGAGCACTATGCTGCTTACTAGAGAGGGAAATAAGACTTGCTTTAGCTTAATAGGATGTTAGTAAGAGCTTCATAAAAGCAGGGGCTTAACAATTGTTTGTTTCTACTTCTACTCTTCTCCCCTCCTTTATCAAGAGGACATGCTTGTGCTAGCCTGCTGGAGGGATGTGAAAAGCCACAGTGATCCAGCCACACACACACACACACACACACACACGTGACCTCCCTATCACCCTCCAGACTTGCAAGCAAGCTCAGCTAGAGCAGATGGATGACCCATCACAAATCAATTACTCACAAAATAGCAAACTAATAAGATACTTACTGATTTGAGCTACTGAGGTTTGGAATGGTCTAGCTAGTGCACTTTGGAATGTCTGTTGCCCAGCATTATTGCGGCAGTAGATACACACAAAGACACACACTCCCCCAACACACGTAATTCCTAGATAACCAATACAGAGACCAGACGATAATTTTGCCAGGTAAACTATGAAAACCAAAACCAAACCTACCAATCTACTGGGAATATATCATAACGAAAGGGGGCATTTGAACAGCAGAAAAAGATCAGGACATGTCAGGATGAAGGGCAGGTTTTCCCAAGAAAGGCAGGTGAGAAGTTCACACGGCTGCTCTCTGCCACTCCCTCTTCCTCTCCCAGTGTCCTTCTGTTTCTCATTGTTCTGCTGACTGAGCAATTCTTCACAGATCGTCAGCATTTGAGAACATCCACTATATACCACTTAATGTAATGCTTCGCACATTGTAAACCATCAAAAATGTTGAATGAGTAATCACAGTGTGAACTGAGCCATTCACAACGGTGTGCTGCTAATTCTGGAACTGAATAATGTGGTTACTGCAGTGTACGAAGCTGTATGGACACTTCTAGAAAAGAAATATTTTCTGTAGAAAAGACTGCTTTCTCCACTACTTTAGCAATACTGTAGTATCATACACAGTCATCATGTGACTTTGTGGAAAGTTGTACCTCGCTCATTTGAAAGGAAACGTTAACTACAAGTTGATTAGCTTGTGAAGGTGGGGTTTACCGTGTTGATTTGTTTCATTTTAATTCTTCCCAGACTGAGAATTTTGCTTAAAATGACAATGGATACAAATGAATCAATAAAGTATTATGGGGGGAGGTTAATGTCAACAGGACTAACATATTTCAATTTTAAAACTGCCAGATCTATTTAGCACATGTCATAGTGTAACTTAACCCATGCTGCACTAACAAAATGTAGGTCAAAGTTAAATTTTATGAAGAGAAGGGGAAACCATACCTCACAAAACAGTCCACTGAATTCAAAAACACAGGTCTTTATTTTTTTAATATTGGTAAACCCAGGCCCTTTAGAATAATTCTACTAAATAGTTTTACATCTAATCATGTACAATATAGTGTTAATAAAACATTTCATAGCCTCTATTATTATTTTTAATGAATAGTGTGATGGACTGAATTAGAAAGCATTATAATTTATATTGTTTTAACAAGAACAAGTTTAGTTTATTTCACCTTTGTAAAAGCACCTGTTACTTTTTCAAAAGATAAAGTACTTCAGGATGAGATTAGAATATTAAAAATTAACCATATAGATGAAGGTGCTATAAAGCAAGTACAGTAAAATTTCAGGGGCAAAATATAGGTGGTAGATATAAAGATATTCACTGTAAAATTGGAAAGAGTTTTATATCAAAACAGCAGAAAAATTAATTGGAAACATTATATCTTTACATACTTTCATATCAATGCCATCATTATGTAACAATTCCTTTTCTGTAAATGTGATTATTAACCCTTTAACTTTGAAATTTCTGAAAACAGTTTTTGGGGGCATGCTTATCTTGGTTTTAAAAATTTATTTATTTGAAAGGCAGAGTTAGAGAGAGAGAGAGAGAGAGAGAATCTTCCACCCACTGGTTCCTTCCCCAAATGGCTGGGGCTGGGCCATCCAAACCCAGGAGCCAGGAACGTCATCCAGGTCCCCAACATGGGTGCAGGGGCCCGAACACTTGGGCCACCCTCCATTGCTTTCTCAGGCTTATTAGCAGAGAGCTGCATCAGAAGTGGAGCAGCTAGGACTTGAATGACACCCATATTGGGTGCTGGGGTTGCAGGTAGCAGCTTTACCTGCTTTGCCATGATGTTATCTCCCGTGGGTAGGCTCATCCTGTATGATTTACCAGCTGAGAGATTGGTGATCCCCTTTAGACCAGAAGTCTTATCCAGAGGTTGACATTATTTTACGGAATAAATAAGCATTAGCTGGCTTGAGCAAGGGAATTCAGGTGGAAAGTCTTCCCAGGTGATATGGAGATACAAGGTGCATAGTGTCCAGGTGGCCTTGAACGGTCTGCCACATTATCTTCCTCAGGAGATTAGAAGAAATTGGGCCATGGACGGACTACATCATGAATGACCTTGAATGCTACTCCTGGGAGACAGGAGTTTATCTTACAGGAGTTGAGGAATTTTAAATGTGGACATGGAGGTGATGGGGACAGTCAGGAGATAATTGTGGCTGAGCAACTAACACTAGGTGCGGAAAGACTAGTTAGAGGCTTTCTAGGTGAAAGAAAGCAAAACAGTACTATCAGCAATCAGAGTAACTACTCTTTCCTGGTTGGATTCTATGTTCCTGACTCTGTACAGTAAGCTTTTTTGTTCCTTGCAGTCACCCTAGGAAGTAGCATATTTTGTAGGGAAAGGCTACAAGGTTTGAGTCAGGGGTGCTTGACTGTGCAGTGACAAGTACTGAAATGGTGTATGGTCACAGAGAAGTCTCCCTTTAAAGACAGACTTAGGAGGTAGAATTAGCAATGTTTTGTGTCAGTTACAGATGTATGAAAGAGTGAAGTCACACCAGAATCCGAGGTTTCTGGCTTGAGTAATGATGTAAATGGTGGTATCATTTTCTGAAACAGGGAACAAAAGCAACGGCTCAGATTTAGAGGGGGGAATTCAGTTAAGGTCTTACAAATTTCAAAATATCTACACCCAGTGGACAAAGTATGCATTTTAGCATTTTAATTTTTAAAAATAATTAATTTGAGAAGGATGGAGAGACAAAGAGCTCCCATCCGTTTGTTCATTTTCCAAATGCCTGAAATGGGCAGGGCTGGGCCAGGCTGAAGCCAGAAGCTGGGAACTCTATCCAGGCTTCCCTCATGGGTGACAGAAACCCAAGTATTTGAATCATCACCTGGTATCCCCACCCCCCAGGATCTGCATTAGCAGGAAGCTGGAATTGGAAGCAGAGCTGGGACTTGAACCCCATTCCCATTGATATGAAATGTGGTCATCCCAGGTGGCATCTTAACTGCTAGGCCAAATGCCTACCCCTAATTTCGATTTTTAAAAAAGATTTATTTATTTGAAAGAGTTACAGAGAGAGAAATGGAGAGACAAGCAGATCTTCCATCTGCTGATTCATTCTCCAGATGTCATAACAACCAGAGCTGGTCCAGGCCTAAAACAGGAGCCAGGAGCTTCTTCTCAGTCTCCGACATGGGTGGCAGGGTCCTCAACACCTGGGCCATATTTTGCTGCTTTTCCCAGGCCATAGCAGGGAGGTGGATGGGAAGTGGAGCAGCCGGGACAAAAACCAGTGCCCAAATGGGATGCCAGCATTCTAGGTGGTGGCTTTACCTGCTACACCACAATGCCAGATCTCCTAATTTTAATTTTCAATTGACATATATTTGTTCTTATTTATGGCATATAGTATTATAATTTGATACATGCATATAATGTGTAATGATGAAATCAAGGTAGTTAGCATTTCCATCTCTTCAAATATCATTTCTCTGTGCTGGGAACCTTCAAATTCTTTCCTAGTTATTTTGAAACATGCAATTTTTTTTAAATTCTTTTTTATTTTTTGACAGGCAGAGTGGACAGTGAGAGAGAGAGAGACAGAGAGAAAGGTCTTCCTTTTGCCGTTGGTTCACCCTCCAATGGCCGCCGTGGCTGGCGTGCTGTGGCCGGCGCACCGCGCTGATCCGAAGGCAGGAGCCAGGAGCCAGGTGCTTTTCCTGGTCTCCCATGGGGTGCAGGGCCCAAGCACCTGGGCCATCCTCCACTGCACTCCTGGGCCACAGCAGAGAGCTGGCCTGGAAGAGGGGCAACCGGGACAGAATCCGGCGCCCCGACCGGGACTAGAACCCGGTGTGCCGGCGCCGCTAGGCGGAGGATTAGCCTAATGAGCCGTGGCGCCGGCCGAAACATGCAATTAATTGTTGTAGACTATATTTAAGAACTGTGATATAGACTGTTAGAACTACTTTGTCCAATCTGACTTGATGTTGGAATCCACTGTATCCCCATGTTCCCTCACCCTTCCTAATCCCTAATGATGTTGATTTTACTCCTTACTTCAATGTAATCAACATCTGTAGCTCCTACAAATGAGACTCACTCCATGTAACAATCTCTATAGCTCAAGTGTAACCAGTCAGAGAAGACACCCTACCTGGGCTTCATAGTCAGTATCAGTTCCCGTGGCCTAAATATGGAGGGTCATTGGTGAACTGCAGATATAAATATGGAAGGGATGAGAGAGGGACTTACATAGCAGACCATGATTTGAGACACATACTTGTAGGCTCTTACTGGAGATTTCAACGAAGATGAGCTCATAGGAGAGCTGGGGGCTTGACAGTAAAGAAGGGATCTGGGAGCATCTGCACTTACGGAGGAGGCAGAGATGAATCGGCTGGCAAAGTGACTAAAAGGATGTATGGAGGTAGGTCAGGTGAAAACCTAGGTAAGAGGATGGCAGGGAACTGAAGTAGAGAATTACTCGGACAAGCTGAATCAGACCACTTTGCAAGAAGTAGGGCATTGATTTTCTTGGTGAGAGCAGTTTGCCTGGCATCATTGCAGTAATAGCTACATAACATGGATTGAAGAGTGAGTTGTGGGGAACAAAGGGAAGTCAGCCAACTCTGTTAACTATTTCAAAAAGACTGGCCGTGGAAGGGGAGAGTGAGGGGACATTGGAAAATGATAGGAAAAGAGTAGTGGTGAAGTTGAGCAATGAGCTTTATTTATTTGTTAAAATGAAGGGTATTAGAGTGGTAAGCTGACAGCAAAGAATCAGTAAGAAGGTGACTTCAAAATTATAGAAAGAAGGAGATGGCACAGTGGGTTAAGTTACAGCTTAGGACCCGGCATCTCATATGGAAGTGCTGGTTTGAATCCCTGCTACTCCACTTATGACCCAGCTTCTTGCTAATGCATCCTGGGAGGCAGTGGCAGTGGATGATGGCTTTGGTGCTTAGGCCCCTGCCACTTACATGGGAGGTCTGGATGACATTCTTGGTTCCTGGCTTTGGCCTTGCCCTGCCCTGGCTGCTGCAGGTATTTGGGAAATAACACAGTAGATGGAAGATCTCCCTCTCCATGTATGAGTCTGTTTCTCTCTGTCACTCTTTCAAGTAGATGAAAATGAAATAATAAAAGACAATTATTTTAAAAATATGGAAATATGGGTGGGCTCAATACTCATACTCAGCTCTTGACTCCAGCTTCCTGCTAATGCAAACCATGTATGACAGTAATTATGGCTCACATATTTGGGAACCTGCCACCCACAGGGAAGACATGGGTACAGTTCCTGGCTTCCAGCTTTAGCTGACCCAGCCTCAGCTGTCGCGGGCATTTGGGGAGTGAAGTAGCAGATGGAAATGTGCTCTCTCTTCTCATTAATTAATTAAGTAAATACCTATCTTTAAAAATTATGGACGAAGATTTCTGGCAGAACAAAGCTCTGAGGAGATGGTATTCAGAACAGAGGATCAACTTTATACTCTTGCACCCTGCATATCCTATATTCCACACAGCAGTCAGAGGGATGTTTTGAAAAAAATAAACATAAGTCACACATTGTTCAACTGAATGATGAATGATATAAAACATATCTGATAAGGGACCCAGAAATCCTTACAGTCTCCAAACACTTTGTGAGAAAATGGAACCCTTCTAAGGCACTTAGCTTTCCTCTGTGACTGTGAGAGCCCTGCTTTACTGAGCCAGCTTAAGATATTTCTAGTTGCTCCTTTTCTCTTTCTTCATGCAATGAACCACTGAATATTAAGTTTCTTTCTCTTTCTCTTTCTCGTTCTCTTGTTCTCTCTCTTTTCTTAATCCCTATTTAACAGCACCCCTGAAGCCAATCTCAGGTTTACCCAGGGTATCCTCTACACCTACTAGGAAAATTTTACCTATAAGTAATTTCTGACCAAATTATACCAAAATAACACTTTAGGTCTCATTATATAGGAAAGCTGGTTTGTCAAAGTTGTTTTTTTGGGATTTTTTTTTGGTCTCTTAAAGATATGTTAATTAATGGTTCAGCCAGTGTGGTCCTCAATCCACAACCTCCCCCCTTGGAATTTCACAGAAATGTGCTACTCATACCCATAGCTGATTACACCCTGTGATGTCTCTCCATATAAATGTCTTTAGTGGCAAAAGTCAATGAAGAACACCTCTGCACCTGCTTTTAGTCAATGGTTTTGAGAGTTGGTCCCCAGACCAGTAGCATCAATACCATTAGGAAACTTGCTAGGAATGCAAATGATCAGGCTTCACCTTGGTCCTTCCTAATTGTGAAACTCTGGTGGTTGAACCCTTCAATTTGTATCCTAACAAATCCTTATGTAGTTCTGATGCACAGCCAAGTTTGCTCTAAAATACTGCCTTTTTAGCTTGTAAGGGACTACATATTTGGAACATGACTGTAACAGCAGAAGAATAAAGCCACATTTCACATCAAAAAAGGTAGAATTTAAGAGCTAAAGGAATATGAAGACATGGATTAAATAAGGTAAATATACAAAGGAATATAAAGTAAAAAGAGTAACTGAAAATGACTAAAGGGAACCTGGACTATCACATCATATTTAAAGCAGAGTATATTATTTAAAAGTTATGTATATGTGAAATATCAGAACTCTTCTTTCCATGTGCTAGTTTGAGAGGCCCTTCATTTCTTTTTCTTTTTCGTTTATTTGTTTAATTCATTTGAAAGGCAGAGACAGAGAGACATATTTTCCATTCACTGGTTCATTCCCCAAATGCCCACAATAGCCAGCTCTGGGCCAGAGCAAAGCCAGGAACCTGGAATCCCATCCAGGTCTCCCACGTGGGTAGCAGGAACCCAAGTACTTGGGCCATAATCTGCTGTTTCCCATGGTGTGCATTAGCAGGAAGCTGGAAACAGAACAGAGCCAGGCCTCAGACATTGTCACTGATTTGGTACATGGTTGAACCAAATGGTGGTGTCACCACTGTGCCAAATGTCCACTCCAGGTACTTGATTTCTGACGTGACTGCCATATGCAGTCATACAACATGAAAGGCTTCATGTAATAAGGTAGTGTAGTAAACTAATTTTCAACATAAGGAAAATACCTTACATGAAACTGTTGCCATCTAAAAATATTCTTATGATTATTCCTGTCTACATTCTTAACAGACTAGTTTTGGGGAATCTTCTGAATAGGATTTATATTTTCTCCAAACAGAGGCTATTTGTCACGATACAGTACCCATGTACCATGAATCTTACAATCAAGAATGTTTGAGGTAAGATATTTCTCAGAGCCACTCTATGAGATGCATACTTATATATTTAGTATGCATTTATACAAGGTTAACATCAGGAGAGAAGACACTGAAAACAAATTGACCATGAACATGGATACTTGCTATGATGGAAGGCAAAGTGGCACCCCCAATCAAGGCTTGGTACAGAAGTAGCTGTTGTGGCCCTTCGGGGAGTGATCCAGTACATAGGGATATCTCTCTCGCTCTCATTTTTCTCTCTTCCTCTCCCTGTTTCTCTGTCAATCTACCTTTCAAATAAATAAATAAATGTTTAAATGAAATTTTATTTATATATTTGAGAGGCAGAGATAAAGAGAGAGCTCCCATCACTAGTTCACTCCCAAATGCCTGCAATGGCCACTGCCTCGTTGGCAGAAAGCTAGAGTCAGGAGCTGGGGCTGGGAATAAAACCCAGGAACTTCAATTAGGATGTGGGCATCTTAACCACTAAGCTAAATGCTTGCTCTTTCAATTTTTCTTTTCAATGAAATGACTCTTCTGCTTTACAAAGAACCTTTAGTGGTTTTTAGCATTGTCAGCCGGGTAAAAATAAAACAAAACAAACAACAAAACTTTCCAGCTTCATGTCGCCCATACACACTCCGGTTTTACCATGCTGCAATCTCAGACTCGCCTTACCGTGGTTTAAGGAGTGTGTGTTGTATGTTACTTGGCTTAGAATGCTTCTCACACCTCCTTAACCAGTCCCCGACAGACTGATATTTTAAAGCCCCATTTTGATGTCAAAGGAAACCTTTCTATATTCCACAAGGCTGCTATTCATCATTCCAGATCCTATCCTATCCCATTTCCTGCCATCTCCATCCTACCCCATCCCAGGTTCCTCCTTCTCTGTCCTTACTGGAATTCCTACTCCTGTCAAAATCAGCAAAAGAAAAGAGGGTAAAGGTTTAAAGGAAGAAGAAATTAGAGGTGAGAGGGAAGGAGACACTACTTCTTAACAATCTCAGTCTCTGTAACTCTGAAGGCATTTTCGATGTGTGAAACAACTATTCAGTTTCCCAAATCACCTTCAGAATTGTTGCTGTCTTTGTCCTCTTATTTTCTTGACTATTTTTTCTGGGTTGATTTGCATTGGCCTATTTTGTTTGACTAAGTCTTATTCTGAGCAATAATATCTTTTTTTTTTTTTTTTTGACAGGCAGAGTGGACAGTGAGAGAGAGACAGAGAGAAAGGTCTTCCTTTTGCCTTTTGCCGTTGGTTTACCCTCCAATGGCTGCTGCGGCCAGTGCACTGCGGCTGGCGCACCGCGCTGATCCGAAGCCAGGAGCCAGGTGCTTCTCCTGGTCTCCCATGCGGGTGCAGGGCCCAAGCACTTGGGCCATCCTCCACTGCACTCCCTGGCCACAGCAGAGAGCTGGCCTGGAAGAGGGGCAACAGGGACAGAATCCGGTGCCCTGACCGGGACTAGAACCTGGTGTGCTGGCGCCACAGATGGAGGATTAGCCTATTGAGCCATGGCACCAGCCAAGCAATAATAACTTAAAATATGCTGTTTATAGTACTGACTATATTTTTCTAAAACACACTGACTAAAATGTAGCTATTTTATTTGTATGGGGCAGGCATTTGACCTAGGGGTAAAGATGCCCACATACCACATCAGAGCATTTATTCTACGTGATTCTTTCAATGCAAAACGTCCTAGCTGTTTTGCAAAGTTAGGTAGCTTACCAGGAAATCAAGAAAGACTTCACCCACAAGGTCATTTTCGTGTTAAATTGCTGAGTCAATCAACTTTCAGTTACTTAACAAATGGGGGCTATATTTTCAGACTAGTGTTTTCCCAGTGTATCCCTATGCATGATTTCAATCTGGTTGCCATTAAAAACAAATCTTTCATTCTAGGAATCAGTTTTAATCGGGTATCTTGTTCTTAAAACTGTTTTCTTATCACGAAGTTCTCACAACATCACCAGTGTCCAAAGGAAGACAGACCCAAGACAACATTTTAAAAAGTGATAAATGACTATAGTTTTGGTGCTTCTGAAACCGACTTAGAAAGTGCCCTGCGTATTGCATTATGTGCATCATAAACCTTTAATTGCCCTTTCAGAGTATTCTGTAAAAAAAAGATCTAACATGCTTTACGAATACTAGTGCACTAAAACTGAAGCCCTCAGAGATGTTAAGATGGAATATTTAAAATCTGTGTAGTGCATTTGTAAATGTTCCCAAGGTGAGCAGTGAAGAATGATTTAGTGCAAGGCAACAAGTCTTTTTCCTTTTGGGTTAATTTGCATCTCTAGAACTGTACTTTCTAAGATGATAACCACTAGCCACAGAGAGCTACCGAGTACTTGGAATGAGTTGTGTCAGAAATGTCAAACATATTAGATCTTAAATACTTAACATGGAAAAATACATCATTAATGACTTTCATAATAGTTACTTGTTGAAATGATGTTTTGGGTATGCTGGACTGCATATATTATTAAAATGAATTCCACGTTTTTATTTGGAGAACAAACTGCCCCTTAAAGGCCTGCAAAGCATTCAAGAGAAAGGCCTAGCGAGACCTGCCTGAGGAATGTCCAGAAAGCGCTCTCTATCAGTCACTGGCAGAGCTCTCTGTCACGTCACTCGGGCGATGTGCACACGTGTTCTCTTTCCTCTTAGCCATCTGGAGCAACCTTCTACAGTCCTCTGCTCTTCATCTATACATTCCTTATCTATTGCCAGAAATGTCCTTAAAATCAATCAGTAGCCTTCTCTTTAGCACACTTCTTTCAGAGGCAATTAATTCTACCCCCCCTTACCTAAAGCCCCCATTTTCCATCCAAGCGAAGGTGTGCTCAATGTGTAATAGGAAATGAAAATTGCCATGGAACACACACATTTTGATTAGAATTTGACCACTTGGGAAAACTTGCCAAGACTCATTGAAAATTATTGGGCTTGTGTCTCCCAGGCCTAGGTCACTCACTCTGCTCTGAATCAACCTTAAATTAAGCTTTTGCGAAGGCTGTTTATTTTCATCCATGATAGGCTGGTGACAAATGGGAGGCTCAGTGAATATGTGGGACTCTCAGAGGAGTCACAAAAATCGGTGCTTGGTCTGAGTACAATCCTTTGTGCACTGTCAACCCTGAATTTCTGCCCCGACTGCCACCCTCCTCTTGTCCCCAGGTGGAACCTGTAAGTCCTGGGCCTCTGGAACTCCCTTCTTTGGTCCATGTTCCCCCAGGTTTTTCCTGGCTTGTACGTATCTCTCTTCTTCAGAGACTGTGAGGAGAATGTTCTTTAGAACCTTAAATGGTATATCAAAGAGGTCTCTGCTTTTGGGATGTCTCAATTTGCTGGGATTAAATTAGGAGAAAGCTTGCACTGTCCTACCTTTGCTAGGAACAATGAGAGAATGGGCTCACCAGCTCTGAAGAGACAAGGCACCAACCGTTCCCAGTCACAAGTGTCCCTGGGTGATCAGGGGCCTAGGGGGAGTGTCAAGAGGGTGATACCCCTAGGACGTTTAGCCCTATTATCTGCTCCAGCTAGATAATAAAATAAGCTCATTTGGGAAGCACACAGAAGGACTGATCACCCAGCACTTTGGGTGCTCTGAGAAACATGAAGACCCAGTGTGAGAAAACTGAAGCGTCTAAGATGGGTAAAGTAAATTACCCCAGGCCGCACGGGCTGACCCACTACACACACTGCTGGGTCAGGACAGTCCAGCAGCTCTGTCCTGAGATGTTTTGAAATGGGCAACAAAACTTTGAAAACAGAGGAACAAGGTCATCAGCCTCCTTCTGGCACACCTGCTGCCTTTATGCTTCGTACCTGTGGTGCCTTGCAAATATCTGAGTCAACCGAAAAAGTTGTAAAAAGATGATTTAAGTCTTAGATTTTGAAAATGGGGACTATTGGATATTCTAAAGCTAGTATTTTTTAGCTCAAAATCAGAAAGGCTAGGATCTTGAACAACAGATGAAGAATGGGAACATTATTTTCACTGATATCTCAAGGCACTGAGAAGACTGCTTGATGAATTAGCCTCATTACAAGCAGTAAATACAGTTTCGGAGACAGTTTCAGAACTTAGAAGGGCAACCGAAGCTGCTGCCACAGAAGTAACCATCCTGAACTGGCACGCCTGCTTCATCTACCTACAGTTCTCTCTCCTCCTCTGTGCGACCTCCTGCTCTAGATCCTAACTTTTCTCCTCTTCCTCGGCCTCAACATGTCTCTATAATGAATGAAAAAGAAAACCCAAATGAAGGGATGAATGTTGCAATCACTCCTTTTAGAACTAAACCCATTAGTCGTGGGGAACCAAATATTATCTATGCTCCCTGAACAAAAGCAAAATTAAAAGCCTTAGTCTCTGGATTAGCTGATGCAATTAAAGACCCAGTAGATTTTGCAAAAAGAATTTCAAGTTGCACCCAGGGCTTCTTGCCCTACACCAGCTAGCTCAATTACTGGCACCCAGGGAATAAACTCCAGCGGTTTTGGTTGGCAGAGTGGAAGGACCACTTGATGATTCTGATAGAATAGCTGCTGACGCTCAGAACGCTTGCAGGGAGCATGGTAATGAACTCTGCAGAGTGCTGCCCACATGTCCCTATGTGAGATAAGTGTAAGACAGTGGAAGACAAGACCCAATGAAACTATTCCTGACTTCTGCATTTGCTTCGAAACTATCTCCAAGCAACGCTCTAGAATTCCTCCTGAAGGTTCCGAAAATCTGCAAAGTGGCACCCTTCTAAATACTGGCCTCATAGAAGGGCTTGATGAAGTACTAATTACCTCGGTAAACAAGCAATAACGGAAGCTGGGCACGGGTTTCCACTGAGGGTCTGGTGACTCAGGCAGACCAGCTGTTCCGGACTATAACTTAAAGGGAAAAACAAGCTACCATGTTCACTTTCTTACAGAGCCTGTTTATTTACACCCAAACGTTAAGTTATTTTTTCGTGTGGCTATGTGAAACTTTTAAATTGACTACGTGGCTCACTTTATACTGCGGTTGGAAAGTGCTGCTATGGAAAAATGAAGAGAACAAGGGTACTCCTAAAGATATTTTATTTTCATTTTATAAGCTCACAATCTATTAGATAATTCTCTCTGACTTGAAATGACACATCAATAGAGAGATTCCCATGGTGCCGGCGTTTGGAATCAGGGACCCATTTTTCATGAACCATTGTTCTGGCTTAATGTAACAAATCTACAGTGTAAGGTAATATAAATTATTTTTGCATTTTGTTCATTTAAGTTTGTTAAAATCAGCAAGATGAGAATTTTTATGATTAATATATGATACAATAACTGGCATTACCAATTTAGAAACATAATAATCTGAATTTTTAATCATTGAGTTTCTGCATAATATATTTTTGGCAGAAAATAATTAAACAGAAGCACACAATCAATAGCATTTTTCCCCTTGAGAGACTCTCTCTCATTATATTTAATTTCCTCCTTGAATTAACTCATTTTAAGAGAAAGTAAAATAGAGTCACATTTTAAAATTATATTTCTGAATTTTTTTTCTAAATATAAGAGCAAGGTAGACTGTATAAATTGGCAGATGGTGCTCCTTTCGCACATCATTTATTTCGGGGCTTATGGTGAATTCTATTGAAATAATTCTTCCTAAGGAGTTTATCTCAACCAGTGAATTTCCACTCAGCCTTTAGATGTCACCTCCTCTAAAAATCCTTGTTTGATCCCACCGGACAGTTTGCCATTTCATATTCTCCTAGAGCAATTTACATTGAACATATTTCTCTTTTTTAAATTTCCTCTCCCTCTCCTAAACTAGAGCGTGAGGTTCCTGATAACATGGATGAAGTTACTCTAAGCCTTACTATCAAAGACTAGCCTGGTACGTGGTATGTAACAGAGATCTAACATGTGGTTATGAATATATTCCAGGTTATTCAGTGAAGTGGTATTAATATTGACAAGTATTAGGGACAGCGAGTTTGACATTAAATCTAGTTTAAACATGTATATATGGAACTTTGAAATACCCCAATGAGGAATTTGATGACAGTCATTTCTCAGCAATTTAAAAAGCAAGTTATTTGTTAATTAGATATAATTTATAAAAAAAGATTAACCTTGAAAAGCAGCACACACACAAGAAGAATTGATGGAATAATAAGAATTCATCTAACTACCAAATTCAATATTTGTCTTCTAAATGCAGTCATTTTGATTGAGTTTTCTGAAAGGATTAGCCAAAGCTCTGTTTTACTACTATTAGGTAATTACACCCATGATTTGGATTCATCTGTACAAGTCCATCTGATTTTTTATTAATCTTCCTCATCACTATTTGTTGACTCAGTCTATAGTAATCTTATCTCTAAGACTTTATGAGCAGAGCCTTTCTCAAAAGATTTTAATGAAATTGCTCAGGGTTTTGTAAAGATGTTCTGGATCCTCAGATTACTAAAGGTAGTATGCCTATTCTAGAAAAATACATATCTATTTTTAAATTACAATATCAAATACACAGCTGTAAGGGGTAGCTCAAAGAAAAGAGTTACCCCTTTAAGAAGGGTGACTCAGTGACTCGGTTGATTTCATTGCTCACAAGGTTAACTAAATTGTTTTTATTCTTATGATTTATATCCATACTTGGGTCACTGGTTAAAGACAGGAAACACAACTAACATTAATGTTGAAATACAAAAAAGTTAACAAGGAAATCATAAATGATCGTAATTGTGCATATTTTTCTCAAGATAATCCTCAAAGTCAACTAATTTATAAATTGAAAATATAAGATTTGAAAAGTAGAAATTGTTATTGCCCTCAGGTTACAGAGGAGAAAATTGTGGCACAAAGTTTAAATATTTGCCCAGTGTCATAAGTCACTAGTACAGAGTTGGAGGGAGATCTGTACCCAAGCAGTCTAGCTATGGAATCTTCCAACTGGAACGCTACACAAAACCAAAGGTCTTCAAATTTTGCTGCACATTAGATTCGGCTGAGCAGCTTTTAAGACAACACTGGTAAAATAAAAATCTCAGAATGAAACCATGCTTAACTGTTGCTCAAAATGTAATTCATGAAGATAAGCTTGAAAATGTCAGCTTAAGAGGGTGGGCATTTGGCCTCGTGTTTAAGAAAAAAGATGCGTGCAAGCTACATTGCAGTGCCTGGGTTCAAATCCTGCTTAATTCCCAGATTCTAGCTTCTTGCTAATGTGCAGCCTGAGAGGCATCAGGGATGGCTGAAGTAGCTATGTTCCTGCTACTCATGGGGGAGACCTGGATGGAGATCCTGCTTCCTGGCTTCAGCCTGCTCATCCCCAGTTGTTGTATACACTTGGTTAATGAAACAGAAGATGGGAGTTCTGTCTCCAAAATAAAAAAAATTAAAATAATAAATCAAAACAAAGAAACATGTGGCCAACGTAGCATAGCAGGTAAAGCCGTGCCTGTGATGTCAGCATCCATTATGAGGGCCAGTTTGAGTCCTGGCTGCTCCACTTCCCATCCAGCTCTCTGCTAATGACCTGGGAAAGCAGTGGAGGATGGCCTAAGTGCTTGGGCCCTTGCGACCCACGTGGGAGAACCAGATGGGGTTCCAAGCTTCTGGCTTCGGCCTGGCCCAGCCCTGGCTGTTGTTACCATTTGGGGAGTGAATAGTGGATGGAAGATCGATCTCCCTCTCCCACTCCCTCTCCCTCTCTTTCTCTCTCATGCTTCCAAATAAATAAATAAATAATTTGTTTAAAAAAAGAAACAAAAAGAAAATGTCAGCATGAGCATATTTCATCTCATTGTTTAGAGGTTAGAAAAAATTGGTTAATTTTGAGTAAAAAAGGAAAAATTCTAAACATCTGATCATAAAAATAATTTTTAGGTTCTAGATAGCCATTAAATTTCAGTTCACATTTTCATGTGTATTTGGTCCCCAAGCCAAGCGTGTAATTAAAAAAGATATTAATTAGTAAGTCATACTTTTTCTTATGTAATTAGGGTTAAAATTATTGCTAAAATGAATGGAGTAAAACATTCATCTCTATATGATAAACATTAAAGTGTCTTAAATGAGTGTTATAAAAATCTTCAGTAATACACTATTATAAGCCATTATAAAGTTTGAATAATTAAACATGTTTTATAATACTATGATAAAGAAATATGCTGAATAATTAAAACCACCTATACCCTGCAAAATGGCTAAATGATTTTTTAATCATTTTTTTTAAAGATTTATTTTATTTATTTGAAAGACAGAGTTACAGAGAGAGGTGGAGAGACAGAGACAGAGAGAGGTCTTCCATCTACTGGTTCACTCCTCAAATGGCTGCAATGGCTGGAGCTGAGCCGATTGCATCTCCTACGAGGGTTCAGGGGCCTATGTACTTGGGTCATCCTCTGCTGCTTTCCCAGACACATTAGCGGGGAGCTGGATCAGAGGTGGAGCATCCGGGACTTGAACGGGCAGCCATATGGGATGCTGGCGCTGCAGGCTGGGGCTTTAACCCACTGTGCCACAGCGCTGGCCCCCAAATGATTTTTTTAATTTCTAATATTTTTAACCATTACAATGAAATGGGGTAAAGGTTCAGGAAAGGTGACTAAACACTGCATTTGACTACTACTTCTTTTTTTCTTTTTTAAGATTTTATTTATTTGAGAGGTAGAGTTATAGACAGAGAGGGGAGAGAGAGAAAAAAAGATCTTCCATCTGCTAGTTCACTCCCCGAATGGCTGCAGCTGGGCCGATCCAAAGCCAGGAGCTTCTTCTGGGTCTCCCACATGGGTTCAGGCACCTAAGCACTTGGGTCATCTTCTACTACTTTACCAGGTCATGACAGAGAGCTGGATTGGAAGCAAAGCAACTGGGACTTGAACCGGTGCACATATGGGATGCTGGTGCTGCAGGCGGAGGCTTAGCCTACTACATCACAGCGCCAGCTCTGACTACTACTTCTTAACTTGAGCACTACTGACATTGTGGCCTGAATAATTCTTTGTTGTGAAGAGCTATCCTGTGCACTGTAGAATGTTTAGCGGCATACCAGGTTCTTACCAATTAGACTTCCGTTGTATCCTTGACCCAATTATGAGTAAAAATACCCGCAGACATTGAGATACTTCTCTATATCCCCCAATGTGACAAAAATTGTCTCCACTTTGAGAACCACTGCAATAAACTTGCTTGAAGTTACACCTTCCCTAAATAACTCAGCATTAATAGAGGCTGCCCTGCTGACTTCGAGCGCAAGAATGCACACTCCTGCAAGTCTATAATACAAGCTTAATGAGTATGGATCTAAGCTATCCCGAGGTGATACGACAGTCTATAATGCTCTCTGAAGCTCTAGAAACTGTGAAAACTGATAACTGAAGTCATGTGATACCTGTGATAATTTATGTACGAAGCATTTTAACTAATCAGAATATCTTCCAATAGAATTACAAAACTAAGCATTTTCACTCTTTTATTTGTCACCCTTTGCTGGGATGTACCATTTGGTGGTAACTTATCATATGGTGGGAGTATTTAGGTTGGATTAATTATCATAGAGCCTTACATTTAGTAAGTGATTGTGTTCTTTAATGACTTACTTATTGGGAGAGATAAATTATTCAAATACTTGCCTCGTTACTAGAACCTCACTTGGAATATTTAAATGTAAGCCCATATAAGCTTGTTCTGTCGGATTTGAAAAAATTAATGCATTGAATTCCATATGAAGAGCTGCCTCTAGTTTTCACTTTTGAATAGTTGTTTGGCTCATGACAAATACATCTGGATCCTCTCTCCTATAGACTTCAGATGAGTTAAATGCTATTTCTTGTGAGGGCTTAGTGGGGAGGGAAATTGGCTGTAACACCCTTGATTTCATCCTAACAAATACTGCTAAACAGTAACTTCTAACCTCCTCTGTAGAGGTTGACTTCAATTAAAAATACACTGGAGAGATTATAAACATAGAAAGGACATTGAGCAGTGCTTCGAGATAATTGGCAGTACACTCCTTCCAAAATTTCAGAGGTACCTCCATTTAATGACTCCCCTGAATAAAGTAATTGGCTGAAATTTACATTGTGGTTCTTAATAGAACACTGGGCCCATCATTGCAAGGATGCTAAAAAAAAAAAAAAAAGACTGGGGTCAGTGTGCATTTAAATGAAGTACAAGGGGGAAAATGTATTTCACTTTCAAAGGACCTATGCTGTATCTTTTTTTTGAAGATTGCAGCTCATCTATTTTATAATATAATGGCAATAATATTGCCTCTGAGTTAACCGTATAATAATTCACATTTGGTACTGCAATAATTGAGTGAACAGAAGCTGGTACCAGAGGCATTCCTTTCTTTTATTTATTGTAATATTTTCCCATAATTTAATGAGAAACATTTCAAAAGCAACATTTTTATCCTTTCATGTTAAATTAATTTACAATGCTATGAGCTATAATAAAATGAGAAAAACTATCAGCAAAAAGCAAAAGTTAATAAAGACAAATATTCTCAAAGTTTCAAGGACTGAAAAAATCTCCAATCACAGGAGTATTTGCTTCCTTGGTGTTCTTTTTTTCACTTAATTCAATTTGTCATAGTTTGCTCTCAATTATGTTGTACTAACGGCTGACATAATATATTATTGATGAAACAGAAAAGATGCATTACTGAAACAAAAGATATATAATTAAAATCACCTAAGAAACAACAAAAAAAACTTTGCCACATATTTTAGTTAGCTCTTCTAAGATTTATACAAAGAAGGTTACAATATAATTTCACTTTTACTGGTAAAAACTTACTTGAGAAAGATCTCAAGGAATGATGAACGGGGCATGGGACAAATTCATGTTATTGGAATGAAGTGCTCTGTGTAGCATACCAGACACACTCAGATTTGATGGGAGCTACTTCAGTGTATCTTTTACTTTTCTTTATTTTTATTTATCTGAGAGGGAAGGAGGGAGAGAGGGAGAAGGAGGGGGGTAGAGAGAGCGAGAGCAAAAGAGAGAGAGAGAGAGCGCATTTCCATTTACTAATTCACTTCCCAAATTCCTGCAACAGCCAGGGCTGAGCCAGGCAAAAGCTGTGAGCCAGGTACGCAATCCAGGTCTTCCACATGAGTGCCAGGGACTAGGTACTTGCACCACCACCTGGTACCTTCCGGGATGTGTATTACAGGAAGTTGGAACGGAGAGCTGAGTCAGTACCTGAAACCAGGTGCTCCAATATAGGATTCAGACATTCCAAGTGGCGTCAAAACTCTGAGGCTAAACACCAGTCCCTTTAGTATACCTAAGAAAATTTTATGGAGATGTAGGAGCTGAACAAGAATTGAGAAGACAGGGTCGCGCTGTGGCTTAGTGGGTAAAAAGCTGCAACCTGTGGTGCCAGCAGCCCATATAGGTGCCAGTTCGAGTTCTGGTTGCTTCACTTCCAGTCCATCTCCCAGCTTTCGCTCCTGGGGAAGCAGTGGAAGATGGTTCAAGTACTTAGGCCACTGCAACCATGTGGGAGACCTGGAAGAAGCTCCTGGTTCCTGGCTTCGGATTGGCCCAGCTCTTGCCCTTGCAGCCATTTGGGGAGAGAACTAGTGGCTGGAAGATCTTTTTTCTGTCTCTGTCTCTCTCAGTCTGTAACTCTGCCTTTCAAATAAATAAATCTTTAAAAAAAAAAAAAAACTCAGACAAGAATTGAGAAGAAAGGGGCTATGGAATCTTTTTTAGAGACAAACTCTTAATCCCAGTTTCTTCATCTTTCCCTGATGAGATGGGAGTATACAAGGTAGAGAGTAGTGTCACGTGGTGTGATGACGTGGGGGTGCCCCTGAGGATCTGGAGACCACTGACAAGTTCATGAGGTTCAGTGCTCCAGCACACGTGTAAGATATTGGCCATCCACACACTAGATGATAGCGAAGGGCTTCGTAGGTTTCAAAGTTCTATGACTCAGTGAGAACATTTCTTATTTAGCCAGCAAGCAGGCACACAGCCCAGTATTCAGTGTGTATCCCTACATTTAGAGGCCTACTATTCAACGTGTGCTTCACAGAGCAGCATCAGTGACACCAACTGGGATCTACTGAATCCAGATCTTCAGAAGTGGGGCCAAGTAGCTTGTGTTTTAACACACTCTCCAGACAATTCTTGTGTATGCTAGGGAAGCACTAATATCACTCATAGCAAGCCTTCTGAGAAGAACATAAAAGATGTACAATCCCTAGTCCTTGCCTCAAGGACTTATTTTCAGAGAGTAGATGTGGAGAAAAATCTTTAATAATGAATATCTGTACATCATTCATTCAACTATTGGGATATGGCTATATCTTAGGCTCTGTGGTAGATGCTGAGGATATAATCGTTCTGCCTTTGTGGCGCTTACAGGCTAGTGAAAGAGACAGAATACTGTATACCCAAGTAATCAAATATATATATATATATGTATATATATTATATATATACATATATATATACATATATGAAGAATACAGTGTGTGAAAAATGTTACAAAAGAGAGAGTTGGGGTGCTGTGAAAAAATAACAGTGACAACATTTAGAGGTAGAGAGGGATACTTTTAACTTTATCTAGAATTTGAAAGTTTTGATAACATGTATTAAGATTCAATTAATTGATAAGTCAGCAAATAAACTGCGCAAGTGCTAGGAACCTAGCTAAGCAACTTGGAAGAACGTAGAGTAAGCCCTGGAGGAGTTTATCATCATTTGGGAACATAGGATTTAATCACCAAGTAAAATCAGTAAGGCGCTCATAGTAGTTCTCCTTAGATTGGCTCCTTCTTGAAACTCTTAGCTAATATGCCATTTTGGTTTTCCAATTCCTGGTTTTCTAATTCAACTGGGCGGATGGATTAAAAATGAGAGAAACCAATATGGGCTGAAATCAATGTGGAATGTTAAATAGAAGAGGAATTTGAGATGGGTCTTGAAGGAACAGCTGGATGTATAAAGGTGAAGATAAACAGGGAATGAATTTTAAGGACATTGCCATTGTTAGCTGCAATGTTTCCATATGATTATTTTACTTCCAGTAACTGGTACTGCTATAAAAAATTATCTGCTAATACCATACAACATGTCAGGAAAGTTTTGGTTCTGTCATAGACATAATACATTGTGTTTACATTTTCTCATTACTTGGGCAAAATATTCTTTTCGTTTTAATCTTTCTTTCAATGACTAAGATTAACTCTAGCAAGTGTGGAATACAATTGTCAAATAATAAATAAGCCAATATTGTCTATTGACTGGCATATTATAAGCACTAACCAAGTGATTTCTATGTAAAATAAATTATCAAAGTGAAATTAGAGGGACTACTCAAATGCGTATACCTATCCTTTAACATTAAACTCCTATGGTAGAAATACTAAATATTTGGTTTCCAATTGGTTGTTTTGAAGAGCACAAATACTTTTCTGAATCAAGCTCCCAAACCCACCTAATTAAGCAGTAAAAATATTAATAAAAACATCCAATGATCTTATTTAGCTGCTGCAGAATAAAACTGAAAATAATACAGGGGAGTAAGAAAAATGACTTTGTAATTATGTTATTGGTGTTAATAAGCAAATTGCTTCTCAGGAGCTAAAAATCATATGGAGGTGACCAGATATTATACTTTACATAGTATGAAAAGTAGCTAAGAAATATCTTCAACTTGGGGCCAGTGCCATGGTGCAATAGGTTAATCCTCCGCCTTCGGCGCCGGCATCCCATATGGGAGCCGGTTCTAGTCCCGGCTGCTCCTCTTCCAGTCCAGCTCTCTTCTTTGGCCTGGGAAAGCAGAAGATGGCCCAAAAGCTTGGGCCCCTTCATCCACACGGGAGACTAGGAAGAAGCACCTGGCTCCTGGCTTCAGGTTGGCACATTCCGGCCATAGCGGCCATTTGGGGAGTTAACTAATGGAAGGAAGATCTTTCTCTCTGTCTCTCCCTCTCACTGTCTGTAACTCTACCTCTCAAATAAATAAATACAATCTTTTTTTTTTTTAAAGAAATATCTTCAACTTTAACCACTGGGGAGAAAATACTTACTTTAGAAATAGAATTTACCTCTCAATAAAGCTTATAAAGTTTAATATGAGAGGATTGTAAAAAGCATCTGTTATTCAAGACAAAATCACATCTGATTATTACTACTACAGTCTTTCATTGACTTTGTCTCATTTTCATGGAGGCTTTTATGCAAAACTGAAGAGCTTTTTACAAGAAGCTATTTATAGAATGTATAGAAAGACTTTCTTGAATTTTAAAACCCTGATCACCAGATACAGTTTGGAAATGACTAAGAAGGGTGAGTGGATATAAACATACATTCTAGAAATGTTGTCATTACCATTTTCTCTCTCTTCTTTTAATTATTAAAAAGTTCCATTTAAAGTCTTAAATTTGCCATACTAATCCAAATTTACGAGGAAGAGGCATCCTTGAATTCCCCTTAATCTGTTTAGTTACTTAAAATGTTTAATACTTTCTAATCAAGAGAAACTTTCAGTCTCAAAGGCATAATGTTCCCTCTCAAATTGGTTTAACTTTAGGTTATTTAATTGGAACACCAAAGAATTAGAAGTTCATTCTATTTCCTTGAACTCATTCACAGCACCTGGCACAGTGTTAAGTACATATTAGATACTCAGTAAATACTTTTGAAATAACAAATATTGCTTAAGAAAGAAATAAAAAGGAATTATTAGGATACAAGATATTTAAATTCCTAACAGAAACTTATTTCTTCCTATTTATAGAGAATACGTGATGAGAAATATAATTAGTGAATGGGTGTTAAACCTAACAGGATGCCTGCATCCCACATCAGAGTACCTGGTTTGACTTTCTTCTCTGGCCCTTGATGCCAATTTTCTGCCAGTGAGACCCTGGGAGGCAGTAATGATGGGTTCCTACCACCCACGTGGGAGACCAGGGTTGTATTCTCAGCTCCTGGCATTGGCGCTGGCTGGCCCTGGCTGGCCCTGGCTATTGTGGAGATTTGGCAAGATAGGAGCTCTCTGTCTCTGTCTTTCTCTCTCTTACAAAAAAGGAGATAAATGAAAAGGCAAGATAAATGCATTATCTCAATAAAATTTATTTTTTGATTCAAC
Organism: Oryctolagus cuniculus; assembly: GCF_051225735.1. Taxonomy (NCBI): domain Eukaryota; kingdom Metazoa; phylum Chordata; class Mammalia; order Lagomorpha; family Leporidae; genus Oryctolagus; species Oryctolagus cuniculus. The sequence goes on from NC_142888.1 coordinate 17,757,731, forward strand.
AGTTTTACTGAATATGTACTAGCTTGCCCTTGAAGTCCTAAATATATATTTAAATTACAGAATCACTCAAGAAGGTTATAGGTGGTGGGTTAATTTACAGGTGATTTGACTTTGATTTTAATTTGCTTAAGGACAATTATCTTTGTTCAGTGCCATATTGAAAATACTGTGGGTTTATAATAAACAACTTCTGAATGATCTCATGAACTCATTAGTGTGTCTCATGTGACTTAGTACTTTAAAACCCAATAGTCACATACAGTCATTTTCCTGTGCTAGCATGTAGTAATTGAGATCAGCCTTTTTTCTCTACCTTATAAAGGACCTTATGTAATAACTATCAGCATTGATAGATGAATGGATATTAGCCTACTAATAAATATTAATCAATTAATGAATATTAATAGAAGTTGCAACTGCATCATTACATTTCTGAACCAATTCAAGAGAGTTAAATATTCAAAGAAATAGTATTCTTACCATGTCACTGAAATTATTAATAAAGTGGATCTCTTACTGCATTTCTCTAGGTTCTTGCATCATGCAGAAAAATATCACAAAACTAGCTCTGTCAGCTGTTCTTTTTGTCCCTCCAGATCCACTTTCCCTCTTTTCCCCACTTTCCACGGTGGCTGATTTGTAGGACTCTATCAGGGGACTCCTATGTCCTCCGGTCTTCTGTTGGAGTTCATCTAAGAAGAGAACTAGCAAAGCTATTGAAGGGAAGAGAGAGACTGAGGTGCAGGTATTGATTCCCTTCGCTGAGTGTCATTTCAAGGCGAGTTTTGCTCCTTAACAGAAGGTCACTGCTCTTCCCAAGGCAGTGGGAGCTGCACAATCTCTCTGAGTTTGGAGAAACTTCACTCTTCCCTAATCATTTCAGGCCGGCAGTGGTGACAGCTACTAACCCTGGGGATTTGTGCTACCTCCCATGATTTCCCTGTACCCTACTCACTCCTGGGTATGTGGTACTGTGTGAATAAATACTTCTCAAATGACCTGAATTTCAACATGCCATCTGTTTTTTGTGCGGACCCCGAATGAGACACCAACAAAGACGGACTGCAATGAAGACCTTGGAACAAAGAATTATTGTAGTACTTGGTTAAGGGGTGTGAAACTGGTCAGAACCTCTAAGTGTTATACAGCAGTTGGTTGTTTATTATTCAGCATACATTATGGAAATATCAGACCATATCTCTACAGGTGTCCCAGCACCAAAGCAGTTGACATGCTCTAACCTGACAATAGGATCAAAGGGGCAATAATTATACTGTACAATGTCTTTAATGTAATAGCAATACAATGCATTGATGCATAGGTAATTACAGTGGGTTATCAGACTTAACCAGTCTTCATGTGGCCCATCCTAAGTGTGGCCTTAATATGCCACTATCCACTTGTCCAGCTCTGTAAAGGGGCAGGAAACACAACACAATAGTTACAAAGTCATCCTAGCATTCACTCACTAATTTGGGGCTGAGCTACAGTTACAAATCTATTGTGTCCCCTCAAGCTTAGGGGAGCTTGTAGATAATTTCCTGTAAGATTTATGCATTTATGGAAAACAGTGATATGGAGACAGTGTGCACTACAAAAAGATAAATATATTTAGAACAAAAGGAAAAAAAAAACCATGAGATTAAAATAAACGAGTCCAAATATTCTTCCTAACGTAAGACTTTGGAAATGATATCTATACTACAAACATATTTTGAGAAGCAACTAACCACCTCATACTACCTAATTTTTACCATGGAGACTGAAAATGCCTTACAAAAAGAAAAAGAGCAACAAAGCAGTACGATGTGATACCATAAGGGAGGTTTTTCCTATAAAAATGTTCAAATTAGGTGTCAGTGGACACAAAAATAGACTTACTTTAATATACTCCAGGCCCAGACCTAAAGAAAACTACTATACTATTTTATAGGAATGACTTGCATTGCCTCAGATGAGGTTTACACATTAGCTATTTAACTTTAATGTTGTTTGTTTCACTTCTTATGGTTTGTTTTTACAGCAATGCCTTGCTGGGCAGTTACTACTACCTCATAAAGGAAGACTTCAGTCCTTGACCTTCACATTCATGACATGTAATGCAGTGGACTTGCACAATCTCTGTCATTTCTAGATATAGCTCTTCCTGGGAAATGTTGAGAAGTGTTTATCTCTTTTCATTTGGCTCAAATTCAATCTACTAATACGTTTGCCAATCAAAGGAACTCATTTGCATTACATGCTTGTAGTGGTCAACAAGAACAGTTGCATATTTTTTGTTTACTCAACCAGACTCAAACATGTTGTAAAACATACTAGTCACACTTGGTGTTCCTTTCAAATTTAGGGCAAAACCCAACACCAACAGTCAGATGGAATGATTGTCATATGGAAGAGCTGCCAAGCAGGTGTGCTTAGAACTGGTAAGTGAAAATTAACGCATCTATACTTGTATTCATAAATTGAAGAAAATGGCTGTGTTGGCTACAATTTTAATAAGATGCTGCATATTTCTTACTGAATCCTGAAGCAGGAGCCATTCATTCCTGACTGATGCGTATTTCCAGGCTTCAGTAGAACTTGAAATATTAGGATAAGAAATTAAAGAACAGTCAGATGGATCCTGACTTCTTTTCCAGAGACTGTAAGATCTGTACGTATTCCTTGGCCTTCCCTGTTAACTTCCTGTTCAGCTTGTCTTCAACAGTCCATATAGCAGATTAAATTAATGGCCTTAATTCTTTCATTTCCCTATAACATTATACATTCTAACCCCTTCCAAGGTCTCTTATAAGTGAAAAGTACTTTCCCACCCCTTGACTTGGGACTTGGCCATTAGACATACTTTGTCCAAGGGGATACAAATAAATGTGATAAGAGCAAAGGCTTCAAATGTGTTGGCTGTGCTTCTGTCATTGCCATGAGAACATGTCCGGAGTAGCTGGTGCCCCTTAAGCTTGAGTCTCAGAACAAAATACGTGATGTAAACCCAAGCTTGACCTGCACTACGGAGATGGGTTAAACCCTACCAAGCTGCAGTTCCATACACAGATCAATATTTATTATTAGCCAACAAAATGAAAGGTTTTGGTTGTTCACTGTGCAGCAAGACTGACTGCTACACATGGTATAAACTGAAATGTGGTTTCTAAGCCATAGAATCCGGGCAAAGTTTGGCTGAGTGTATAGCTACCACATAGAAGAAGGAAAGACTGATTGGAAAGTTGTCAAATTCTCATAGCAAACTTCATCTTCATGCACATACCAGTATCAGATACAAATAATTGGTGAGGGGCATGAGGCAAAATACTAGTTAATTTCAAATCACCAGATCATATTTCCACGAGTTCAAGTAGATGTTTCTGGCTTATAATATTCAAAAGGAGCCTACTCTGATATGCTAATGACTGTGAATTGTCTTTGGAATAATTCAGAAACACTAGACTCAACTTTAAAACAAAATTGGATTCTCAAACAAACTTTCTTGTACAGGAAGGACGAGCAAGCGATAAAATACCTTCTGACATTTCTAACAGTTATGTTCCCAAAGAGTGGTAAAAAACTGGCTCTCTCTTGCTTTCAGTCATGGTGAGAGATACCTTCCTATGTATGATTACTGCTAAAAGGTGGCAGCTATGTTTCACCTCCAACTACCCACAGTTAATCTGAGGAGGATTTAGGAGAAAAGGTGTTCCTGGCAGAATTCCAATTTCATGTGTCTCTTCAAATGCTTTCTGTGCTTATGTAGTTTCAGGAACTGTACGACAGCTTTTCTACAGGCGACTGAGGCAGCCAAAAGGTAGTTTCTTCACACCAAAATTGATTTTATTAAAGATTTTATTTATTTGAGAAGAGATGGGAGGAGAAAGAACGAACTTCAAAATTATTGAAACAGTAATTTTTTGTTTTACATTGGAGGTTGATGAGATTGAAGTGTTCTAAAATGCTACGTTGTGGACTTATTTTTTTTTAATGTTTGTTTTGTTATTTTTTAAGGCAGAGAGAGGGAAAGACAGAGAAAAAGATCTTCATCTGCTGATTCACTCCCCCAAATGGTTGCAACATCAGGGCTGGGCCAGACAAAAGTCAGGAGCCCAAAAGTCCATCTGGATATCCCACATGTGTGGAAGAGGCCCGAGCACTCAGGCCATCTTCCACTGCTTTTCCTAAGCACATTAGCAGGGATCTGGATAGGAAGTGGAGCAGCCAGCACACATTTGGGATTGCCGGTGGCACAGACAGCAGCTTAACCCACTGTGCTACAACACTGGCTCCAAGGGCTTAATTTTTTCATCTGATAGGAGGATTCAAAGATTTCCGTCTTTTTTTGTTGTTGTTATTGTTTTCATCTCTTTAGTTCTAAGACCTATGGATACCGCAGTTTGAAGCTTGGAAAGAAAAGCACAACTGACTGAAGTTCAAAACAGAACCAAAAGACTAGCACCTACAAGCATACTACAAGCATGTCTGGAGTGAAAGAATTCTCTCAAGAGTCATCTCAGGCCGGCCCATATGGGTGCCGATTTGTGTCCCAGCTGCTCCACTTCCAATCCAGTTCCCTGATAATGGCCTGGGAAAGGCAGCAGAAGATGGTCCAAGTGTTTGGGCCCTGTCATCCACATTGCAGACCCAGATAAGGCTCCTGGCTCCTAGCTTTGGCCTGCCAAGCCCTGGCCAATGAGGCCACCTGGGTGTTGAATCCAAAGACGAAAGATCTTGCTCTTTGTCTCCCACTCTTCTCTGTAATTATTTCAAGTAAATAAACTTTTTTTGAAGAGTCATCTCAATGGTGTGAAAAATGCCTTTTTTATACAATCTTACTGTCAAACTGTTCTTCATATTTTCACTTTAAGTATAAAATAGGTAAATGAATCTCAGATATTACTTAAAGATTAAAAAGAGGTTGTGAGGGGTTTTTTCCCCTCCAAAGTTAAAATATTTGAGTAGTTCACTAGTCATAGTTTTGAACAGTTGCAAATAATGTACCTAAAGACATCATGCAGAGGCAGAGTGAGTTCAAAGGTCAAGGCCTCCTGGGCATCATCAAATCTGATTCAGGCCAACCTCTGGCGACTACAGGTGGTGCTAATATGTAGTCATTAATGCAAGTTGCTTTCTTAGAGGATTCCCTGCAGGTTGCTTCTAAGGACATCATTTATGTTAGAAGATGAAAATTGCTGTTTTTAACTGCTTAAGTTAATTGGGTATATATTGAGGTTAAGGTTAGTTAAACTGGTAAGCAGAAGGAATACTTTACCTGGACTATATTCAAGAAATGCATTCAGAAATGAGGAAAAGTACAAATCTGGGCAAGACAAAAAACAAAGGAAGTCGTTCAGATGTCCCTTTCTGCCAAGGGCCTTTGGTCCCTTTGTGCATGTTTGGAAACATTCAATCTAAGAGCTTACGGCTCAAGAGGAGGGTTGTTGATATTGGACTTAGAATTCTTTCTCCATGTTCTGCTTGTCCTTCCGTAAGACTTAGTTTCCACAAGAAAACCTGAAGTTGTTGTGGCCTCCATCACACAGATTTCAGCAAGATCAAATCATCATCTGCACTTGAAGACACAGACTCACTTCAAAGAACACTAAGAAACGTGATGATATCCAAGAAAAATTGCTGCTACGCTCCTAAAATGAATACTAGGGGAAAGATGCTTAATTCACAAATGCGTTTTCACTTTGAAAAGTCTAACTTTAACCAATTGTTGCAATTATTTTCTGGATAAAAAGGAAAGTATTATAAATTCAACTTTAATTTTTTGGGCATGGGTGGATGATATTTTAGGAGATAACAAAAGCCAGAATTGTTTGCTAAGCTTTACTGACCACTTCTTACATTAAAATCCCTTGCAATTCTTGCTCTGAATGAATACATTTTAAATACATCTGACATGAACACATCACTTAAAACCTTCCAGTGAGGGACCAGCATTATAGTGCAGCGGGTTAAGCTGCCACCTGTGACATCTGCATCCCATTATGAGTTCTGGTTCAAGCCCTGGCTATTACTTTTTTGATCCAGCTTCCGGCTAGTGAGCCTGCAAAGGTAGCAAAAAATGGCCCAAGTGCTTGGGGCCCTGCCACCCACAAGGGAGACCTGCATGGGGTTCAGGCTTCTGGCTTTGGCCTGAGCTTTTGTGGCAATTTTGAGAAGTGAACCAGTGGATGGAAGATCTCTGTCTCTCCCTCTCTATATACATCTTTGCCTTTCGACTAATTAACTGTTACATCTATTTTAAAAGAAAAGAAGTCTTAAGGTGAGCAACAACTATGGTAACATTAGGCACAGGTAATTTTGGCATTTTGATATTATTTACAAAATTCATGCCATAAATTGTTCTAAGCTAAGACTACCACAGTTAAGAAACAAATTCTTCAAAAGAGATGGTTCTACTAGCTGCATGGACCGGTAGAGGGTGGATGTTGATGATATGGTTTTTTAATTAATTAATTAATTTATTTATTTTTTGACAGGCAGAGTGGACAGTGAGAGAGAGAGACAGAGAGAAAGATCTTCCTTTTTGCCGTTGGTTCACCCTCCAATGGCCGCCGCAGCCAGTGCGCTGTGGCTGGCGCACCGCGCTGATCCGAAGGCAGGAGCCAGGTGCTTCTCCTGGTCTCCCATGGGGTGCAGGGCCCAAGCACTTGGGCCATCCTCCACTGCCTTCCTGGCCACAGCAGAGAGCTGGCCTGGAAGAGGGGCAACCAGGACAGAATCCGGCACCCTGACCGGGACTAGAACCCGGTGTGCCGGCGCCGCCAGGCAGAGGATTAGCCTAGTGAGCCGCGGCGCCAGCTGATGATATGGTTTTATGAAGAAGAAACTTCAGAAAATAAAGCTTTAAATCTTATGCACTACACACACACACACACACACACACACACACTCACATGTACACACACATTCCCTCTCTCAAAATATGTAGCTTGGTTTAAGTAACATGCAACATGAAGAAATACTGAAATGATGTACATTCAAATAAAACTGACAATTTTGTATATGATAGAGGTTGGTAAGTTGATTTACTAATTGAGGTTTTATTACATCATTAGTTACTTATCAGAAACAAAACATAGCACACAGTGATTACTGTTTGCTGAGTTAGCTAAGAAGACTTCTACTACATATAACATCATAACACACTTGCTGTAGTTAAAAAACAAAGTAACGTGCATATGCTACTTGAGATTCAAAGACCGATGTGAATATATTTCTCTTCATAGGATCACCAAACTAAAACCTTTGGTTTTCACTTGTTTTTTTTTTCTAAATTTCTTAGCTGATGATCTAAGAACTTAGCTTTTGCTTTTTCCTACCACACAGTAGGTGTGTACTGATTGGAAGTGTTTGGAAACCATTCTATGAAACAAAGCTATTTTGATTTCTTCGTGTCAGTCGTTCATTTGAAAGTTGGTTTTAAGGTGGGAAATTGCTTACTTCTATTTTAAATTGCAATCCCCCAGGTCTGTAGTGTTCCTTTGTCACGGGGCTGAAAATATTTTCATGAATTCTGGGATATAAATCTCTGGAAAAGAGCATTCATAAATGAATTCTGATCAACAGATTGCATACATTTCTCAATCAGCTGTGCAGAATGAGCATTTTCACGGCTCCCCTCATTTTATAAAGATGATTCAGAATTCATCAGCCCTACTGTCACTTTTATTATTTATATATTCACAGTATTGACAGATTTCATTTTCTTCCCACTCTCCACTCCTCTTCTACAGGAATAACACTCACGATACAGAACAGGGAGCAGGAAGACACACCATCTGACCTTCCTTCTTTAAGGCGTTATTCAGCTAATCCTGAGAACTCACAAGTAATCATGTTGCAGATGCAGACTCACATCAAACTTGTTCAAGTGCTTTATTCAGAACATGAAGTGCGCTCATTCTTCAGACCACAGTGTAGGTATGTCAATTATATAGTAATAGTTGGAACAATACAGAAATAGTTCCAGCTATAGCTGCTGAAGATAGGAGCAAGGACACCAAGAAATCTTGCGTAGGACCAACCTCCCAGAATTGGGAGCAGTCACACTTGCTATGATACTTTAGCATGCACTGCCTCTTCTCCTGGGATTACTAAAAATCACAGCTGTAACCAACTCACCTTCCAAGAGTCTATGCTGATAATTCATTGTAAAGATACACTAACAGTAATGTTTTTAAATGTCGCTTTCAGTTGATTCAGCAATGTCTCATGATAGACTCAAACTTGATTTGGTCAAAATGGCAGAGGAAATTCAGGTTATTTAGTTGTGTCATTTCTATAAATTTAGAAAAATAAAGAAACACTAATTTCCAAAATAGACCAGTTAATAGTAAATGAAGTCCAAGTGCATCAGAAGACTGTTGCCAAGGGAAAGCCATTGCCTGGTTTCAGCTGACATCTATTTTCACCTAGACAGTGTGACTTAGATCTGGGGACCAAACATGAAGAAATTCTGAATAATCCAATTATTCAAAAGGCATGCATAAAGGTATCATTTTAAAAATTCTCTTTTCATAATATTCCTGTTTTGAATCCTATGGCTTTGTAAATATTTAATTAAATCTATGGGTTTAGTTTTATTGATTATGACAACAAGATGGTACCAACAAATCCATGCCAATTTAAGAGGTATTTCTAATATTATAGAACAAATTAAGAAGTAATCCCATACAACGATCTCTATGAAGGCAAACTGCAAGGGTGTTTAACACAACCATAATTCTGTATCACAAGGGCTAAACCAGATGTCAATGCTCACCATTTTTATCTCTAAACCAAAAAAATCAATGAATTTCTCCTGCCAATGCAAATATATTAAAACGAAATATATTATTAAGCAATACTTGACTGCAAGGGGTAAGCAACTAATTTCATTTTTATTTATTTATTTTTTTTTGCAAAACTTAGTAGAGAAGTGTGTCACCGCAAGGTCAGTGGTAAGTAACAAATGTTACTTATACATCACTTATCAGAAATAAACACTGCATTTATGATGTGTAAGTAAGATATGACACAACCCAACAAAGGAACTTATAATTAATAGTGAAGCATTAAAAACAGAATCCAGACTTTGTTTTTCCACAAAGATGACTGATATTATTAATTTGCAATGTGTATTTAAGAAAAGCAAGCCTTACTGGCGATTTCAATTAGCTACTGCCACAGTAATATAGAATGAAGCTCCACAACTTCAAATGGCGTTTCTTCTCCTCGATGTGCCTGGCTAGGGCAGCTCTGTCGTGCATGTCTCTCACCTGCCGCCTGCAAATAGCAGCCTAATAGACGCACTCTCATATATGTAGCAGGAGCACAAATGGGAACTTTCTAAAGCCTTAGGCTGAAAACTGGCATGCTGTCACTCCTGCTCACTTATCATTCGCTTAAGTAAATCAGCTGGGGGCTGGCACTGTGGCATAGCAGATAAAGACACTGCCTTCGACGCTGGCATCCCATATGGGTGCTGGTTCGTGTTGTGGCTGCTCCACTTCTGATCTAACTCCCGGCTAATGGCCTGGGAAAACAGTGGAAGATAGTCCAAGTCCTTGGGCCCCTACCATTCACGTGAGAGACCCAGATGAAACTCCTGGCTCCTGGCTTTAGACATCGCCCTGGCCGTTGCAGCCATCTGGGGAGTTAAACAGTAGATAGAAGTTCTCTCTGGCTCTCTGTCTATAACTCTGACTTTCAAATAAATAAATAAATACATACATACATCTTTTTTTTTTAAAGTAGATCACATGGCAAACACTAAGGTTAGGGTTTGGGAAGTACATTCCACCCACAGGAGGCAATGTTAAGGTTGTGATAGCAGAACTGGAGTAGGGGGTAGACGTGGGGCTGATCTTGAAATCTACCATGGCTATGACAGTTTTTTCAAAGCAGATAATATATTGCAAAAAGAGGCAATTTCTAGAACCAGGAGCAGAGCATGCCATTTGAGACACAAGTCTTGCCTGACCCAGGAGTTATTTTTTTGAAGAGTATATATTGTACAGGAATTAGAATGCAACACTGCCCTTCAGAACTTTGGGTAAAGTTACTTTCATTTCCAATACTGCATAAAAGTAAATATATCACATCGTGAGAATTAGTCACTTCCTGTGAGACAACCTACAACAAAGGGACTTCTCAATCCGATACACCATGTAGGCAAATTACTGTCTTACCAACTGTGTGTCTATGCATATTTACCCTCTCTCTTTCTCCTTAAAATGTAACTTAGTGTTTTTATCTTGTCTTCCAAATTATTTTTTTCTGGTGGTGTTCCATTTTTTTTTAAAAGAAAAGGCAAAGAATGGTGCTTGAAAACCTGCTCAGAGAATGAATTTCAAATTGGCTTCTCTATTAGAGAACTAATTTGCTTTCTATGTGCAATCTTGGTGTGATCACTGTTGCATATATTATTGGATTTCAACTCCTACACCTCCACCTAAATTCATTTTGAGATTCTCACAAGGGAAGTCTATTGTCTGAGTTTTATGGGGTTGACATGCTGCCATGATTTGTCTCAGACATTAACAAATATTCTATGGTTGTCTTAAATTTTTAAAATTTATTTGCCTGACAGGCAAAGGGACACATACACACACACACACACACACACACACTGGGGGGGAGGTACTTCCATCTACTGATTCATTCCCCCAAATGCCCGTGATGGCTAACTTCAGTCATCACCACTGCCTCCCAGGGTCTGCATTAACAGGAAACTTGAGTCAGGAGTTGGAGCTGGAAACTGAACCCGGGTACTCTCATGTGGGACATGGATATTTTAACCTGTAGGCTAAATAGCTACTGCTTGTCTTGGACTTTTGAAATCACATTTGGTGAAGCAGTAGGGGAATTTGACACCACATTTCTTTTTTCCTTTGTTTCATTAGGCAGGAGTACTCTCATCCTCGATTTATCATACTTTAAAGAATAGAGGAAATATGTGATCTGTATTTTTCTCTTGCTCATTGTCTCTCTCTTCTTCCCTCTTACTCATTATCTTTGTAAAATCAGTGAATTATTTTATATTTTAATCACATTCATAACACAAAATATTTTATGTGCAGAGAAGTATACATTTCAGGAAAATAATTCAAATAGATAATATTTTTAAAAAACTGCTTCGGAATAAAATCTTCTTGGCTTGAATTGACCAAGGGTGACAAACTTCGATACCTGACCCTATATATAAAAGAATATTTAACACAAAGTTATAGGAACAAAACTTTATTCTAGACACAAATTCAGTTAGGACTTGATTGATCAGTAAAATGTAGCTGAAGGGGTTATATGCTTTTTAGGATACTTAGACATTCTGCTGACCATCAATCAAGTATATGTGATAACCATCTGACCACATTCCTTCACTTTTTATCCTACATATACTTCCAGGTAGAATCTATTTCAGTACTACACACACACACACACACACACACACTCCCAAAATTAAAGCAAAACAAACCCATTTTCCTTTACTTGAGTAGCTTTCCTTTTGAGAAACTGATTATAACCTAGACCTTAGCACAATGTGTTTTAAAGAGAGAAGATTTTCTAAATGAAAGCTAAGGCATAATTATGAAAATTCAGTCAATAATACAATTGGTATAAGTTATAGGAATTGATTGAAAAAAATCCTTTTTGATAATTGCTATGGTCATGTTAAGCTAAGTTATAATTTAATGTCTTTAGCCATTACATCATAACATTAAATTAATGATTGTGGAGGCATGGGCAGTTTTATATAATATGGAAATAGAAAAAGAAAGAAAGTGATAATGTAAATCTTCCTAGGTACCATCTGGCTTCACTTTTCTCCATGTTTCTCCAAAAACAGTTAGAGAAGTAAACAATACTATGCCTGATTGGCAAGGCAATAGAGATGGAAATACCAAATGAAAAAATATTCTAGCACAAGTACACAGTTTAGTATTTCCTTCACTTCTTTCTCCTGCATATGCACAGACCATCTATCCTGAAGAATCAAGATTCATCAAACGGTAGATCACAAAGTGCTTTAGGCAAGCATGTAGTCCAGTAGTTCTCAAATGGAAGCGCATTTCAGAACTATCTGGGGGCTCTTCCTAGCTGCAAATTCCCTAGTACTTCCCTGGAGAGCCAGCTTCTGACACATGGCATTTTAAATAAACTTTCCAAGGCCATACTGGTAGCAGGTGAACTTGAGAAACATTGCCTTCGTCCTGGTCCATTATTTTCCAGAGATAAATCTGGGATCTTCATCACAAGTGACTTTCCCAAGGACACATAGACTAGTGCTTAGGATCAGAACTCAGATCTCGCAACTTGTAAAATAAGACGTTTTGTATTCTCTGCTACTGTACTGGTTCCATAAAAATACTCTGAAAATCCTGTTAGCTAAATAAAATCTTAAAAAACAAACAAGCAGTAGAAGATGGCCCAAATGCTTGAGGCCCTGCACCCGCATGGGAGACCCAGAAGAAGCTTCTGGTTCCTGGCTGCGGATCAGCGCAGCTCCAGCCGTTGTGGCCATCTGGGGAGTGAACCATCGGATGGAAGATCTCTCTCTCTGCCTCTCCTCCCTCTGTGTAACTCTGACTTTCAAATAAATAAATAAATAAATAAATAAAATCTTTTAAAAAAAAAGCCTGCTGGCTTGTCTTTTTTCTTGCTTTTTTTCTTATTGTGGTGAATGTACATTACAAAAAAATCTCATTTTTGCCATTTTGTAAGTATACATGTTCAGTTCAGAGGCATGAAGTATCTTTACAGTGTATTGTGGCCATCATCATTCCAAACTGAAAGATTGCCCCATTCTCCTCCTCCACTAGCCCCGTCCCCTCCTCTAACCTCTTGTCAGCTATTTCTCTGTGGATTAGACTATTCTAGGTATTTCATATAAATTGAATCATAGAATATTTCTCTTTTGATGTCTAGCTTATTTCAGTTAGCAAAATGTCTCCCAAGATTCATCCATACTTCCTCATGTTTTGATTTACTGAATCCTTTTAACTTTTTGCTATGTTCTGGCTCTTTAAGAAATTAATTTCCATCATTTGTCCAATTTCAGTAGATGGTTGCTGAATGGGAGAAAGAATTCAGAAAGGGCATTCCTGGGTGAGTGAAACAGATAGAGCCTAGAGGCAGGCATCATGATGTGGAATGCATTTTCTGCCCAGTTGAAAGTCACTTGGAAAAAAAATGGGAAACATGAGAAGGAGAGGTGAAGAGAGGGGAGGGAAGGGGAGGAGCATTAGGTTCCTGGTTTTGGCTTGATCTAGGCCTGGCTGTTGTAGGCATCTGGAGAATAAACCAGTGGATGGAAGATCTCTATCTCTTTTTATCTGTCTTTCCACCTTTGAAATAAAATGAAAATAAATGCAATTTTAAAATTATCTCGGAGCAAACTACATAGAAAGAAGAGTGAAAGTAAAGAGCTATATGACTGTTTGAGAGATACTTTATTGTGATTATGATTTCATTTCAATTTATGAGTAATTTTCAGCAAGGAGGGAAGTATATTTGAATTATGTTCTAATACAGAAAAAGCTTAAGTTAAAAAAATATATTTCCTCTGTTCACCAAGAAATAAGGCCAGATAATGCTCCTGTGAAATGGTGGGACAATGATCAAGAGTCAAAGCATGAGTAGGAGTTGTCCTGGTAGATGAGGGAAAAAAGGGTATTCTGGCAAAGAGGACTTCACTGGGATTCTACCTACCGCTGTTTAGTAGGATTTCAGCTTAGCATCTTTTATAAGAAGCTTTCTCTGATAGTCTTAAAGCTTGACTTCCAAACACGTTGATGCTTCTCCATAGCAAGGTGGGCTTCATATTCATTCCACTGAAGGTGGGCTCTGACATTTGCTTGGCCAACAGAATATGGCAGAAGTGAAATCTTATATGAGGCCAGGCCTTGAGGAGCTGGCAGCTTCAGCTTCTTAGCTCTTGGGATGACTGCTCTTGTGACCCAGCTGTTACACTATGAAAAAGTCCAAAGTGGACCACGGAGGAGCCTACACCGAGAACTGACAGCGCCTATGTACGTGCCAGGCACGTGAGAGGGGTCTATTGGAAGAGGACACTCAGTGCCAGGCAACCTATCCTACTTGAGATCAAGACGAACAGAAAAAGAACAGTTTCCACTAAGCCTCACCCAACTTTCAGAGTTGTAAGCAAAACAAGGAACTGTTACTGTTTTATGCCATGAAGTTTTAGAGTGGTTTGTTATATAGCAAACATTGACTGAATGCATTCTGACTATCCCCATAAAGTATGGAAAGGGTACCCTCTCCTTTAGGTGAACAAATGACTTTTTACCCACTTTTAGTATATCCTTTCCTTCCTTGGCTAGGTTTCTCTGTCTTCCTCCAAGCTCCATCACTATCAGTTCCTCTTTTGAAGCAGTTCCATATTTCATAAACCTTTGTATTCTCATTTCTCTTTACTGTCCTATAGGAAGTTTCACTTCTCAAGAGGTCTCCTTCAAGGCTACCTTCAGGAATCTATTCATAAAGTATAGTCTTCCATTATTGTATACATTACATGAACATCAAAATCTGTTTTAGGTCATGAATGGGAAATGAATGTGAAATGAATGTAAAGCTGTCTAATCAACCTAATCATTTCCCCCCAATGACAATTACTTTCTACTCTAAGCCAGAATGTCAATACATTTTCATAGCAGGTGAAAACATTATCTCTACTCATTTCAGTTTTTAAAACTGCACTACACAACAGTTTTCCAACCATTTATGAAACTACTGTAAAACTAAAAATAGGATTTATGGAGTAAATCATTGGGAAGAATGCCTGGTTAAGTGGTTCATAAATATCCAAGTCTCATTCTATTTGGGGTCATAGCCCTGAATTGAATTCAATATTGAATTGTTGAATTGGGAGCAAAGGATTGAGGTGAACTGTGGTTGGGTACTGAGAGCAAATGCAATGCTGCTTTCTGCAGAAATAACTATTTTCTGTAACTTCCAGAGAATAATATATTTTAAAAGGTATTGGAGGTGAATAGACATTAGAAAGGAAAACCTGAAATCTTCAGAGAATTTAGATTATTTTATAATGATTGAGATCATTTTAAGATATGATCATACTAATACTGACTAGCTAACATGCTAAAAGACCTCTCAAGGACAACCACAGATAAAAGAACAAACAAAAGTAATTTGTTGCTTTCTCACTATCAGGAAGTAAGATATTCTCCTATCTAGCCAATATGATCTCCAGTGGGCAATGATTTATGTCTCTCACAATCATGAAACTCTTTCATAACCAGGTGTAATGACTTCTTTTACCTCTACAGGGAATGTCTGATTTATGTGTAGACCTTTGTTGAAATACTTTTATTTAAAGATTGATGCTGTTAAACATGAAAAAAGTGAACTTTTTGACATTTTATTTTAATGTAATTTAGAAAACCATGTAAACTGAAAATGGACCTCATGTGGAATGGAAATCACACGCTGATAATCTAAATTATTTTGAACACTATTAATCTCTGACTAATTCTCAAAATGTTTCATTATCAAAATTATGAAAGGCGCAAGGGAGACAGTATGAAGTTCATTTTAAAAACAACTTATAAATACAACACCGAAGGCTCATTTTTTTGTCTCCCTAATTCTTTTTTTTTAAACATTTATTTTATTTTTTTTTATTTTTGACAGGCAGAGTGGACATTGTGAGAGAGAGACAGAGAGAAAGGTCTTCCTTTGCCATTGGTTCACCCTCCAATGGCCGCCGCGGCCGGCGCACCGCGCTGATCCGAAGGCAGGAGCCAGGTGCTTCTCCTGGTCTCCCATGGGGTGCAGGGCCCAAGCACTTGGGCCATCCTCCATTGTCCTCCCTGGCCACAGCAGAGAGCTGGCCTGGAAGAGGGGCAACCGGGACAGAATCCGGCGCCCCGACCAGGATTAGAACCCAGTGTGCCGGCGCCACAAGGCGGAGGATTAGCCTAGTGAGCTGCGGCGCCGGCGTGTCTCCCTAATTCTTAACGTTCAGAATTTTCCAAAAGCAAGAGAGTGATTGCTATCCATCATATAAATCAAATATCTTTTTTTCTTTACATAGGAAGTCTGCACCCAAAATGCCACTAATCCTCAAAAATTCTTTGAAGTTTGAGGAAGAAAGGAGGAGAAAATGACATGAAATTTCTTGGCATAGAAAAACTATGGTCAAAAATTCTTGACCTGCAATTGGCATATGGCGTAGCCATTAAGACAACAGTTAAGATGCACATGTCTTGTCTCAGACTTCCTGGCTTTAAGTCCCAGCTCTGCTCCGGGATCCAGCTTCCTGCCGATATGGAAGCTTGCAGGCATCAGGTGATGGCTCCAGTAGGTGGGGTGCTGCTATCCAGGGTTCCTGTCATCTCCATAGGAGATGTGCATTTGAGTTTCTAGTTCTCGTTTTGGTACCAGTCTTGGTTGTCTTGCCAACACTTGGGGAGTGAACTGGCACATGGGAACATGTGCACACTCTCTCTCTTTCAAATAAATAAATAAATAATGTAAAAATATCATGACATTTATCTTTTCCTTTGGAGAACAATCCCTCAAATCATATGGTTTCTGTCCAGGTTCTGATGGGGATCCAAGACAAATAGCAAGCAGTCACAGCCTTCTCATTGTCTCCTGTGTTACTGCCTTACAGTATGTGTTTAAATTTTTTTGTTAATTATTTTATTAACGTATCTATAAGCCATTGGTATGATATCCTATGTTACTCTGGCTGTATAGGAAAATGAAACTACTTTTACAAAGTATGCTTCCAGGAACCTAATGTCTAGATGAGAGAGCAGGGTGGTAAATCAATTTATTTTTCCAACGAGGTCACAATGAAAGAGAAAATTTCTCACATTAAATTTTCAGTGTGTCATGTTTATTCTCAAGAATAGAGGTATTACGGTCTGTTTGTATCTGAAGACTTTAGAGAGGTTTTAAAAAATGAGTCAATATTGAAATTTAAGACCTAAAATCTATAGAAGATTAACAATTAAAGCTTTAAAAAAACACCTAAAGTTCAACACTTGTGGTAGCCAATACTTCAGGCAGAATTTCATTCATTTGTCCATTGCTTATTAGGTAGTTTCCCACAAAAATTAAATGAGGATTGTGCTCTCAAGGAGTATATAGTGAAATAAACAAATCAAATTTTATTCACAAATAAATAAATGAAATCACACATTATATGCATATATTTAAAAACCTGAAAACAGTATAAACAAAACACTAGCTACATTTAGAGTATATTTACTGTGTGTCAAATGCTGTTTTATGCACTTCACATTTATTTATTCACATCACCCACACAACAACCTGAAGGGGAGTTGTTGTCATTACCCTTGATTTATTACTGTGTAACCTGAGAGCAATTAAGATGTGTGTCCATGGTCAGTAAGTACCAGATCACGATTTAAACCAGTCAGGCTTCAAAGCTCACATTATTAAACACTACCCTCTCCAGCCACTCCAACAGAACGTAGAAAGCACTAAACATCATTTAAAGTGCAGGGAATGCCTACAGGATTTGAAAGGGAGATAAGCTGTTTTCCAGACTGGGGGAGGGAGGCTGAATATGACTTTCTTGAAAATTAAGTAACATATGGGTAAGTTGAGAACACGAAAAGGAATCTCAACAGAATAAACAAGATCATTACTAGAGACTCAAGGAGACTGGAGAACAGTTTATTTTGATAGGAGTGGAGGGTGTATAGAGAAGTAAAATAAGATTGGAAATTGAGATTTGGGGCCTATCCTAGGAAGGCAGGTAAAAGAGTTCATGGAATATTCTGAAATCTTTGAGAAGTCATAAAAAGTGTTTGAAAAGGGAAGTCATATTTCCTGCATTCACTAACATAACATTTATTGAGCACTTATTTTGTGCCATGTACTGTCTTGGACAATGTGAATACACAGGTGAATAAAGTAGATGAAATCTCCCCTTCTTGGAATTGATATTCTAGTTGTAAACTAAGCAATGCTTCAGCAAACTTCATTTGAAATGTCAAATGAAGGTTGGACTGGAGCAGGTCATGGGCAAGAGTGAATAGGAAAAAAAAATAGTAAGTCCATGAATCAAGTGGTAAGGAGACTGGAGAGAAAGGAATGGGTGTAAAGTATTCTAGAGTTAAAATGCTTAGATGCTGAAGATTCAGTTAAAAGTGAGGCAAATGAGAAGGAACTATAGAAGATATCATGCGGATTGATATCTCTGTGATGAAAATATAGTGATGTTCAATACCAGATTTC
The DNA here is from genome assembly GCF_051225735.1 of Oryctolagus cuniculus. Lineage (NCBI taxonomy): Eukaryota > Metazoa > Chordata > Mammalia > Lagomorpha > Leporidae > Oryctolagus > Oryctolagus cuniculus. Next base: position 17,775,962 of record NC_142888.1, read on the forward strand.
AAGACATGCTACAGGACACTTATATACAAAACAGCCTGGTACTGGCACAAAAATAGATGTAGACCAGTGGAACAAAATAGAAATAAATCCACGCATCTACAACCACATACACCTTGACAAAGGAGCTAAAATCAATCCTTGGAGAAAGGAAAGTCTCTTCAACAAATGGTGCTGGGAAAACTGGATCTCTACATGCAGAAGTATGAGACAAGATGCCTACCTTACACCTTATACAAAGGTCAACTCAAAATGAATCAAGGATCTAAATTTATGACCTGATACCATACAATTACTAGAGGAGAGCACTGAGGCAGCTCTGCAAGACAGTGGTTTAGGCAAAGACTTCTTGGAAAAGACCCCAGAAGCACAGGCAATTAAAGCAAAAATTGACAAATGGGATTACATCAAGCTAAGAAGCTTCTGTGCTACAAAGGAAACACTTAACAAAGTGAAGAGGCAACTGAGAGAATGAGAGAAAATATTTGCATACTATGCAACTGATAAAGGATTAATATTCAGACTCTATAAAGAACTCAAGAACCTCAACAACTATAAAACAAACAATCCAGATAAGAAATGGGCAAAGGATATAAACAGGCAGTTTTCAAAGGATGAAATTCAAATGGCCAACAGACACATGAAGAAATGCTCAGGATCACCAGATATAAGAGAAATAAAAACTTCAGTGAGGTTTCACCTCACTGCAGTTAGAATGGTTTACATACAGTAATAAAAAAAAATAAATGCTGTCAAGGATGTGGGAAAAAGGTTCCCTAATCCACTGTTGACTGCAAACAAGTACAGCCATTGTGGGAGACAATATGGAGATACCTAAGAAAATTGAAAATAGATCTACCATATGAACCAGCCACCCAACTCCTGGAAATTTACCCAAACAAAATGAAATCAGTATATGAAAGGGTTATCTGTACTCCTATGTTTATTTTATTTTATTTTTTGACAGGCAGAGTGGACAGTGAGAGAGAGAGACAGAGAGAAAGGTCTTCCTTTGCTGTTGGTTCACCCTCCAATGGCCGCTGTGGCCAGTGCACTGTGCTGATCTGATGGCAGGAGCCAGGTGCTTCTCCTGGTCTCCCATGGGGTGCAGGGCCCAAGCACTTGGGCCATCCTCCACTGCACTCCCGGGCCACAGCAGAGAGCTGGACCGGAAGAGGAGCAACCGGGACAGAATCCGGCGCCCCGACCGGGACTAGAACCCGGTGTGCCGGCGCCACAAGGCAGAGGATTAGCCTATTGAGCCACGGCACTGGATTGTACTCCTATGTTTATTACAGCTCAATCTACAATAGCTAAGATATGGACTCAATCCAGATGCCCAACAACTGATGACTTGATAAAGAAACTGGGGTATGTATATAGTATGGTATACTACTCAGCTGTAAAAAGAATGAAATCCTGTCTTTTGCAATAAAACACATGCAACTGGAAGTCATTATACTTAATAAGCCAGTCCCCCAAAAGACAAATACCATATGTTTTCCCTGATCTGTGGTAACAAATAGAGTACAAAAAATATAATGTATAATTATTCACATTGCAATTTGCATAAAATTATTTCTGCATATAAACTGTTGAGAAGAAATTGCTTAAAGTCTAAATGAACTTAATTATTATCTGTAACCACACAGGAAATATTTAGATATTACATTGTCATTGGTTCTATTTTATTGAAAGAAATTATGAATGACTATTTGGCAAAAAAAAAACCCTGTATTTGGGTGAAATGGTCATTTTTCCATTCAATTATAGTTTGTAGCCATTGTGTATACTCCCACTAAACTAAGGTCATTTTGCTTTTTGCTTGTTAAACTTCTTATTTGGTGAAGTATTAAGCCTTTTACCTGTAATGTAAATTTAAAATATGTTATCTCAAAAACTAAAAAAATAAAAGAAAGGTAGAAGGAAGGAGGGAGTAAGGAAGAGAGGGAGGAAGGAACTATCATTATGTTCTTAAATTTGTATCCAAAAATCATATTGAATCTGTTAAAAAGTAATAAAAATTAAATAAAAATTAAATAAAAATTAAAAAAAACATATAAAAATATACTGATATTGAATAGCAGGATAGGAGATAAAAGACTTGATATACAAAACAAAGCCTGTTTGGGAAATGCTGAATTTTTACTGTCTGTGAAACACATAAGAAATATCCCACATACAGTAACAAATGTGGGATGGATACTGAAAGAGGATAAAAGTATCCAAATCATGGATGAAAGGAGATAGACAGAAGATTGTTTCTATTCTAATACCTAGGACATAAATAACACTTACAACTATTTATTGACTAAAGAATTATGATACTGAAATTAAAAAATAATACCTGGGATAGATCCTCAGACAAAGAAAGAATAAATGAGTAGTTAGAGAATTAGGAAGACAATTAGTATAATATATTATCCCAGCAAGTCAAAAGGTGGGAAATTTGGAAGACTGTCATGGGCAAAAAACCAAAATATGCATAGATTTCTAGGGCAATGAGGACTTTGTAAGGGTATTTTCATTAGTTCATTTATAGTGATTTCACAGAGAAGTGTGTTTGATAGAGGTAGATGTAGAAACAAGAATGAAAAATATAAAGGAAAAACGGATGTTTAGGAAGTAAAACCACTTCATTAACCAACAAAATCCTACTGGTAAGTGCTTTGAAAGTTGCTTTGGTTATTTTGGGTCATTGCTTGTAATGCTGGATCAGTGTAGAGTAATGGGTAAGGAAGTAGGATTAGTGTAAGGTCAGAAGATTAGACTTAAGATTAAATACTGACATTTCTATATACATAGTTGCATGATCTCAGCAGAAGTTACCCAATTACTCAAAGTTTCAGTTTTTTAATCCATAAAAATGATACGATGATACCACATTGTGTAAGGAAAGCACACGGCACACTTCCTAGCACATGATTAAGTATTCACAAATGTTAGTTGTTATTATTATCTATCATAATAACTTCATAAAACATGGTGATTTTAATCTCAGTGAATTAAACATTTATTAAGAATGACTTTTATTTTGCATAATTGCCCTCCTAAGTTTAGTGTAATAAATCTCAAATTAGTAGGTCTTCAATGAAGTAGCAACAGAAAGATTACTTATCCTCTCCATTTTACCCTCCTCAACTGAAAATGGAAATAATAATGGTACCAACACCATAGGTTTACAGTGAGGATCAAATTAGAACATGAAAGTAAAAATACTTTGTCAATTAGAAAAGTGAAATATTTAGCTATTATTCTCATTATTAATTAATGTAACTTTGATTCATCGATTTTAAGTGTACAATATTAGATTTATATCTTCCGTTTGCCTTTTGTCTAATGATAATTCATGACATTAATAAGGATCTTTCACTTGGAGAAAGCTTTTTCAAAGTGCTTTTATATTTATTACCTTATAAGAGCCTCACAAAAGCTCTGTGAGGAATAAAAGACAATGGTTATTAGGGGCTATCAAAATTGACTTTTCAATAAGCACAGTGTCTTCTTGGCTATGTGGGCTTTTCTTCTGGTGTGTAGATATAAGATAACAGAATACAACCGGTGAATTACAAAGTTATTTACTTTAATTCTTCCTTTGTACCATGCCAGAGAAGTGTTTAATATAATAGTAGTATCCAGAAAAATAGGTTCTAAAGGTTTCAATACATACATTATATGTTTAAGTATGAATATGACCACAGCAACATAGTCTAAAATGTTACCACCCTTAAAAATGACTCAACTAATATTGCATTAAATTGAAGTTATTGTTTCTTCATCACCGCCAAAATAGGAAGGATTTTTTTTATTTTTTGACAGGCAGAGTTAGACAGTGAGAGAGACAGAGAGAGTTATAGACAGTGAGAGAGAGACAGAGAGAAAGGTCTTCCTTCCATTGGTTCAATCCCCTAATGGCCGCCACGGCCAGTGCTGCACAGATCCAAAGCTAGGAGCCAGGTGCTTCCTCCCGGTTTCCCATGCCGGTGCAGGGACCCAAGCACTTGGGCCATCCTCTGCTGCCCTCCTGGGCCACAGCAGAGAGCTGGACTGGAAGAGAAGCAACCGGGACTAGAACCCGGCACCCCAACCGGGACTAGAACCCGGGGTGCCGGCGCCACAGGTGGAGGATTAGCCAAGTGAGCCACGGCGGGGAGGATTTATTTTTATATTTAGTCTTTTCTTTCTACTGGAGATAAAACATCCGTTCTGAACATTTGTCCTCGTGATGCCTTTTTGTACTAAATTTTAAGTTATTATCTCTATTTCTTTCTGGATTTTCTTTATGACCTATAGAAATTTCAACTTCCAAAGCAGGACCATAATAAAGGACATAGTAAGAAGACAAGCATGTGACCCCTGAATCCCTCTCTCCATTCTAAAGTCAACAGTATTGTGTATGTTGATGGGACCTTTATAGTAGCAACATGAGAACAAAAGGAAAAATAACGTTTTCTATGTTTATATGACAGAAGAGACTGTCATTGTTGTAAAGAGTTTTTCAGGATCTTTGCTGTATTACCCAAACATTTTGATTTTTTCCTATAGGATCTTTTAGACCACACTTTGCTAGCTTTTTGCCTTTATTCAATAGTTAAATCACTGCATATATTATTGAAAGAGACACCATTTTTATTTATTTCTATGGCTTTCACACCAGTGCCATACAATTTTTTATTTTCAACTCAGATCTTTCTCTAAACCTTAGATTCATATCCAAAAATGCTTCAAGGGAGGTGATAATTTCACCTTATCTCACAAACAATCATATTCTTGACTTCTCACCACATCGTTGTCCTTTGAGTTCCCTGAGCCCACGAAGGCACCACTCTTCATTCAATCATGTCAAGTGGTAAGCAGGCAGTGACTATTTCACCTCACATTCTCTCCTCACCTCTTTCATAGTCCCCTTTCATAGACTACATCACAACATTGAATTTCACTTCCAAATATTTCTTTTTATTTACGTGTACCACCTTAATTATCATTTACTGCTTGGAATACGACACAAATAACTTCTCACTTCATTCTCCTTGCAGTTACTAATCTTTCAACAATGGCCTTGGTCATTCCACTTCCTTGCTTAAAACTCAGGTATGCCTTCCCATACCTCAGACCCTTAAAAAAACTCATGCCGGTGGGAGAGAAGTCCAGCCTCTACTTACTGAGTCCTCGGAGTCCAACACTCTGCTCACTCCAGATTGAATTACTTGCTGCCAGCCTTAGCCCTGGCAGCTGTGGGCATCTGGGGAGTGAACCAGCAGATGGGAGCATGGTCGTGTGCCCTGTCTCTCTTTCTCCTATCCAATCACTTAATCCTGACAAAATCTTGTGAAGTATTATTCTCATTATATCGATGAGTATAACTGGGACTTAGCAGACAGACAATAAGCTAGTAAGTGTTAAATCAGGTGTATTTCTGCCCATACTCAACTATATCGTGGTGTCTTTCATAGTAATTAAGTTCCAGCTGAACTTCCCATTCTCATTTCTTCTAATAGTCATACCCCAACCATAGAAAAGCTCCTTCCTATTATCAAACTACTGTCCCTACCAGGCCTGCAGACATGCTGTTTCCTTTGCCAAGAAAAAAAGAGAGAAAGAAGGAAGGAGGGAGAGAGGGGGAGGGAGGAAAGAAATATTATGTTCTTAGAACTGTATCTACAAATCACATTGAATCTGTTAAAAACTAATTTTAAAATAAAGTTTAAAAATTAAAAACAAATACAAAACAGCAAAAAAAAGAATGTTCTTTTCAGGGCCAGTGTTGTGGCGTAGCAGGTTAAGCCACCACCTGTGATGCCTGCATCCCCTATGGGCACTGGTTTGAGTCCTGGTTGCTCTAGTTCTGATCCAGTTCCCCGCTAATGCACCTGGAAAAACAGCATAGGAAGATGGCCCCTGTATACACACGGGAGACCTGGAAGAAGCTCCTGGCTCCTGGATTTGGTCTGGCCCAGCCCTGATTGTTGTGGCCACTTGGGAAGTGAACCAGTGGATGGAAGATTCTCTCTCTCTCTGTCTCTCTCTCTGTCTCTCCCTAACGCTTGTAACTCTGCCTTTCAAATAAATAAATCTTTTTAAAAAAGAAAAAAAAGAATGGTCTTTTCAATCCTGTATGCCTGGCTACCTCCTAACAAATTCTTCTAATATGACTTTCTCTAAATGGGTTCTCAGCTTTGGACATTAGAATCATGGCAAGAATATGCTTTGATCAATTCAGTGATCTTTTGGGGGTGGAACCCAGGGATCGGCAGCGTTACCAGCTCCTTCAATGTATAAACATTGCTTAAAGTCATCACTTAGGTGTGTGTCATGGCCTCTCTGGCAGGTTTAGCCTAATTTTCTTCTTCTTCTTCTTCTTTTTTTTTTTTTTTTTTTTTTTTTTTTGCTAGACTTTGTCTAGCCCTCTACTGTAATACTCACCACACCACTACTATAATTTATTTTAGCATGGCTGTATTCACCTGTGGAATACAAGCCTCCCACAGGAAAAAAATCTGGTTCTAACACAGAGCCTTTTCAATATGTTACATAGTGATCTAGTATCTCTCTCTCTCTGTCTCTCTCTCTCTCTCTCACACACACACACACACACTAGAAACCAAAGCATCACAGAATAATACTGATCCTTACTTAGGAATAATGCACTGGGATTTTTATTTTCTCTGTTCTATTATGCTTTCTAAATTATATTCCTTTATATTTTGAAAATAGAACTGTTACTTATTGACCACACAACCCAGTGTTTTGCCTGAAGTCTGTTTGCAAGCACCTGTCTTGCGGCCCTCATGATGTGGTGAATTCTTTTATAAGAAAGAAGAAGATGAGTCCCCAGAGCACTGTGAGACGCAGAGAGAAAGGACACAGAGAGAAGGCGGCTGTCTGAAATTCAGGAAGAGGGTCCTCACCAGAACCCGGCAATACTAGCACCTTGGTCTTGGACTCCCAGCATCCCGAACTATGAGAAATCAATTTTCTTTGTTTGGGCTTCCTCTCCTCACAAAAAAAGAAAATAAAGAAATTTACTTCTTCGAATAAATTTGTACCACCGCACTAGACCTAACAGAATGACACATGACAGGTGGTTACTAAAGATCTGCTGAACTAACAAAAGTTCTCAGGAAAATAATACATATAATTTTTTTCCATATCCAGAGTAGTAGGCAGTGAGCATTTCACAAGAGAAAACTATCATCATTCAGTTTCAGGGCCAGGCATTTAGCCCAGGGGTTAAGGTGCCGGTTAGGATACCTGCATCCTACATCACAGTACCTGTGTTTGAGATACAGCTGTGGCGCCTCATGCCAGCTTCCTGTTAGTGGAGATCCTGGAAGAGTGACGATGGCTCAAGCCATTGGGTTCCTGCCACCCATTTGGGGGACCCGGATTGAGTTACTTGCTCCCAGCTCCAATTCTGGTTCAGCCCTGGCAATTGTGGGCATTTGGACAGTGAACCAGCAGATGAGGGAGCTCTCTCTCTCTCTCTCTTTTTAAGATTTTATTTATTTATTTGAGACGGAGATTTACAGACAGTGAGAGGGAGAGACAGAGACAAAGGCCTTCCATCCACTGGTTCACTCCCCAAATGGCCTCAATGGCCAGAGTTGCACTGATCCAAAGCCAGGAGCTTCTTTTGGGTCTCTCAAGTGGGTGCAGGGGCCCAAGGACTTGAGCCATCTTACACTGCTTTCCCAAGACGTAGCAGAGAGCTGGGTTGGAAGAGGAGCAGCCGGGATTAGAACCGGTGCCCATATGGGATGCTGGCACTGCAGGCCAGGGCATTAACCTGCTGCGCCACAGTGCCAGCCCCAGGATCCCTAATTCCTAAGAAAAGGAAACCAATAGTGTATTCCAATCTGTTGCTATAATTTGAATTGAGTTTATCTGTATTCTTAAATCTTGTTATTTTTAGTTTTTCTAGTGTATGAAAATAAGTCTTTTCTTATGTATTTTTTTCTATTTTTACTTATTTGATAGAGAGTGAGAGGAGCCAGTAGAAGATGGCCCAAGTTCTTGGGCCCCTGCACCCACGTGGGAGACCCAGAAGAAGCTCCTGGCTTCGGGTCGGTGCAGCTCCGGCTGTTATCGCCAATTGGGGAGTGAACCAGCCGATGGAAGTCCTCTGTCTCTCTCTCTCTGCCTCTCCTTCTCTCTCTGTATAACTCTGACTTTCAAATAAATAAATAAATCTTTAAAAAAAATCCCTCCTTTAAAAAAAAAGAATTAGGGATCCTTAGACAATTGCTAAATTCTTGGTTGTACCAGGAAATAGGATGTTCCAGTTTATTCAATATACTAATATACTAATCATGCTACCAAGAGTGAATTCTATCTTCTTCCTTGGGAATTAGTCATGGGCCAGGAGTTTTGTGAGAAACATTCAAGAAATTACTTCCCAAATTTCAATAATCTCTTAGAAATCAAAGATATCTTAATCTATAAGTGTGTTCAGATGTAAAATTAAACATTTATAAAACCTGTCTCTCTCGATGTATTTTATTAATAGAAGAGAATTTTTACAGTGGGGGATGTGTTGAGAGGAGGCAGAAGTAAAAATACGTGAGAACAGAGAAAGGAGTGAGTTGAAATGAGGTGTGCACCAGCTCACATATGAAGGACTTTCAGATATTATTTTCTCAGTATTCACTCTTGCTGAGAAAAAGATCCTAATTAAAACACCTTTATCATTATCTCTCCCCACCGCATACCAATACCCACTCACCTTCTTTACAAGCTGGTATCACAATGATCTCTTGGGGGTATTTACAGAACCAGCTGAGACTTGTGAAATGCTGGTGACATATTTGCAAAAATGCAGCATCTTCCCATTTTCACTTAGTTAGCTGGGGCTTTAGCTCAGAACTTTGAACCCTGAACATCTTTATCAGTTCTCTTAGGCCCAAAGCAGGAAATGTTTTGGACAGAAAAACAATCCGATTCAATTATGAATATAGTTCTTCATTTTAAGGATAAATTTGCCATGTAAAAATTCCCAAACCTTCCCCACTCAGGGCTCTATATGGTATTCTATAAAAATACAATGTTTCAAAAATTTCAATTTAGACAATCAGAGATAACAATATTTCTAAGAAAAATGCCCTCACCCTGAAGTACAAAGACAACTCTAATGTCCCTGATTTATTAAGAGAAGTGAGTAACACTTGTTTCCTAATATAGAAAGAAATTTTAATGTCTTTCAGCATGGAGTTTATCAGGTTAATTCCATTCAGGAAGCATGTGCTTCATAATACTTGTGTGCTTATAGAAGCCATGAATTATGATTTTTCTGGGGAAATTCTATATCCTAGGAAGTAGTTGATTAATAAAAGTGATTGGTAGCAGGCGCCAGTCTCAACTCTTAGAAAAACTTTGTGAGGGTTTGACCCTTTCTCTCCACTCAGTAGCACTTATATAAAGTAAAATACCGGTGCTTTGGGGCACACAGACACACGCATGCACACACATATTTTGGGAGAGCTAGTGATTTGAACATACATTTAAAATTTCCTTTTTAAAAATTATTTTTTATATGAAAGAGAATGAAAGTGATTGATCTTCCACCTGCTGGTTCATTCCCCAGATGCATGCAACAGCCAGGGCTAGTCCAGGCCTGAGCTAGGAACTAAGAAGCCCATCTGGACTAAGTACTTGGGCCACTGTGACCCGCCTCCCAGGGAACGCGCTAATAGGAGCTGAAGTCAGCAATGCAGCCAGGACTGGAACCTGGGCACTTTGATATGGGATGCGGGCACCTTAAGTGTCTTAACTGTGCTCCAAATACTAGCCCCAAGCTTCCTTTATTTATTCTTTTTTTGTAATATATGACAAGTATGCTTGGTATGTAAACTGATTAATATAAGGCTATCAGCTTCTTCCAATGAACTGAAAAGTCAAACTATGATACTTTTTTCCTCCATCCAGATTATAGAAAATTCTTTTTTGTTCAAAAATCCCCGAAGAAAAGGAAAGGAAACACTTCTGTTTAGCTTTGATACTGAAATTTCAAGTAATTTCCTAAGCTATATTGTTTTAATTATGTTCAAGATTGGCATTTCTTTCTTTCTTTCTTTTTTTTTTGTTTCGACACGCAGAGTGGACAGTGAGAGAGAGAGACAGAGAGAAAGGTCTTCCTTTGCCGTTGGTTCACCCTCCAATGGCCGCCGTGGCCAGCGCGCTGTGGCCGGCACACCGCGCTGATCCGGAGCCAGGATCCAGGTGCTTCTCCTGGTCTCCCATGGGGTGCAGGGCCCAAGCACTTGGGCCATCCTCCATTGTCCTCCCAGGCCACAGCAGAGAGCTGGCCTGGAAGAGGGGCAACCGGGACAGAATCCGGCACCCTGACCAGGACTAGAACCTGGTGTGCCGGCGCCGGAAGGCGGAGGATTAGCCTAGTGAGCCATGGCACCAGCCTAAGATTGGCATTTCTATTTGCTGCTTTTGAACCCCATTTTCAGCTGCAATGTGCCATTAACAATAATCAACATTTTCAGTAGTTTATAGTTTTCACCGTGATAACACCAACTCTTTCATCAAAAGACCATTATTCAACCATCTAATGATAAATCAGACTTGGCGGTGTATGTCATGCCTATCTATCCCATGTAGTTTAATCCTCAGGCAACTAGAATTTATAGAAGACACAGCATTAACTAAGAGGGGTAAGGAAAACTATCTGTTTTCATTTGAGAATCTTTGCTAATGCTTCTAAGGTTCCAAAGAAAATGACATGTCAAGGAGTTTTGAGTGACTTTTGAGAATGAATGTAGGGCCGGCGCCGCGGCTCACTAGGCTAATCCTCCGCCTAGCAGCGCCGGCACACCGGGTTCTAGTCCTGGTCGGGGCACCGGATTCTGTCCCGGTTGCCCCTCTTCCAGGCCAGCTCTCTGCTGTGGCCAGGGAGTGCAGTGGAGGATGGCCCAAGTGCTTGGGCCCTGCACCCCATGGGAGACCAGGAGAAGCACCTGGCTCCTGCCTTCGGATCAGCGCAGCGCGCCGGCCGCGGTGACCATTGGAGGGTGAACCAACGGCAAAAGAAGACCTTTCTCTCTGTCTCTCTCTCTCACTGTCCACTCTGCCTGTCAAAAAAAAAAAAAAAAAAAAAAAAAAAAAGAATGTAGTTTATCACATTGGGGCTGAGGCTGTAAAAATCTCCTGCCTCATTTTCCAAATCTGTCTGTCTTTGCCTCATGTACCCTGAAGGTTACGTGCAACGTGTGCTCTTGCTTAAAAGTAGAGAAGGGTAGTCTGACTGACATTGGATTTTTGGTGAGCAACAAACAAACTTCAGTTTGGTTAAGGCATTAAAAAAATGAACAAAGAAGCAACACATATTTGAGTGATATGACAGCTAAGAAGCTTTCAGAACAATTTCCACCTGTTTTTGAAAGCGAGATCAGAAATCTAAATTCAAATTATAGTTTGTTCTTTCTTCTTCCACAGCAAATATAGTTCAGAAACATGAAACATATTTCCTTTAATGATTTAATATCTCGTACTTTCTCAGGATAAGGATTTTATATAGGAATTTTCATTGTATGCTACTGCAGACATAAATAAAAAATGTATAAGAGGTAATGGATGTAACTTTGCCCTCAACCAGACTTATTATTCTAAGAGGCATTTTATTAAATCTCTGACATCAAATTATTTTTTTAGTCACAGGATTATTCTTTATCTTCAAAGTAATTTAAAATATCCACTTACTCAAAGTTTTAATATTTATCTACCTTAGGTGAAGAAAAATATGAATCCATATATTTATTAAAATTCTGGAGTGGCTTTATAGGCATTTACAAGGTAAAATAAAATTTTATTTATGAAACAGCATAAGCCAAATAAGTTATATCAGAACATTATCTAACCTTATATCTAAAAGTAATCAGGAAAAAAAAATCTAACTTTGCATTGCTTTTACATTCTATCACAAGCCATGAGGACATCTGGGATAATATAGTCAGGTATCATTCTAAAGAAATTATCTCCAAATGATCAAACTAAGTCACCATGCATTGTAGAGGAGCAAATAAAGTCAGAGGAGGAACCCCGGGGCAGGTGTTTCGCACAGTTCATACAAGAAGGAGGAATTCCACAAGATATAAAGTGCTGCCACCATCTACTTATGCACTAGAGCAGCAAAGTAGATCAAATCTCACATCCAACCAGAAAAACAAATGAGGCAGAACGGCGAGGAGGAGGGGAAAGAACGAACCTTTGTTTATTGTGATTTGATTTTAGAATTATTTTCTAACCTAGGATATATTATCACTTTTCCATCACAACTTCAGAAACATGAAAACAATTTAGTTAGTCTAAAGAATCAATCATGCCATTCTAACACTCCAAATTGTATTTGAGGTACTAGTAAAGGTCTTACATCAAATCAAAAATAAGCAACTATATAACACACAACTCCACAATAGTTCAGGAAAATTGTATCAAGTATTGAGAATAAATTTTAGGAGCCTCCTGGACTTGGAGAATATGATTCTCCCCAAGACTCCAATTAAATAAAAGTCCATTTAAACAAAACTACCCTAAACTTCTGCTTTCACTGTTTATGCATATGGAACTTCATAGCAATAATTTTTGTTTCTATGAAAAACAATTCTCTGAAAATTGTGTGATCATTAACTATGACAAATTTAGCCATCTCATTTTTATTTTCACAGATCATGTTAGGAAGAAAGCTACAAAATGCCAGATTAACATTTTAAAATGTATTTGAAAGTAATGAAGGGAAACTGATTCAGTTAGCAACGCTAAATAAAACAGACAATCCATACAGATGCTTTCCCTGTAAAATATTAAATAAACACTCAAAATGGCAACTTTTTCAATTTAATAAACCAGTCCCTAACTTATTTCTCTGAGTCAAGTTCCTACTTGATCAAACCTCCGGTTTTTCTATGTAAGATTTTTTTTCTGGTGAAAAATATATACTTTTTAGAATATTGGGGTATTAAATGGAATTATAAATGACCTTTCTTCCCCTCTCTGCTTCTCTCTTCTTGCCCAAATGTTAAAATATACCAGACATCCTAAACACAACTATTTTATTTTATCCTCAGTTTATCAATTACAAGTCTAAGTGCTGAGAACTGTTCAACTGGAGCCACCGAAGTGCTAAAGCGGAAACACTTGACTTACTTGCCATTGTTTCATCAGCTCTCTCACTCCCTTGGAGTCTTCCGGGAGCCTCTCCTTATGGGTAGCATCCTGTAGGACGTTGGCAGTTGTTTCAGCCTCTGTAAGCCAGGCAAGAAACTTCTCCAGGTCCAGCGGGAACTGTTGCAGTAATCTATAAGCTTCTTCCAAAGTAGCTTCTCGCTCGTTCACTCTGCAAAGGAACAGATGCAGTTCTCAAACATCGGAATGGTGCGCTCAGTGAACTCCATGAGCGGAGCCAAGATGAACCATTGATAAAGCTCTTCCTTGAAGCAACAACCACTAAAGTATCCTGCGGTCTGTGTGCCTGTATTTGTATTGAACCGAAGGGCTTCTGAATGGGGAAAGTGTTAAAAAAAAAGAATGGCAATTACAGATCTCTACCAGTCCCCTCCAAAGAGAAAGAGTGCTATATATCATATGTGCACATATGCAAATACACACACTAATATCCCTAGGTGCGGGTGTGTGTATGAAGCTTTGGAAGTTTGCCAGTTCATATATGGACATTCCAAAATATTTTTTAAGCTCTGTAGTTTTATGCTGGGCAATTTTGAATGCATATTTTATTATGCTGCATGAGTTGACACCAGTCTTTATAGGTAAAACCCTAAAATCCCTACACCAGGCTTATCTTAGATGTCACCCTGGGGCAGGAAACAAGGACTGGACAGACAAGAGAAAAGTTGAGAATATACAAACCTAGAGTTAAAAGGTGAACAATGGAGGGGGGAAATATAGAAAGAGATCAGAGAGCAGAGGTAAAAAACACTAACAAGGAGAAAAATAACAGTTCATAGAAACTATTATGCAAAAATATCATTTCGTATGACATCAGTTTGTTCTAACTATTGTATCAGCTTTATATTTTATTACCTCATAATCAAACCAGCGAGAATATTGTCTATGAGAAAAATGTTATGTGTAATGGAAAAAGTATAGACTGAGCTGGGTTCAATTCCCAGTGTCCCTTACCAGTTGCATGATAGAGCCAGTTAGTAACCTCTATGTATCTGTCGCTGTGATCAGAATTAAACACAAAGACACATGGAAGGTTGAATGCCTCACATGTCATACAATCACATATTATAGTTATTAAAAAATCTTAGCTCCTTTTGCCCACGTCCCATTATTCCATTCCTCTAGTATTTTAAAAATGATGAAGCAAATTCCCCAATGATATAAAAATCTAAAATAAATGCTTCATATTTCCGATACTATATATATAACTCATATATTGCAGATACCCCCCCCCACACACACACGCCTTCAGCAAATATCTACATAATAATAGCTTGGGAGGAAAAACTGCCTGAAGCAGTAAGAGTCCCATCTAAAAAGATGCAGGTAAATTTTGTCTGCTAGGAGGGAATTAGTACTCTATTTAAATGCCTTATTTGCCTTCTACTACTACACAAATACTTTCTGGGATTCAACAAAGCTAAAAACGGATTTTCGAAAATTGAACACTTGACTATGATACAAACTGCTTGTTAAGATGTGATTGTCAATAATTATGCAAAACTGCAATTTATTTCAGCAGCAACTTTATCATGGGATGTGCAAACCAGGCAATAAACAACTCCTGCAGAGCCAGCGGCAGCAAAGCCCCCGGAAGAGCTGTTTATTCATCAGGGGTGAGGTTTTTGCTGAGCACACAGTCTTCCACAGTGTAGTTTCGGCGCTCATACTGGATAAAAATCTTCTGTCTGCATTAACTGGTGGAGGGTAGAATAGGTTTATGAGGATACTGCGATTGGAAAAAGGAAGCATTGCACTAAGCTATTTATCAACTCCTAAATAAACTTTAATACTGCACAGTTGAAAGGTAGCATAGCATTCTGGTTGGGCAAGCAAGCTAAACCTTAAATAGTTCAAGGGCTGTCCTGCTGGCTTATCTTGCTTCCATCAGTACTCTCGCAACGAGAAATATCAAAATTGTCATTTACTTATCTTTGTATTTATCATGATTTTAAAAATTCAAAATGGCTGCAGCAGCTCTGAGCATACTAATGACACAAGCAGGCCTTCGATGTGCAGATGGAACCATGTGTAACTGCTGACAACTGACCGTTTCTGACCTACAAGAGGAGCAATTTCATCCAGTTTGTGCTCAGACTCACTCCATCTCCAGCCTCAAATTTGGAAGAGAAATAAGCTGTCACATTGTGGAAGACAAATGCAAGGTTAGACACTGACATATTTTCTCACATACTCCAATTTCAAACAAAATAAGGAGACAACGTGAAATTCTGCCACGACACAGGGAAGCAGAGAGAATTAGAGATTGCGCATTTTATTATCAGCACCATCTTCACTCTGAGCTGTACTCAGGCATCTTAGCGCCTCTCTCCTTAAAAGAGAAACACCATTCACTCTCTGTCGCCAGAGAAAGCAGTAAGTAAGGTTCCAAGAGTTAATTGCAAAATATGATGCCTATAAATCAGATGAAAGTGTTCCACTCAGACAATCAGATCTTCAGTCAAATCCACCTGGTGAGCTGGCTGCTTTGTAAATGAAGCCCCAAGGGATGGTAAGGGATGGTTTTCCTAAATGGTACCCTTGTGGTCAGAAGTATTGACAACATCAAGCTATTTTCTAATTTGGGAAATAATGTTTAAAAAAATTCAGTAGCAGTAACAGCAGAAAATCTCTTCAAATGAGCTCCTTTGCAAGCCTCTTTGATCATAGGTGAGGTTGTTTTTTTACTTATGTGGGTGCTTTAAGGTTTCAATCTTTCTCCCGGGATCCATGTATAAATACTGAATCACTGATTTTCCTAGTGCCAAGTATAGACTAGAACTGAGTCAAGGGTACTCAATCTCCATACTTGTGTCTCAAAATATTTGCTAAAGATAGCTTAGAACTTTTTTAAAAATATTATTTATTTATTTGAGAGGTAGAGTTACAGAGAGAGAGACACACACACACACACACAGAGGTCTCCCACCCACTGATTCACTTCCCAAATGGCGGTAACGGTCAGAGCTAAGCTAACCTGAAGCCAGGAGCTTCTTCGGGGTCTCCCACACAGGTGCAGGGGCCCAAGGACTTGCATGACCTTCTACTGCTTTCCCAGGTGCATTAGCAGGAAGCTGCACTGGAGGAGGAACAACTGGGAAATGAACTGGCTCCCACATGGGATGCTGGTGCCACAGGCAGAGGCTTAGCCTATTACGCCACAGTGCCGGCCTGTTGCCTAATTTTTAATTTTCTTTAATCACATGGCTGTAATAAGAATCATAAATAAAGGATAAGCTTAGAACAAAACTAAAGATTCTTAACACAGATTATTTTAAGATTCTTTTGTCGGGGTTACCAAACTATAGACTGTGGAGAAAATTTTAAATTCTTTCTATTCCTTTAAATTATTTTTAAATTTTATTTGAAAGGAAGACACACACATACACACAGGTTTTCCACCTGCTGGTTTACTTCACAAACGCCCTTAACAACCAGGGCTGGGCCATGCCAAAGCCAGCAGCCTGGAAGTCAAGTGGGAGGAGAGGGAGAAATGCCTGCACACCCAGGCTAAAGCCAGGAACTCCATGTGGGACTTCTATGTGGATGGCAGGAACTCAAGTACTTGGGCCATCATCTGCTGCCTCTTAGGTGCATCTACAGGTAGCTGGATGGTAAGCAGAGTAACCGGGACTTAAACCAAGCACCCCAATAGAGGCTGCAGGCACACCAAGCAGAGGTTTAACCCACTGCACAAGTATACCAATCCATCTCTTTTGCTTCTTATGTATTAACTTGGCCCATAAGAAATGGCTGACATTCAACTAAACAGAAAATCTGGGCTCTTAGACATTTTTTCAGAGATACCATGGTGTGTGTGTCTGTAATGACAGACCAGAGAATATATTTATCTGATTGTCTCATTAATAATCAGTTCTTGAAAAATGGAGATGCTAACCACATGCCTTCTGTGAGTCTGCACCTTCACATGCAGCTGTCTCTGGATGAGCACGTTTCTGGCAGCTGCGGCATCATACTAAGCTTTATAGCTTCAGCGTTTTGTCCCTTCAATAGATTCTTGCAGGGTTATAAGTGTGTGTGTGTGTGTGTGTGTGTGTGTGAGAGAGAGAGAGAGAGAGAGAGAGAGAGAGAGAGAGAGATTAAAGAAAGGAAGTAAATGCAGTTTTAGAAAAAAGGCTCCATCAGATATGGAAGGTGATTTTGTCCAGGTGTTTCTGTAAGTATGACAAATTGGGGAAATTCACAGCACTCAGTCTTCTGCTCAGTAACGCTTCCATCTGTGCCCTGGTGTTGTCCTGGAGTAACCAAATCACATACTCTGAATCTTTCCTTCCTGGCTGGTTGGCATTTTAGCCACAATAATCTACTATGATATTTTTAGGATAAGGATTACAAGATCACTATTTTGTTCCTTTTTTTTTCTTTGTGGTATAGAGATCAGAGGGAAGGAATGCCTTAATAGCACCTGGACTTTAGATCAAAAAGTTTCTTGCAATGTCAGACACATAGAATCAGAGTTAACCTGAAGTTCACATTCTCTGTAACCATAACTTTCTCTACTATTTTGCTAGTAAATAAATTACATTCTGACGTTTAAAAATAATTTTATATTGTATCTGCAAGGAGCAGCTAGAATTTTGTTACCTATGGATATGTAACACTTTGCATAAAAGATTCCTTCTCCTTCCTAGCAATTCTGTTAGCAATTTGCACTAACGAGAAGCACAAATCTAAGCAAAAGCCATCAATAATGGATGGATTAGCACTCCATCAGTTCCTTTGCTGCCCACTATGAGATAGTGGCTTTATATGTCCTTGGGTAACAGCCTCATAGAAATATGACTACAGAAAGGTGTGACAATGAGAAAATGTTTGTCTTTTCTCCTTTGTTATCTAGCTGTCAAGCGAGAAATACACTCTCTCCTTTGAATTTAACTATTGATGCTTGCTTTTCATTCATAGTACAAGGGATCAAAGATCTAAGGTACAGCACAGAAGGTAATCTTTAAAACTGATGCCCACACAAGTCTTTAAATGTTTTAAAACATATTCAGTTCTTCTCTCATTTTCTCATGAGGTATTTACATTATACGACCTGCAGACGGCTTCTCTTTTCTTTGGATACTTTATTAAGTTGGCTATTTCATTCCCTTCAAGAGGCTTGACTCTCTTCACAGATAAGAATGAAGTTTATATTTAAAACTTATTTCCACAAGTTTGCCAACATCTCAATCTTTCATCATTCATTCACCTGTGTATCTTTCTATTCCATACTATTCTAGGTGATGCTGACACAAAATCAAATAGGATGTAGAACTTGGCATTTAACACAGCCAAACTTGACTTCTACCAGTCAAGTCTGGTACAAGAGGCAGATAGGTAAACATTTAAATATAATTACAACATGATTAGGGCTATAAACCGTCTGATTTCTTACCAGTAGCTAAAATGTAGCACATATCGCATATATTCATGAATTGTTTTTCTCAATTTGCCTAAAGAGTGATACATGGATCTTAAACACTTTTGTCCTTTCCTAGAAGTGGAATCACCTAGCTGGGCTCCCATTCAAAGTACCATGATTGGGGGTCAGCGCTGTGGCACAGCGAGTTAGGCTGTCGCCTACAGCACCGGCATCCCATATAGGCGCCGGTTCTAGTTCTGGCTGCTCCACTTCCGATATGGTCTGGGAAAGCAGTGGAAGATGGCTCAAGTCCTTGGGCCGCTGCACCCGAGTGGCAAACATGGAAGAGGTTCCTGGTTCCTGGCTTCAGATCAGTGCAGCTCTGGCCATTGTGGCCATTTGGGGAGTGAACAAGCTGGTGGAAGACCTCTCTCTCTCTCTCTCTTTCTACCTCTGCCTTTCTGTAACTCTACCTTTCAAATAAATAAATCTTTTTTTAAAAAAGCACCATGATTAATGCTCAATAACAGTTTATCTAATTGAACTGATGCTCATAAAAATAAGAAACCAGTTAGATAAACAGTATCGATGATCTGTGGTTTCATTTTGCTGTAGTCACTTGTAGCATTAGTCACCTATTTAACCAAATGAAGACTGTTTTTAAAATTTTTAGTTTTTAAAGATTTATTTATTTATTTGGAAGGCAGAAAGCAAATGAGCAAGTGAGAGAATATCTTCTACCTACTGCTTCACTCTCTAAATATCCAGGTCAAAGCTAAGAACCAGGAGCTCCCCCCTGGCCGCTTGCATGGGTGGCATGAACCCAGATACTCGAGCCATCACTTGCTGTCTGTCAGAGTGCACATTAGCAGCAAGCTGGACTCAGAAGCGGAGGAGTCAAGCCTCAAACAAGGCACCTATATTTTTTAGTTTTCAAGCTGTTCCACAGGTAGAATATTCTTTGATACTGTCAATAATTTGATCAGGTTCATGGGGCAGGTTGTGCCATGTGTCACCCTGGATGGAGTTCTTGGATCTTGATTTCAGCCTGGACCCACTGCAGCTGGTGCAGGCATTTGAGAAATCAACCAGAAGATGGAAGATCACTCTCTTTCTGTTTCTCACTTTCGAATAAGCAAATTAAGAAGTAACCAAAGTAAGTGGTATGTATCGGTACTGGAAACACCCAATCTAGGGCACTGCACTCTAAGACATTATTTCTCAAGGTAGATTTGCCCAATATCTCTATGAGGTAACTTTAATGGACAGTAATATGTTTTCTGTGATTATTATTTGAGTTAGGATTGTGGGGTATATGTGTGTTTAGACAATAGAAATTAATATTCGTTTTTTTATCATCTTCAACTGCCATCTCAGGAAACTATTAGAGTAAACACTACACTATGGACTTGGGGTAGATTTGATAATTTTATTCAAAGGGAGGTATTACAGGCAATAATCAAATGTTTTGATTTTTATCACATAGTAGAAAAACATAGTACATATAATGGTGGCCTTTTCATAAATGGTAACTTAATAAATGCTTGTTAATGATAGAGATCATTGGGAAGTCCATGTGTTTTGGGAAATGTTTAACATGAAAATTACCTAATATGAAAATCTCCTCACAGACTTCTTAGAAATTTTAAATATATTTAATAAAATAAATATGGTTTATAAGGTCAAGTGAGAAATTAATCTCTCAAAGTGACTATATCTTGGTAGAATCTAAAAGAATCATCCTTTTAATTTTAAACCCATTTTAATGTCTGATACGACTTCCAGGACAAAATGTGAGATTACAAATAGCTTGAGCTTATTAAAAACCTCATCAAAATAAAGATTTAAAGTTTCTTGTGCTCTAACTTTTAATTACTAGAGGGGAGAACAGCATGTAAAAGATCCAGATACTCTGAATTAAAGTGATGACCTTTCAAAAGATCAATTAAAATTTATGAAGAATGTTATTGTAAATTAATGTTTTTTTTTTTTCGATTAGAACTACAACACTAAAGCAATGCATCTGAGGGCTGTGCCTAGTTTCAAGAATTCTCTGACTTATGAAATGTCACTTATTATAGTCTCATTGTCATCATCACTGTTATTCATCATCATTAACTTACTGAAAATTCCTTGAGATCATCGATACTGTTTATCTAACTGGTTTCTTGGCATCTAACAGACACTCAATACATTCAGTTAAAACTACTATGACTCTGGCACATGCTCTCAAAATTAGAAAAAAACTTGAAATTATCTCTTGATGTAAGCTTATTGAACAATAATTTCTATACAATTTTCAAGTTTACATAGTGCTTCCAAAAATTATTTCAGGTGAAACTCATAATACTTTATAGATCTTTTTGTTACAGAAAACTTAGTCTCTACTAAACTACTTATTCAGTTGCAGCCAAGGAGTTTAAAACTGAGAATGAACAAGTCTATGACCAAAATTGTGTTTTGCTTTGTATGAGTTATAGATACTAAAATCTTTGGAGTTTGTTCCTTTCGCCAAGCTTTAGATTATCAGCAAAAGGGAGATGGTGGATTCGTTTACTGGGCAACACATTGTAGTTGTGAATGACTGGATTTGTGTTACTCTCACATGAAAACTTAATGTAAACTATAGTTACCCTCACAGTCTGTGAAACACTATTGTGGTTTTCTTTCTTTTTTTTACCCATTATCTAATCTCCCCTAAACACTCTTCCCCAACCTTTCTCAGTCTCTAGTAATTATGATTTTAAGTTGAAATTGATTTTTTTTAGTTCCTACATTTGAGAGACTATACAGTATTTGTCTTTTTGAGTCTAGCTTATTTATTTAACATAATGACCTCTAGTTCCATCCATTTTGCTCCAAATAAATGGTTATCATTCTTTTATGACTGAATAATACTGCATTGTGTGTTTGTACCACATTTTCTTTATTCATTCGTCCATTAGTAGACATCTAGACTGATTCCATATATCAGCTATTGTGAATAGCACAGTAACAAGTAAGTATAAGAGAAGAGCTCAAAGCTTACAATCATAGTGATAAGGAGATGGAAGCATTCATTACCCTGTTATTACAGGCATACATTGTATATGTGTACTGAAATACCACACAGTATTCCAGGAATACGTATGATTACTGCGTGCTAATCAAAATTTTAAATGTTTAAGGAGACAGAAATGGTAACCACCATGGTTTGATTATTATGCATTGTATACATGTATTGAATCATTATACCATACCCCACAAGTATGTACAAATTAAAGAAACAAACCATTTTCTTTTAAAATGTTGAACTGCACTACTGTAGAGAATACTAATTCAATGTGTTTTAGAAATATTGCAGAAATAGAGCATTACATATACCCATTTTAGTCAATATTCACCTATTATTTGGGCAAGTTTTCAAACTGCATATAAATTTGACCCTGGCCCAGAGCCAAGTACTAAAAAGATCTTAAAAGTTATCCTGTGCTCTGTGGCGTAGCAGGTAAAGTTGCCTGAAGATTCAGCATCTCATATGGGCACTGATTTCAGTCCTGGCTATTCCACTTCCAACCCAGCTCTCTGCTCTGGCCTGGGAAAGCAGTAGAAGATGGCCCAAGTCCTTGGGTCCCCCACGTGGGAGACCTGGAAGAAGCTCCTGGCTTCAGATCAGCACAGCTCTGGCCATTGCGGCCAACTGGGGAGTGAATCAGCAGATGGAGGACCTCTCTCTCTCTCTGCTTCTCTTTCTTTCTGTGTAACTCTGACTTTCAAATAAATAAATAAATCTTTTTTTAAAAAAGTTATTCTGTCCCAGAACACATTTGGTGCCTGTCACCCAACATCCTCCCTGACTGCTTTTTACTACCCATAAACTTGAAGGACATCCTCTCTGTAGGTCTCCTCAGGTTCTGTCAAAAACATCCAGTGTGTCAGGAATGAGAATCGAACTTTGCAGCAGAATGCCAGAGAACTTCCTTTGCCACTTGACACTGATCTATTAATTGACAGCTTTTATGTAAAAGCATGAAATGGTTTCTAAACTATCCAATTTACCTTGCTCCAAGTCGGTATTTCTCCACCTTATTCACAGGAATATAATAAAAGACCTTGTCAAGTGCCCTGATGAAATGCAAATAGACTGCTGTATTTTGCTTACCTAAGAGGCTAAACATCTTTCAGTATAAAAAATTATATTTGCCTCCAACATATAGATAATACAGGTTGTATTTATCTGTGTATATGAGTGTAGCCATTTAATCTTTTCCAGAAATCAGTTCACATTTCTCTCATTGCTTCCACCTAAGTAGTATTTACTATTTTAAATATTTGGGGTAGCTACAGTAATATCTCCTGTGATTTTTATACAGAATTTAATCATTTTTGTCAACAACTGGCTAGAAGATAATTAATATAGCAATGGGAGAGGATGGAGAATAGAACGGTGTCACATAAGTCTTTTATACTTACAGAGATCATGTCATTCAATATACGTGGTGGAAATAGCTTATAACTGCAGTGATAATCATGGAATTTTATATTAGCCAATCTAGTAGATATTAAACATTTGCTTATTCCATTCAATCTTGTAAAAATGGCAACTGTATCACCAAGAACTAGATTATGTCCTCAGAGAACATTGCTATTTCATTAATTCGCAGCTCATATTTTGCTTGGAAAAATATTTAGCCAACTTCTATGGACGTCAACTAAAGTGGCATTCTGGAAATGGGGGGGTGGGGTGTATTTGACTACAGAGTGATTGAAGAATACTCCTGGCATTCCAGAGGGAGGGACTGCAGATCAGAGACTTCCTGTACAACCACCCTACAGCACTTCTGAAAGTCTCACTGGGCATTCGTAAGTGTGGAAAACTTGTTTGTAAACATCAGGAACCAGAACTTAACCCAATTTTCTACACAACTATAAAATATTTTTCTCAAGGCTTTAGTATGCATTTCATTTCTTAAAAATGCAACTAACTACTGTGAAAATCTAAGGAAAATTTTACTTTTTGTTGTGAGGAATTTCATCAAGAGTTATTCAGTATTTTGGAAAATTACATTATGATCAGCAATGCCACACATGGTACAATAATGTCACTGCGTTGGTCGATATTTTGTGTGTGGTATCATCGCTGAAAAACTTCATCCACATGATCCCATCTGATGAAGCCCAATGTGTAGTTATCTGTGTATATGCATGGAGCTGTCTCTTTTATTAAATTACCAGTTTAATCTTTCCAGGAAACCAGCTCCTATTTTTCTTACAGCCTCCCTCATGATCCTATCTGCAGAATCACATGCTAAAATATGTACATACTAAAATATCTATTATTTTATATAAATGACTTATTTCTCTTTAAAATTGAAGTTATGGCATCATTTAAACATTGTATGAACAGGTAAGGCATATTACTGACAAATTTTGTTTCACAACAGTAGGGAAGGTGTTACAAAGTACTTGTTACTTTGAGGAAAGCAAAGAGGTGGTACTGGCTCTAAGACGTTTGAAAACCACTGACACAGAGCCACAGGGAAATTTCAAGATGAAGGATATTATACTGAAAATAAATAGAATTTTTAAAGAGATAAATGAGGATGTTTCCCTCCTGTGCTTCCAATCTCTGATCCTTACAGCTCCATAGAGAATGAAATAGCATTTTAGAAATTGCTCTCTTTTACAGCCAGCTGTGACTATGAAGTGAACCAGAGGTCTACTTCATCTCCGAATCTGAATTAAAAGCAGCCAACCCTTGAGTCAGTTCCGAGCCTACGTTCTTGATTACATTTGACACAATCATCATCATCATATCTTAAGCCTCAAATCAGCCTGACAGTGCTCGACTCAGGGCTGCTTCTCTCAATTAGTTGAAAATTGCAGCCCAGCTCATCTTCCAGGGAATCCGTTTACATTTACAGTCTTGCTGTGGGTGGGAAGGCAAGGAACACGAGAGGAGGAGCCAATCAACCTTCGCACGTAGAAACCGATTCTTTTAACTTCATCTAAGTATGGTAAACCTGCTTTGACAGGAGTGAAAAAGAGGAAGATTTCTTTTTTATTACTTTTGTAAGAAAAATACACACAAAGTATAAGACAACTCTAGAGTGTGGACAAGAAAGGGGAAAGGAAAACACACTATGAATAGTTGTGCAGATTATATTCCAAACCAGAGTTTTCAGGAGGGACAGTCTTTTCTGTAAAAGATGCATTTGTTTTTGACAGGCAGAGTGGACAGTGAGAGAGAGAGACAGAGAGAAAGGTCTTCCTTTGCCGTTGGTTCACCCTCCAATGGCCGCCACGGCTGGCACGCTGCGGCTGGCGCACCGCGCTGATACGAAGGCAGGAGCTGGTTGCTTCTCCTGGTCTCCCATGGGGTGCAGGGCCCAAGCACTTGGGCCGTCCTCCACTGCACTCCCTGGCCACAGCAGAGAGCTGGCCTGGAAGAGGGGCAACCGGGACAGAATCCAGCACCCTGACTGGGACTAGAACCAGGTGTGCTGGCGCCGCAAGGCAGAGGATTAGCCTAGTGAGCCGCGGCGCCAGCCGTAAAAGATGCATTAAAATAATTCGCAACTAATTGATAGCTACTTGTAATGTGGACAAGAATTAACATGAAGGTCCTAGGCAGGAACTTGCAACAACATGAAACGTAACACGCTCATACTCTGTCCATGTGACACAAGTGCTACTCTGTATATCCGGTAGGAAATTATTTCTCTTCTGTATTTCTAGGGGCGAAATAATCCAGGACTTTTAAAATCAATTTTATTTCCTCAATGAAGATACCTTGCTAGGCAGATCAAGCCACCTGCACGCACTATGGAGAAAAAAACAAAACAAACAAACAAACAAAAACAAAAAAAGGACAACATCAAGGCAGCCACACTCCATAGCGGCTGTGCTGAAGATTTGCTCTGATAGCAAGATCCTTATTGCCATCTCTAAGGGGGTAACAGTACAGGTGTGGAAGAGAAGATAAGGCAAATGAGAGCACCAGGAGTCCAAAGAAGTAGAAAAAAACACCTAGAAGTAGGGAATCTGGAAAAACCTAGAAAAGCTAGATGATTCTGGAGAGGGCTGAGATAAGAAGGCAAGTTGTGGTCACAGGGGATGGGAAAAACACGTGGGCAAACAAAGCAGAGTACCAGAACCCATGGGAAGGAAATGCCAAAAATGCAGAACTACCATGGAGATTCCAGCAGAGATAAAGAGGAATAGGGACAGGGGTTGAGTTCGGGGTAGGAACCCTGAAGAAGGGATAGAAACAACACATAAGAGGGTACAGTCAGGGCAACGTTTCTTTGAGTTAGTCCAAAGCATCCCAGCTCACCTGACGCTTAACATTTTCTCTAAGATATGACGTCATGAACAGCATTAATTCATGGATATCTCTAAAGAAGAAATACTTTTTCTTTTTATGGTATAGTTAATTTCTTTGGGATTTAAAATGGATTTTTAAAGTCTAGTTCCTGATGCAACTTTCAATCATTTTGTAGGAAATCAGGCAAGACTTTTAAAACACATGAATGTTCATTTCTCAAATAATAACATAAGTGAATTTTACCCCGAATATTTGTGATAAGTGTAATATTTAAAAACAACAATGTTGGTACATATTAATGAATTAATTTATGTCAACTCCTTTTGGGCTAGTCAAAAATCTTGGTACAGTTTAGAGTTTTTCTTAGTCTTCAAAAAAATAAAACTATTGGGGCCAGCGCTGTGGCACAGTGGGTTAAAGCCCTAGCCTGCAGCACCAGCATCCCATGTGGGCGCTGGTTCCAGTCCCGGCTATTCCACTTCTGATCCAGCTGTCTGCTATGGCCTGGAAAAGCAGCAGAGGATGGCCTAAGTACTTGGGCCCCTGTATCCATGTGAGAGACCCAGAAGAAGCTCCTGGCTCCTGGCTTCGGATTGGCGGAGCGATCTGGCGGCTGTGGCCATTTGGAGAGTGAACAAGCAGATGGTAGACTTCTCTCCCTCTCTGTCTCTACCTCTATATGTAACACTGTCTTTCAAATAAATAAAATAAATCTTAAAAAATAAATAAAATTATCCTCATAAGTAAATATTCTTCAACATTGTCAGAAAAAGTACACATTCACATTTTATTAAAACTACACCTTCCACTGTTTAAGTATTTTTTAAAAATATATAATTAATAAAGTTTGACAAAAATGATCAGAGAGGAGCTTTAGTAAAGAGAAATTCACATATTGAGTTTTACCTTGTCTCATTTCTCAAATGTTAGTATAGCTTAATTGTAAGGAAATTGGATTAGAAATCCTTTGAGTGACTGTTACTTACTTTACATTACGGATATCAAATTGTAAAGCATCTGGCTCATTCTTTTGTTAGTGTGATTTCTCAAATCAACAAAAAATACCTTGTAAAATATTTATTTATTTCAAAGGCAGAGTACAGAGAGAGAGAGGGACAGAGAGAGAAATCTTGCATCTGCTCATTCACTCTCCAAATGGCTGCAATGGCCAGTGCTGCATCAAACTGAAGCGGGGAGCCAGGAGCTTCTTCCAGGTCTGCCACAAGGATGCAGGGCTCCTAAGACTTGATCCGTCTTTCACTGCTTTTCCAGGATCATTAGCAGGGAGCTGGATCAGAAGTGGAGCAGCCAGGACTCCAAGCGATGCCTATTAGGATGCCAGTGCCATAGGCAGCAGCTTGACCCACTCAGCCACAACGCCAGCCCCAAGAAAAAATACTCTTTAGATGTCATCATCTAAGACCCTCACTGATTGATCAAGTGATTTGCTTTAGTTTGTTTCAGGATATATGTTAGTGACAACATTGATGATGACACAGCACTTTAAAAATCCAAACAAGTTGACCACTAAACAATTTGATCACTTCTCTAAAATGATCATGGAAACAAAGTTATAAACCAGTTTTTCAAAAAGATTTATTTATCATTTATTTATTTGAAAGGCAGAGTGACAGAGTGAAACAGAGAGACAGTCACACACACACACACACACACATACACACACACACAGAGAGAGAGAGAGAGAGAGAAACTGACTGATTCTCTAACTGCTGGTTCACTCCTCAACAGCCAGGGCTGGGCCAGGCCCAAGCCAGGGTTCCAGGAAGTCCCTCCAGGTCTCTCAGGTGGTGCCAATGACCCAAGTACTTGAGTCATCATGGGCTGCCTTCCAAGTTGCAAATTAGCAGGGAGCTGGGCTGGAAGTAGAGGCAGAACTCCGCCCCAGCACTCTGATAAAGATTACAGGTATCCCAAGCTGAGGATTAACTCACTGCACCACTAGGCCTCATGAACACTTTTGTTAGCCAGAGAACTGGATTAATTTTTCATTTGCTGCTCCATTTTCCTTATGTTGCTGTAGGAGCTCTGTGAATGACACGAAGTCAAATCTACCACAGCAATAGCGGTGCCAGGAGGGAGGTGACTTTACGGGATAACTGCAGTACATTGTACTTGGAAATATCCTTGAAGATCACCTGAAAACTTAATTGACACAGGATGACATGGCACATCTAGGAAAGATGAGCGCCATTCGGAATCACGGAGCTGCTGAGTTTGATCTATCTGCTCACTACTTGGAGTCAATCAAATTGGTGAATTTCATTTTGAAAATGTTAGAGGTGATTACTTAGGCAGTCACTGCCTTCCTAAGTAACTTGCCTGCTGTAATCACAGCAAACAGGGTCAGAGTGTATTGCTACCCTGCCTTCTCTTAGAGACCACCACACATGTCACTCGGGCATGTTCCTTCCTGAACACACGACAGAAGAAAAACGAAGAGGTACTCGCTGTTCCCTTTCATATGTATGACACTTGTACTATTATATGAGCAGAGTTTTAGGACAAAGTTTCCCAATTAGCTCACTGTTAAACAGTTTGAGTTGTTAGAGGAGAAATGCTATTCTGGATAGGTAAAGTAGTAGTTTTTCATACGTGCTGTGGAATTGAAGTATACTGATTTGCACATGCATTTTTATTTCTCACTTGAAAATAGGATCATAATTTCCCCCACCTCATCACGTGTTACATGTTTCCTTAAGCGTGCACACATACACACACACACACACACACACACACACGTAAGATTTTGTTTATTTTATTTGACAGGCAGAATTAGAGACAGAGACAGAGAGAGAGACAGAGAGAGAGACAAAGATATCTTCCATTCGCTGATTCACTCTCCAAATGGCCGCACTGACTGGGACGGGGGCCAGTCCAAAGCCAGGAGCTTCTTCTGGGTCCCCCAGGGGTGCATCAGTGGCAGAAGCACTGGGGGCATCTGCTGCTGGTTTCCGAGGTGCATTAGTGAGCTGGATTGGAAGTGGAGCAGCTGGGAGTCGAATTAGTGCCCATATGGGATGCCAGTGCCGCAGGCGATGGCTTCACCTACTACACCACAATGCTGGTCTCAAGCATGTATGTTTTTAAATATTTATTTATTTATTTGAAAGGCAGAATTACAAAGAGGAAGAGGGAGAGAGAGAGAGAGAGAGAGAGAGAACGAACAAGAACACTGGAGTGCACTTAAGCCACCTGCTGCTGCTTTCACAGGCACATTAGCAGGGAGCCGGACTGGAAGCACAGCAGCCAGGACTTGAACTGGCACTGTGATACGGGATGCGGGTGCCACAGTCATCAGCTTAACTTGCAGCACTACACTGCCAGCCCCAAGCATATATTTTTAAGTGGCTCTTAAAACTTGCAACAAGCGATAGAGCTGCAATTATTTTAATCTTCATGCAAAAATGTGATAAAAATAACCTTGGTATCAGAACAAATAAAATCGCATTTCTGTTTTGTTAGTGAAATACACATTCAAATGATACAATAATAGCATTAGATAAATGTGTAATAGTAATTCTGTGAAGGAAATGTGAGAAAATACGAGCTCATGAGGCTGGCACTATGGCCTAGCAGGTTAAGCCACTGCCTGCAGTGCCAGCATCCCATATGGGCACTGGTTCAAGTCCCAGCTGCTCCACTTCCAATCCAGCTCTCTGCTGTGGCCTGGGAAAGCAGTAGAAGATGGCCCAAGTGTTTCGGCCCCTGCACCTGTGTGGGAGACCGGGAAGAAGCTCCTGGCTCCAAATCAGCGCAGCTCCGGCCGTTGAGGCCATTTTTGGAGTAAACCAGTGGATGGAAGACTCTCTCTTCGTCTTTCCCTCTCTCTCTCTCTGCAACTCTAGCTCCTAAATAAATAATTTAAAAAATATTTATTAAAAAAAAGAAAGTAAAACTTAAATTCAAACGGTGTCAGTTACATGTGCACTAGTGTGGATACTTTATTATGAAAATATTTTAAGATGATAAAACTGATGGTGACATGTTTTTGCCATTTTCTGATTAAATGCTTCAGTGAGAATTAAACACTGACCCTTGGTCAGGCGCTGCCATCGGTACGCATATTTGGGGATGGTAAACAAAATTTTTGCACGTGCCTATGAATCGGCATTCTAGGAAAGCCCAATAATCTCTTTTCTGAGAAGAGGCAAATTATTATATTCACATTGACTTTTATTCCTTCTGACACATAATGGGATATTCTAAATATTGTTGTGATTAATTGGGGAATCTATAGAATTCTCTATTTACTCACACTGTATTGATGAGCTAATGTTTTCTTTTTTTAAAAAAATTATTTATTTATTAAGCACTCTGGCCTCAGAATCAGCCCTAAAGGCACTCGGATCTGGCTGAAAAGCCCATGAGAGTATTTCAGGCATGGAAAGCCAAGACACTCTGGCAAAAAGATCTCTGCGAGTGAGATCCCAGTGGAAAGAACAGGTCTTCAAAGAGGGAGGTGCCTTTCTCTCAAGGGAGGAGAGAACCTCCACTTTGACTATGACCTTGTCTAAACAAGATAAGAGTCGGAGAACTCAAGGGGCTTCCATAGCCTTGGAAACTCATGACTGGTGCATAGGGAGATTACTGATGCCATAAACAGGAGTGTCAATTTGTAAAGTCAACAACAGGAGTCACTGTGCACTTACTCCTCATGTAGGATCTCTGTCCTTAATGTGCTGTACACTGAGGCTTAATGCTATAACGAGTACTCAAACAGTATATTTCACTTTGTGTTTCTATGGGGGTGCAAACGATTGAAATCTTTACTTAATGTACACTAAACTGATCTTCTGTAAAAAAAAAAAAAAAAGAAATTATCAATTCCCAACTTGACTCTCACTGGGATTAAACATGACAATAGGTCTGATCTGATTTCATCATCATTTAAAAAAAATCATCTATTATTTTTCACTTTATGTTTCTGTGTGGGAACAAACTGTTGAAATCCTTACTTAAGGTATACTAAGCTGATCTTCTGTATACTAAGATAATCGAAAATGAATCTTGATGTGAATGGAAGGGGAGAGGGAGTGGGAAAGGGGAGGGTGGTGGGTGGGAGGGACGGTATGGGGGGGAAAGCCATTGTAACCCATGAGTCGTACTTTGGAAATTTATATTCATTAAATAAAAGATTAAAAAAATTATTTATTTATTTTAGAGGCAGAGTTACAGACAGAGAGAGGGGGAGACAGAGAAAAAGTCTTCTATCTATCTGTTGGTTCACTCCCCAAATGGCCACAATGGCCAGAGCTGGGTTGATCTGAAGCCAGCTGCTTCTTTGGGGTTTCCAGGTGGGTACAGGGGCTGTGCCACAGCTTCAGGCCCTTAAGTTATATTTTCAAAGTTATACTGTAAGGCTCTACCAGGTAATTCATTTTGAAAAGCAAATTTGGCAAAACTGTAGTATATAGATAAACAAGATGGAGAGAACCTTGCTCTTCCAGGAAGAGTGGCAAATACTTGCTAGGATGTCCTCATGGACATATTAATATGCTGGGAAAGCTACAAAGGAGCTATGTAGTGATGAGAACTATTTGAAATACTAACAAGCAACATATCACCATACATGAGAACATTGTCAAAGAATTAGAGAATCCACATCATATAAATAAATGATGCTACAACATAAAGAATAAAAAGAAACAAAAGAAAAGAACCTGGAGAACAAAAAGGACAACTGAGAGGAAACCCGACATTTCTGTGTCAGAATTAACAGGAGCTGGTATCTAGAGCTTGGCAAAGTCACTGACTCTGTGTCGCAACATCTTTATCTGAATTATGAGTATCTTGATATTGAAGCCAGTGACAGGGATTGAAAGATGATGCAAAAATGGAATGCAGGCCAGCAAGTGCTGAAGAGGTTTATGTGTCTGCTAGTCATTTGACAAGCAGAGAATACCCCAGAAAGCCAACCCTAGCCTGATCAAGCTGTTCTACTCTATTAATTAAGGGTTTGCACTCGAGAACGAGTCCCAAACTACTACTTGGCCAGGGAGTCTGCAAAATCCTGCTAGGACTTTGCATTTCAACTCTGGTTCTTCAAACAGTTCTATTGAAGGGCTCTGGCTGCTTCTCCGAGTAGATGGGGTCTACGCGTCAGGAATGACTGCCGAGTGAGAGGAGTTGGCTGGCATCACTGTACCGCAGAAGTATTTTCAGGCTTATTCACACATATCAAGTGCTTGGCTGGGCTTTTGGAATTGTCTACCTGCCAAGATAAGTTTTCCTGTCACCAGCAGCAACCTAACAATTAGGCTAAAGTAATCATTAGCTGGGCGTGAATTACATGTTTTGCATGGGGAAAAAATGCCCAAACTATGAGTTAGCCCTATGCTATGAAAATGTTGACGAGGATAGAGTATCAAGGAGGGTTAATGGAGTTTGTTTCAGGAAAAAAAACCTGATTAGCAGATCCCAGTAATTATAGTAGATTTTGTTTTCCATTGCCTCTATTGTTTACTGCTATCTGCTAAAATAGAGACTTTGGTTAAGTGTAGGTTTTTTTCAGTAAAGGTACCCCAGGTTAGGTCTGTGATTTCTAAATCATTTTCCCTCCCTTCTCCTTATGTGAAATCTCAAGAAAAGACTCCATGGGATTCAAAGATGCTGTGTCAAAGAATCAATCACTTTCTTACTTTCTCCCTGTCTCCTCCCTCCCCCTCTCTCCCTCCTTCCCTTCCTCCATTACTCCCTACTTTCTCCCTCCCTCCCTCCATCCCTCTCTTCTATCTATCTATCTATCTATCTATCTATCTATCTATCTCTACCTATTTACCTATCTACCTATCTACCTATCCATCCACCCACCCATCCATCCATCCATCCTCCCAGGAAAGGTACCTAAATTTCTAACAGAACATGAAGTGAGAATATTAGTCCTGAAGGAATAATAGATACTATATGTATCTTCCTTCAGCTGGTTCACCCCCCAAATGGCCCCAACTGCTGGGACTGGGCCAGGCTGAAACCAGAAGCCAGGAGCTTCTTCTAGGGCTCCCACATGGGTGCAGGGATACTTAGGCCATCCTTGGCTGGTTTCCCAGGTGCATTGAGAGGGAGCTGGATTGGAAGTGGAGCTGCCAGGACATGAAGCAGTGTCCATATGGGATGTTGGTGCTGCAGGTGCTGGCTTTACCCACTACACCACAATGCTGGCTCCCATCCAACCCATTATTTAATGCTTCTACAACCTTACAGGGAAGGCTATCCCATCTTTGGACAGCTGTATCACGAAAAATGCCTTTTTCTATCACACTGAAATACAGGTTCTTAGATATTCTTTATTGAAAAAATATACATATATGATGTATGTATATAGAAGCTCCCTGGCCACACCCAGCACACACCTCAGGGTATTCACTGAAAGTTCAAACACTCCACTAATCCACAGAGTCATAGTCCAAGATAAAAACCATCACAAGAAAAAAAAATAAACCAACAAGTATCTCCACAAATGCCTAAAAGTAAATGCAGCAATTGAAAAAAAATAGAATAAGGAAGACAATGTGACACCCCCAAAGGAACACAACAGCACTTCAATACTAGAATGTGAAAATGAAGAGACTGAAGAAATGCCAGAAATGGAATTCAAAAAATTGATCATAGGATTACTTAGAAGTAATCAGAAGCAAATCTACAAACTCAAGAAATCTGTAAATGACATGAAAGAAAATTTTTCTCATGAAATTGAGATTTTAAAGAGAAATCAAAATGAAATATTGGAAATGAATAATTCAATAGAATAAAAAATTAGGTAGAGAGTCTTAACAACAGAATTGATGCGGCAGAATAAAGAACATCTGAGTTAGAAGACAAATCTGGAAATTTTACAGTCAGCCCCCCACCAAAAAAAAGAAGAACTTAGAAAACTAAAAAACAGTATGTATATTTGAAAGGTGGAATGACAGGGAGAGAGGTCTTGCGGCCACTGGTTCACTCTCCAAATCCCTGTAACAGCCAAGGCTATGTGAAACCAAATTAAAGAGCCCAGAATTGTACCTGGGTTTCCTACGTGAGTGATGGGGATCCAAGTACTTGGGCAATCATGCACCTTTCCAGGTACATTAATAAGAAGCTGGATCAGAATCAGAGTAGCCAGGACTTGAACCAGAACTCTAATATGGAATGCAAGTGTCCCGAGAGACTGAACCTGTTGTGCCACAACACACACTCCTAGATTATATTATTTATCTAGTCAAATATCCCCTTAGCTTTCCTTTCCCACCACCCTATCATTGTGTTTGTGTTTTTTTTTGGGGGGGGGGGATTGTGTGCTTAGGTGGTAGTGGGTGTGTTTGAAATAAAGAGATGGAGAGAGAGCATAAAACCCCTACATTATCTCCATATTCTGAATGTTTTTCATTGGTGTAGTACATTCTGCAAACTTTAATATGCATAGAAATGACTTAGAGACTTGAAAACTTGTCCAAAAATCTCAGTGCTCAATCTGAGTTAGTAGCATGTGGTAGGACCTATGAATTTATATTCTAGTTTATAAGTGATGCTAATGCTGCAAGTCTGAAGACAACACTTTGGGTAACGCTAGGATAGCAGGTACACTGATACTCTGCCAAGGTCCCATGCCATAGCTGATAGGAATACTGACTGCTAATAGCTCACAGCTGCCTCTCTCAGTATTTTACCTAGTTTTCCCTGGAAACATATAACTCTCCTCTTTGAGTCTAATTTAGGGAGCTCAGTCTAAGTCAGTTGGGTCCGTTTTTGCTTTACTTTTCTATTGAACTAATGTAGCGCCTAACATTTATATTTCATCTTTCAGTATTCAGCCCATGAGTCCAATTGTTGAAAACTCTCATACAGTATGTTTCCCATTTCTCCCTACTTTGTATTGTTAGCAAATTTGGTAAGAATGCTATCTCTATCTTCATCCAAACTACTACTAAAAAAAAAAAAAAAAACACTGGATGGCACAACACTGAGATTAGGTTACTGTGAAACGTTTCTAGAAATCTCCTTCCAAGTTGTCATGTACCCATTAAGTAGCAATGAACAGAGCGCAGGCCTCCCAAGGTACAGATATGAGGTGGAACAACAGCACTGCATAAATGGAAATCAACAGGTAGATTCATAGCTAAAGAGAACAATGCATTTTAGAATTTCTATTTTAATAAGAAATTTTGATACTATTACCTATTAATAAATTATATCTCACTACAAAAATGAATATTGTAAATAATCCTTATGAATTCATGATTTTTTCACTTAATATGTATCAGGATTAAAATTACACTTGGTCATCTACTGGGGGATTGGCTTCCTTTAAACATTTTTCAAAAGAGGTTGTGAATTCTTTTAAATATTTTTCAAAAGTTGAGTAACTCAGTTTCACTAGGTAAGTCTAAAATACTTACAATATAGAAGAAAAACACAGTCTCGTAGGAAAAGTATGATTTACTACAAGTCCAAGCAACGTAGGTTATAATCAACAAAGGTGTTTAGGTTAGGTCCACCCTACTTGCTATGTTTGCACTGTGGCATGAAAACACTGACTGAACACAAGGTTACGTAAAGAGTATTCTAATTAAGGATATCATGAAGTCATGTGTAAAGCTGCATATCAGAAGATATTTAAAACACACAACCATGGCTTTGAATGGGGAGTTCAGTTCCCAGTTAAATTTACTTTTCATCTCTTTGGGTGAATCCTGAAGATAGAATAGCCTGAGCATTAAAAAAAAAAAAAAAATGGCTAGAGGCATAAGCGTATTGCTTTAGTTTCTGACTATTTAGTAAGTCGCCATGTACCTCAAGAAGTGATCTCCCTAATGATTTTCCTTGAAAAGATAATACCTACAAAATGTGGTAGGGGTGGGCATTTAGCCTGGCAGTTAGCGCCCTGGTTAAGATAGTTACAGTCCACATCCAAGTGCCTAGGTCTGCTACCTAGGTCTGGCTCCTGACTTCAGCTTCCTGCTAATGCAGACCCTGAGAAGCAGCAGCCATGGCTCTACTAACCGAGTTCCTGTCCCTCAGGTGTGTGACATGAATTAAGTGTCCTGGGAATTTAGAGAGTGAACCAGGGGATGGCATCTCTGTTTACTTCTTTCCTCTCTCTGCCTTTGAAATAAACAAAACTAAAAAAATATTATGTGGTGCAATTTTGAAAAGGAAAATTAAAAAATTATCTGAAAACTCTTTCAACTGTTAATAAATCAGAAGTAAAATAAATGTAGGCAAAGGACATTTGCAACAATACAATGAAAGGAAATGCTAAGAGTGTTAAAGATGATTCATTTTATAAATTCTTTAACTTTTTAACAAAAAGTATCACTTTATACTGGGGGGAAGGTTATATATAGAAGCAATCTCCGAATACAGAACAGTGCTAGATAAAATGTCAAAACAGAACATTCAAAAGGCACAATCCAGGCTCCGAAGTAAGGTAAGTAGTTCTGTGAGTCAGAAACACCACAGAAACTCAAGATAGTGCACAAGGTTGTAGACGTGGGGCTGCTGGGCTCTGGGATGTGAAGTAGGCAGCGGTTGACAGGAGTTGAGATTTACTAGGCTTACGTATCTGAAAATACTCCATGCAAGGCAAAGGACCCAAGCCAGGATCTTTGCTTCAATTAGTCAGGAAAGGCATCATGCTTCCCTATTGGTGAGAGGAGGCTGAAATACACACACACACACACACACACACACAGTCTACCATTGAACACAACATACAACTTTTAAATTCCTCTTAAGGTAGGGGAATTGGGAAAAAATCAATTTCACAAAGCCTACTAATACTTTCATGTCCTCTGTATTTTTTAATATAAGGAATCCATTTGAATAAATACTATATAGAAACACATCCAATCCGTATTATATACCAAATAAAGCTAAAAGAATCCCATGCCATAAGACTGCTGGAATTGTACAGTTAAAAATTGTGTCAAGGAAGGGGTCAGTATTGTGGCACAGTGGGTAAAGCTACAGCCTGTAACGCTGTCATTCCATATGGGCACTGGTTCGAGTCCTAGCTGCTCCACTTCTGATCCAGCTCCCTGCTAATGGCCTGGGAAAAGCAGCAGAAGATGGTTCGAGTCCTTAGGGCCCTACCACCCATACGGGAGACTCAGATGAAACTCCTGGCTTTGGCCTGCTTCAGCCTTGGCCATTGTGGCCACTTAGGGAGTGAACCAGTGGATAGAAGACTTCTATCTCTCCTTCTTTCTCTGTAACTCTGATTTTAAAATAGAGAAATCTTTCAAAAAACTAAGTCAAACAATTATATCCACCTACTAAAATAACTCAACTTTCTAAAAATAAAGTGTAGCTAATTCTTACACTTTACAAAATATTTTAGAGACATGTTTTTGAGAATTATGCAGATACAAAAATACCCAAAAACATGGTATATGCTGTTGCTAACAATACTACAAGTAAACCAAGTAAGGGTAACTTATTCTCATTTGTTTTCATTGTAGATATCATACTAATAAATTTATGAATGAAGAAAAGCCTTTTGGTGCCCCTATAATTTCTCATAAGGAAATACTTGGAAGTTTTCTTTGGTCTTAGGGTTTTTCATGGGTAAACTACATGCAGGGGCATTTGTAATCACATATTTTGATGTACTGGTAGAGCTCAGTTCAGGACTCTTGGACTGGGTTAGAAGGAAAATGGCTACTTGGCTACATGAGCAGGTAATTTTCCACACCAGTAAATCACCGATGACATGGTTCCAAATGTCTTCCTTTGTGTGCAGTCCCTGCAAGCTAATTACTTTAAAGGAGATGGCATAAAATGAACTGGGCACGCATTACTCTGAACCTTTCAGATCCATATGGATCAGGACACTCCCTGGCCCAGAGCCCCAAGGTTTCACATAATAGGTATTATATTATCCTATTGTGGTATGATAAAAATTCTTGGGCTTCATAATCAGGTGGGAAGATTGGGTTTCTGCAGTATAAAAATGGGAGTGTCTTTTAACTATATATACAACTACTCCTGAAGAGGCAAAGGAAGCCTCCTCAGACTGCCAAAAGAAGTATACCTAAAGAAGTAGCTAACAGATTGCATTTGGGAATGTACCTAAATCTTAGTTCTTAAAATGGACTAGGAGATATATTTTGCATAAGAGGAATTAAAAATACGTTGTTCAAAATTACAAAGATTGAACTGGTGGCTTTAGGACAATTTATTTTTAGCTTTAATATTCATAAATAAAATATGCTACAAGTATATTATGAGCAGTTTCCAACTTAATAAGAGATTGTATTTTAAATAAACATCCTGCTTGCATCCAATTACTTTCTTTTACATAGCTTCCAGGGAAGCAAATCTTCATGTGTTAAATTTTTGGAAATAATCCAAAGCCATTTTGTGCCCAACATCTGATTAATCATTTCATTCCACTCACAATTATTGAGAACAATTATTGAGCAAACACAAGGTGTGGCTATAAAATAATACAACAGTCTGCTGATAATCATAAAATAGGCTCCCATGTGGTTCCAGAACAGAAACTCTAAAAATGTTTTGAGAAAGGAAATCATTAGCGAATAGGAAAATGTAAGACTCTTCTGAAGTTCTCACGCCTGTTCCTCTGCTAAGTAGTCAAACAAACATTTACAGTGGTTATTTGTTTTCCTTACAGAGGTTATTTGTTTTCACTCGCAGAAAAAAAAAAAAAAACATGTTTTCCTTATTTATTTTTCCTTCCAGAAAAATTGAAGTATACTTTTGGGAACAGATCATATATGTAAATATCATCCATCAGGTCTGAGGAGAAAAAAAAAAGTGCTGAGCCCAAAGAGAAGCAAGAACTATCATTTTTAAGGCCAAGAACCCTTGGGCCGGTATGAAGGGCAGGTGAGCGTGGAGACTCCATGATGACTGAGAGAAGCTGTACATGATCTGCGGCACAGAAGACGAAAGGGCTTTTGTATGAGGCGACACTTACACAGAGGAAGAAAAGGGATCCTTTCTACAGCAAGTTGTAGGGGAGATTCATGGAACTGGGATGCCTCTCACTGCATGTGTCAACAGATGGGAACGACAGAGGAAAGGAAAGATAGAAGGTCATCTTTAGACTTCCAGCTTTAGAGACAATGCAGTTAGGCAATTAAACAATACTGACAACACAGGGACTCTAGCACTGTTTCAGACAGGGAACGCATCCTGCTTCACAGATTCTGGAACCTGTAGGACATGCAGGCAGAGATGTATGGCAGGGGGCTCAAAGCAGAGCTTCGGACATGAGGAGACAGGTGAAAGATGCAGGACAAGACTCAGGAGTGTTACTGGTAGTTGAGGTCAACAGACAAAGCTACTGGAAATATGTAGAGAAAAAAGTGGGTTAAGAGTGGGATCCCAACATTCAAGGATGTATAAAAAGAGATACACTGATCACTATTACAAATCTCAAATTTCTATCTTGAGCAACCATCTTGAGCCATTTTCTAGAACTTAAGGTCTGTATATCCAGATATTTACTCCACATATCCACCTGGACGAATAACTGAAATTTCAAATGTAATGTGGTCCCATCATTCTCCTGGTATCTTGCCCATGGATACGTCTGCCTCCCTCTAAGTAAGCAGCCCATCTTCCAGTTGCTCAGGTTAAGAACTCTGGAGTCTTCCTTGACTCCTGTCTTTTTCTCACAACTAAATTCAACCCATTAAGAAACCTCGTGGGCTGTGTTGTCCATATATAAGAGAATGTAACCACTTCTCACTCCATTCACCTCTCCCATTCCGATCTTAGATACAGTCAGCTCTTGACAGGGTAATCCCAACAGATTTCTAATGATCGCATTATTTCCCTTTAGGATATTGAAATAGAGGAGTCAGATAAATGAAAACATGGCACTCCTCTGCTCAAAACCCTCCAATGCCTCGCACCTAACCCAGCGTGAACACTAAAATCCTTAGAGGGGCCTCAAAGGCCCAGCAAGATCAGACTTAGGCTCTCACTGGATTCATTGTCTGCTACCCTCTTGCCCACTTGATCTATTCCTGCCACACCGATATCATTAGGCTTCCTCCAATCTACCAAATATGCTCTCCCCTCAGTGTCACTTAATAGGACACTCCTGGAATGCTTTGCTTCCAATTAGCCTCATGGTTCATATCCCCAGGGCATTCACACTTCGCTTAAATGTTACCCTTTCAGAGAGACCTTTCTTTACCACCCATTTTAAATGGCAGCGCTTTGCTTCCACACACCTCACCCCCACACACTCTACTTTGTTCCCTCTTTAGGTTTCCACATTTGCACTTATCTCCATCTGACATATCACATTTAAAAAAAAATATGGTGCAGCATGCCAGCCGTAGCGGCCATTTGGGGGATGAACTAACAGAAGGAAGACCTTCCTCTCTCTCTGTCTCTCTCTCACTGTCTAACTCTGCCTGTCAAAAAAATAAAAAAATTAAAAAAAAATAAATCGATCTTGGAAAAAAAAATTTATCAAGGTCTCTTCTCTCTCCCACCTTCTCCTTCCTATAATATAGGCTTCCTGAGGGTAGGGATTTTCACCGTTGTAGATCTGGTACCAAGAACTGAGCCTACCTAGCGTATAATTAGCACAGAAATATGTACTAAGTGAGTGAATTAATTCTTATAATGTCAATAACTGATGACACTTACTGAGCTCTTACTATGTGGCAGGTATTTTGCAAAGGATTTCATATTTGTTATATGATTAGAAAAAGAGGAGAGCTGTAAGATAACACTGGGAAACCAAAGAAAGCAAAGTTTCAACAGTATAGTTGTTAAATGGAATCAAGCAGATGGATAATATGGCAATTAGTTATTACAATATCACTGTTGATCTTATTGAGTCCTTGTTTCCCATAAAGTGGTGGTGCTAGGAAATTAAGGTTGGACTGAGTCAAAGTACAACCAGGAACTGAATAACAGTTGGATAGTAAGGGGGAAACCATGCATAGCTTGGAGAGAAGAGATATTCCTTTAGGAAGGGAAGTTCTTTTAGGATGAAGGGGATCTGAATATGTGGATTGGTTGACAGGGAAGTACAACAAGAAGGAAGAACTTGAAGATTCCAGAGGAAACAAGCAGAATAATAACCAGAAGAACATCCCAGAGAATGTAAGAGAGATCCAGTGTGCAGCTACTCAAGTTACTCGTGCTGTGTACATCATAGGGCTCAATGTTATTATTTTTTTTTCCCTTCTCTTGTTTCTTTAAAGTGAAGAGGAGGAGAAAGAACCAAGGAATAGAAAAGCAAATGGTGATTTTCAAGTGCTTTAAATGAGTGTTGCCAAAGAGAAATAAGGGGATGATTTTTTTCAGATTATTAACTATTAATTGGGATCATTAAATTATTAGGAAGGACAAATGGATTCTGAAGTATTAATTTAAGGAACAGTGTATTTGTATGTACATACATGCTCATGCATATATATACATGTTACATATAGACGCATATGCCTAATATTTCTTCGAACTCAGGAGTAATTTTCTAGTACTTAAGAGCTTAGGAAAGTAACTCCCAGCCATGTTGAACCCTCTGCTGCCAGCAGCATTTTCTCTACTTGATGAGCTTGCACCTGGCTGGTTGGTAGTAGTGGAAGCTCTCACATAGCTACAGACAGACAATTCAGAGTTAATGCTCATTTCTTGTTTAAAGAGTGATCCTGGAATAGAAATAAGGAAATGAAATCTCATGACAGTGTCATCATAAAGTCATCAGCCAGATGGCAGTCCTTGAAATATAATCCTTAGAGGCTTCTCACAATAATTTGTAATATCACAGCCAATATTATCTTATTCACGAATTCATATCTATTCACAGGGACTGAAGAGAAAGAAATGAACTTGCAGAGGTACTCACTTCTGGACTTTATATGCTAACATGGGCTCTATAAGGAATAGGATCAGTAAATAACTTTTTTTTCCATAGGTCATAATGATGATTTATGTTCTGATCCAATTCTAAATCACAGAATTTAGTTAACAAGCATCCATCTTTTCATGATTAGTGGATTAATTCCTCTTAAGCACAAATGGCTATTTGTATCTTGTGTTTAAAAATAGTAAATTTAAAAAGTTCCTTTCAAAAGTGTGAGTGAAAAATGAAAACTCATCAATCCATTTATAAAGTTAAACACTAAAACACAAAACATTAGTTTGACTTTTTTTTTTGATTATGTCTTGAAACTACAACCTGCCAGAGTGTGATCACAGTAAAGTTTTTTCAAGTTACATTTTTATAACTTAACATTCAAGCATTTAAACTTAAATTGGAAATGTTATTGCTTTAAATAGACTTCCACATATACAAAAACGTTGCATAGATTTATACATATATTGGAAGATTCAGTGCAGGCAATAATTAGTGTTCAGTAGTATAACAGAGTGTCACGAGTTGTGACAAAGGATCAAGTTGGAATGCTTTCTACAGTGTCTCTCTTACCTAAAAGGTCATGGTCAAAATTTTTTTCCGACATGATTCTCTTTTTCTCCATGATTCAAAGTCAATTATTAAACTTGCCTTTTAAAAATGAATTTATAAGATTAAACTCATTTTTAAGATTATAAGTTTATAAGTTTATAAGATTATACAAAAGTGAAGGGACCATCCATCCTGCTGTAAAAAATAAATAAGTAGAAGAAATAGTGTCAAAACAAAGAAATGCAATTGTATGAACCACCGTGTAAAGAAAACACTTTTTATGTATAAAATGCAGCAATACCTTTTTGAAGCAATACGGTATATAATTATTATAAATGAGCCTTAAGCTTTCAAGTGAACACAGACAAAGCTGATCCAGAGCAGGACTGTCAATGAAACTTCCTGTGATGATAGAAATGTTTCACTTTGAACTATCAAACCACATAGCCACTATTTACATGTGACTATTACACACTTCAAAGGTGGCTAATAAGATGGAGAAACTGAATTTTTACTTTAATTATATTTAATGTAAACTCAAATAGCAGACTTTATTGCTGGTCCAGGTATTACACAAACAGATCAAAAAGTGAAAGATCACATGGAGGGTTATTTTCCTGTTTATGAGAGTGGAGAATAAGAGAAGCTGTAGACGAAGTAGGATCCTGCTTGGCCTGTACAGTAGACACACATAACACACATAGAATGTGGATGCCAGAGGAAAGTATCATTAACCAATAGAGAATCCAATTTTCCTCCTGGTCTCTCACTCTGGCCAGAGGAACTATCAAGCCCAAATGGCCCAGTGGTATTGTAATCTTACTCCACCACTCCATTATGTGACAAGTATTTCTTCAGGGAACGTAATGGAACCCAGCCTACAGGATGTTAGATTGTCATTAGATTCTGTCCACATCCTTTGTGTGACACGGTCTCCGCTGGCTGGCTCAGCCCCGATTCCCAGGCACCAGAGATGATGACGCTGTGTTCTGGCTCACAAGCTCCTGAGGAAGCCATTGATTTCCTAATAAAAGCACTGTCCTTCTCCTTCCTACTGGAATATACAGTTCTGAGGGAAATGCCAAGAGGAATGTGTACATTTCAGGGCTGACATTGCTGGGCCACTGTCCACCACTGACCTTCTCACTGTGTGAGAAAAACAGACCTCTGTTTGATACGCTACTGTAAGGTTTTCTACTACTTGAAAGTCAAAAGCAATCCTAATATATATAGCTTTGCTTTCTATGTTGAATTACTGACATACCGGGACAACATAGTTCATTTGTTCACTTGTCTAGTCAACCAAAAAAATGTCTTGAGAGTATTTATGATGCTCCAGTCTAAGGTCTCAGGATTTTGATTGTGGACAAGCCCCACGTATGCTACACACCCTTACAGAACCTATGTTCTTGAGGTAAACAAAGACCAGCCAACACTTAGATAAGCCCTGTGTCACAGGACCAGAAGAGTCTGGAATCTGGGGTTTGGTAGTTAGGGAAGTCTTCCTGGAGGAATCAGCACTTACACTGAGACCTTGATAATGAATAAAACTTAAGAAAGCAAAGAAGAGGGAATAATATATACCAGGTCAGTGGATATAGAGAAGTCAGAACATAGCTAAGGGGAAATTAAAACAGCTCAATGTGACTTAATTATGTGTGAGGAAGTAGATGTGTGGGATTCAGGGAGAATAGGAAATCAGACTGCAGTTGCAAGGAGAGGCCGAATCATGCAAGGCATTAGAGCCATTTAAAAGAGTGGAATGTCTAAAAAGCAATGGATAAGCTACTAATGGCTTTAAAAATGGGAGGAGGGTGAGCTACACGAACACACTTTATTTAGAATGATCCTTCTGAATTCTATGTAGAGAATGAGTGCAAAGTAGGAAAGCTCTAAGTAGGGAAACCAATTAGATGTACAGTGTGGTTACTTAGGAAGCTATGAGAGTCACGGAGCAGGAAGAGAAGTGACTAGATTCTCAAGCCATTTAGGCAATAAGTGACTTT
This sequence comes from Oryctolagus cuniculus, assembly GCF_051225735.1. NCBI lineage: Eukaryota > Metazoa > Chordata > Mammalia > Lagomorpha > Leporidae > Oryctolagus > Oryctolagus cuniculus. Next base: position 17,820,220 of record NC_142888.1, read on the forward strand.
GTGATAGCTTAGCTCTAAGAGTGATAGAAAGTCAAGCATGAATCTGAGTTTTCCAAATCCAACAAGTGGATAGGGTATGGTAAATTCAATGGAGACCATAGGAAGAGAAGTCAGTTGCATTTCAACCAGAAGGTTGGAAAAAGGCAAAGATGAGCTCAGCTTTGAACCTATGCCAGTTGACATTCCTGTGGAACTTTAAAATGGAAAGAAAGCAGCAGCATATAGATGCCTAAATCGGAAAAGACCACTCGCACCTGGGAATACAGATGGGTGGTCAACAAGAGCTGGATCTACACAAGGGGGCGGACTTGTGCCAACAGTGTGTTTTTAGTGAGAAAACAACTGGGAAGAACTTTGCAGGCAAGAATCAAAGGTGGCTTGGTGAACTGAACGTTGTATACGCGCCAATTAAAAATCTGTTATCCTCTCAATTTCTAAATCTATTCATTGCAAAAGTAACTACATACTTTCCTTACTTGACAGATTTTTTAGGGATAAAGCAAAAAAAAAAATAATAAACTGGAAGTCCTTCCCCTGAAGAATCTAAAGACCTTATCACAGTAATCAAAAGACCTGAGAGAGCTGCTTGGGGCATCAAAGAAAATGAACATGGGAATATGGAGAGAGGGATTTGCCAGAAATAACAGTGTAGATGCAGATGAGTGCACTAAGCACTAATCTTGTAGCAGGAATAAGCTCTTTTTGGCCCTCTCTTTTTTTAAAAAAAATTTTATTGTTATCTATTTGAAAGAGAGACAGATTTTCCACCCACCAATTCACTTTCCAAATGACCACCACAGATGGGACTAAGCAAGGCCAAAACCAGGAACTCAACCTTGGTCTCTCTCATAGGTGCCAAGGACCCAAGTAGTTGAACCATCATTTGCTGCCTCCCAGGGTGCACATTAGAAGGAAGTTGAATTTGGAAGTGGAGCTGCGACTTGAATCCAGATACTCTGAAATGGTATGTGGGTGTCTCAAGCGGGGTCATTAACTGCTTCACTTCTTGGTTCCTTTTCACTTTATACTCACTCAACTTGCCAACTTAACCTCTGATCTTTCTTTAAAGAGATTTTGAAATTTATTTGAAAGGCAGAGCTAGAGAGAGAGAGAGAGAGAGAGAGAAGCTTCTATCTGCTGCTGCACTCCCCAAATGGTCACAGCAGTTGGGTCTGGGTTAAGCCAACACAAGGAGCCTGGAACTCCATCTGAGTCTCCCACGTGTGTGGCAGGGGCACAAGCACTTGAGCCATCTTCTGCTGCTTTCCCAGGTGCACTAGCAGGGAGCTGGATCAGAAGTAGAAGCTGACAGGACTAGAACCAGCACTCCTACAGATGGCAGTATCACAGGCAGGGGCTTGACCCACTGAGCCATAATGCTGGCCCTAGTCTCTGATCTTAGTTTGCATTCCCAAAGAGAGACTCCTCTTTGAGAAGCAAGTATTTCTCACTGAAATCTAATGACTGAGTCTCTGACACTCTGACATGAATTTCATATGTATAATTATTCCCAAACCTAATCTAATCTTGTTTAACAGAACAGGTATCAGAGATGTATTTGGAGAATAAAGTTCAAACCTTGCCACTGAGAGAAGGCAGTAACTATTATTACTTTTTCTCCAAGTATCAGTCCCCTATTCAAGTTCACCTTTCCCGCCCCAGGATCCTTTTGATAGGTTCCCAAATATAACTCCCTGACTTCAGGTTCAACCTTCTTTATCACAGTCATCTGAACCTCCTATCTTAAATTCAGGACTTGCACAGCTCTGCTCTTCAGGGTCACCAGCTCCATCAAGATTCACAGGAGTTTTCACCCTTCAATCTCTAGTTCAGTTTCAAGATTTACTTGGTTTCTTAATTTCCATATATCAAAGGCTCATTACTCCTAAGACTTAAGACTTTTGGCTCTTAGTTTAAAGTCTATTTTTTCCTTCAACTGTGGTCATTTTTTGTTAATCAAGTCTACATTACTGACATTTTCAGTCATTTGTGTCATTTTCTGGAACTCATTTTTTTGCTATGGTCTTTCCCATCCCTGCACAGGTACTATTTTTACCTCTGTTTTCTGACACAACTCAAAATAAGTATTCAGTGATCCTTAACTTGCCACAGCATGGAAAAAGCAATGTTACATTTGCAAGTCGGGGAGGTCATCTTTAACAAATATTTACCAGCATCCTATCATATCATGTGGCTTAGAACCTGGGGACGCATTAAATAAGAAAGATACAGTCTCTGTCCACAAGAAGTTTACATTAATTTGGAGGACAAACATTAAACCATTAGTTACATAACTCATGTTTTTAATTCTAATAAGTGCTAATGGAATTAAGAGCATGGATAATAAGGAAATTGAACTTGGTTTGAGAGGGTAGTATCTCTAAGAGCTTTTAATTTCCATAGAGAAGTAAATAGGAAAGGCTGTTTTGAGTCATATTAACCTACGTGGACTTTTCCTTTGGGTGTGGGCAGTAAGATACAATGGTGACACTGTGGATAGCTCTCACTCCATCATGAAATGCAAAGTGAGTTCTTTGTCAGATCAAGGTGAGGGCAGAATGGGACAGAAAAATATTTCTTTGGATAGATATCTCAAAGAAGACTGATAAATGGCTACTCCAGATACAAATCCATCTTTTTTCCTTTAATTTCTCGTCACTGCCTCTTTAACTGTGGGCTAATCATTTCATCTCACCACACCTCAGGTTCTTCACATCTAAAATAAGAGACTGAGCCAAATCTTCAAGCTTAGTTGAAATTTGGCATTCCATATTTTCACAAGCCCCAGTTAAGCAGGACTGGGAAAACAAACCTGCATTGTCCATGCAACATCATCACCATATCATTGCAGTCAGTAACACTTTGAGAAATAATGTAGTCCATACCTTTTATGAATGCTTCCCCAGGAGGCATTGATGTTCTCTGTTATCATGTGTACTTTCCTGGTATCATCTGCAGAATAATCTCTCAGAAGTTTCAATGCCAAGTCATTTGCCACATCTACATTTATCTGCCACTGGCGGAGGTCTTTGGCCAATTGCTATAAACGCATATGGGAAAGAAAATGAGTATCAGTTTGTTTTCTAAAGTCTGTAGAGCTTCTTAAAAGGCTTTGTACATAGCTTCTGAATTTATACGTCAGAACTTGCCCACACAACTGCTTCTAAGCCACCGTGTGATTTTAGTTAATCATGACAACATAAGCTACCTCACTTTTCATGACCAAATATTTCAAAAGTAGCGTCTTAAGCAATACCAAATATTAGGTATTTCAATTCATAGCAATTAATTAGAAGTTAAGTGGGTTTCATAGTTTTATCATAGGAAAACTATAAAATAAGCTCCTATGTAATTTTTGAGTATGTGACATAACAAAATGGGAACAATAAAAAAAATTGCATGTATTGATATCTCTCTTCATTAACTTGTTGAATTGTTTATGTAATTAGTGCCATCTACTGGCATTGAACTAAACTTGCATATAGAAAATATTGAAAAACTGTGCTGCTATTCTATGTGAGAACTTTTTTTGAAGGCTCATAATACTTTAAATATCCTAGTTTAAAATTAGACTAAGAGTTAAGATAAAAGTCTCTTGCTAAACCAAATCACCAATGTAGTCTTCAGTAACTGGTAGTTATCTAACTAGCCCTTTTTATCACTGAAAACAGGTTTCAATGAAAAATGCAACCCATGACAGATTTATCTGCAAGAATATTAACATAAAATTTCTCTTAAATACTTCCACAAATGCATGGAGGAAGTGCCAATGCATTAACTTGTTGAATGATAATATCAAATCCAACATAGTAGGTTCAGCCATTGACAAAGCAGTAAGAACAGATTTCATTCCAGAGGAAAGAGTATGATAATTTTATATAAAAAAAAGGGAAACAGTTAACTTTCACATATGTAAAGAAAATGGAGTATTAAATCAGCACAGTACAATGCAACACAAATTAAACTAACATAAAATAAAATCCAAAGCTGGAAAGGCTGGTAAAATTAGCACACTCATGTCCTGCTAGTTTCTATTAGAATAATTTGGCAATCAATATCAATTGACATACAAATGCTTATTCCCATTTAGCCAGTAATCTCACTTTTCACACTTTATCCTAATAAAATATTAAAAAGATGATAAATATAGGAATAAAAATCCTCATTAGCCAAAATGGCCAAAAAATGAGTAGCAACTTCAATATTTAATGAGAAGACATTAAAATAGGATAATACATTAACCCAATGGCCTAATATGTAGTAAATGTGCACAGTAATCATTGTAAAATCAGTTCTCTTGTGCAAAAAACCCTCACATTTTTTGATTAATTTAGAATTTAAAAAACTAAGAATTTGAGATGGTGATACACTGCAGTCCCATATACCTCTTATCCCACTTCCCCTTAACAACTCATATTCATATATTTGTCACAATTAATGTACCACACCTAGCTTACCCTATTTATTTTGGTCCAAACTCCTTCTATGCCTTCTACTCATCTCAGCCTCTAGTAATCAACATTCTCTGCTGAGATTGAGTTTGTTTTTTAATTTTAGCTCCCACATATGAGAGAGAACTTGTAGTAATTATCTTTCTGTGTCTGGCTTATTTCATTCAACATGTTCTCCAGTCCCATTCATCTTTTACAAATGACAGGATTTCATTTTTTTTTTCTAGCTGCATAGTATTGCATTGAGTATATATTCCACATATTCTGTATCCATTCATCCGATGCTAGTCACGTTGGCTGATTACGTATTTTGGTTATTGTGGAAACAGTGTTGCTCTAACCATGGTGCAGCAGGTATTACTTTCATACAATGAGTTTATATCTTTGGATGTGTACCCAGCAGTGAGGTTGCTGGATCATATGGCAGTTGCATCTCTAGTCTTTTTATTTTTGTAATATCCACACTAGTTCCCAGTTTCTACACTATGTACACTCCCAACAACAGTGTGTAAGAGTTCCCCCTTCTACACTTCTTCACCAGCAGTTGTTGCTCCTTGTCTGGTTGATAAAAGCCATTCTGACAGCGGTGAGGTGATATCTCATTGTGGTTTTGATTTGCATGTCCCTAATGAGCAGTGCTATCTAGTGGGTTTTTTTTTCCCATGTATTTGTTGGCTATTTGCATTTCTTCTTTTTGAGAACTATTTGGATCCTTTGCCCATTTCTTTACTGGATTGGCTGTTTTTTTTTTTATTGTTGAGGTTTTTGAGTTGCTGCTATATTCTGGATATTAATCTTTTTTTGTTGCATAAGTAGCTTGCAAATATGTTCTCCCTCAAATCCACAATTTTTTAAACTTTTATTTAATAAATATACATTTCCAAAAGTACAACTTTTGGATTATAACAGCTTCCCCCCCCCCCATAACCTCCCTCCCATGCGCAACCATCCCATCTCCTGCTCCCTCTCCCATCCTATTCACATTAAGATTCATTTTCAATTATCTTTATATACAGACGATCAATTTAGTATATACTAAGTAAAGATTTCAACAGTTTGCACCCACACAGATACACAGAGTATAAAGGACTGTTTGAGTAGTAGTTTTACCGTCAATTCACATAGTATAACACATTAAGGGCAGAGATCCTACATGGGGAGTAAGGACACAGTGACTCCTGTTGTTGCAAATCCACAATTTTTAACAATACCATACTTAAAAAAATTTATTTATTTGAGAGTTAGAGAGAGGGAGAGGGAGAGGGAAAAGGAAAGAGGGAGACCCATCTTCCATTTGCTGGTTCACTCCAAATGCCGGCAACTGTTGTGGCTGGACTGGGCCTGAAGACAGGTGCCTAGAAATCAATCCAGGTCCCCCACATGGTTGGCAGGAACCCAACTACTTGATTACTCACTGCTGCCTTCCAGGATCTGGAGTCAGGAGCTGGAGCTGGGTAGCAAACCCAGGTACTCTGATATGGGACTGCAGCATCCTAATCAGCATCTTAACCACTAGGGCAAACACCCACCCTGTACTGTGTTTTTCAGCTCATTAAGAATTTATAGCTGGGGCCAGTGCTGTGGCGCAGCGGGTTAATGCCCTGGCCTGAAGCACTGGCATCCCATATGGGCGCCAGTATGAGATCCGGCTGCTCCACTTCCAATCCAGCTCTCTGCCATGGCCTGGGAAAGCAGTGGAAGATGGCCCAAGTCCTTGGGGCCCTGCACCCATGTAGAAGACCTGGAAGAAGCTCCTGCTCCTGGCTTTGAATTGGCACAGCTCCAGCCATTGCAGTCAATTGGGGAGTGAACCATTGGATGGAAGATCTCTCTCTCTCTCTCTCTCTCTCTCTCTCTCTCTCTGCCTCTCCTCTCTGTGTAACTCTTACTTTCAAATAAATAAATCTTAAAAAAAAAAAAAAGAATTTATAGCCATGAACTGGAAGGGCAACAACAACAAAAGTTGATGTTTCTGGAAAAATCATTTTAATATTGGTTATTTTGTGTTAGTGTGATTTATATAGCAAAAATCAACTACCAGTATTCTAGTATAGTTTCTTATTTTTTTTTATGTATTTTTTATTTTGACAGGCAGAGTGGACAGTGAGAGAGAGAGAGAGAAAGAAAGGTCTTCCTTTACTGTTGGTTCACCCTCCAAAGGCCGCTGTGGCCGGTGCACCACACTGATCCGAAGCCAGGAGCCAGGTGCTTCTTCTGGTCTCCCATGCGAGTGCAGGGTCCAAGCACTTGGGCCATCCTCCACTGCACTCCCGGGCCACAGCAGAGAGCTGGACTGGAAGAGGGGCAACCAGGACAGTATCCGGCGCCCCGACCGGGACTAGAACCCGGTGTACCAGTGCCACAAGGCGGAGGATTAGCCTATTGAGCCACGGCACCGGCCTAGTATAGTTTCAATGTGTTTGATGGTATTCTTATTCCTTAGAAATGTAGTAATCTGTATATAATGTGGCATTTCTTAGTTAACTAGAACATTCTATTCTAGGGTCAAACTAAATAACAGCATTTACTGCACACAGCAAATGGCATATTACCAAACACTTATCAAGAAGCTAAAGCCTTTGTTGTTAAGTTCTGCTACAGGAGAGGAGAGAGGCAGGGTCTACTGGCACTGAGCACAGCTGCTGCTACTACAAGCAATTAAAATTTATCCTTGTTTATGGAATACTTGCCTTTTCTTCAATAATCCCCTTTATCAAGCATTGTAGCTCCTACTTTATTACTTTTCTGATCTCTACATTATTCAAGAACCTTTCTTTGAGGGGCAGAGGTTGACATTGGGCCTAGGGGTTAAGATGCTGCATGAGAGGCGCCTATCTCATATTGGAGTGCCTGGGTGTGTCCTGGCTAGTCTGCTTCCAATTCAGCTTCCTGCTAATGTGCGCCCAGGGAGGCAGGAGGAAAGGAACCAAGTAATTGGGTCCCTGCCACCCATATAAGAGACTCAGATGGAATCCCTGCTCTTAGGACATTTGGAAACAGAACCAATGGATTGGAAGATTCTCTCTCTCTCTCTGTCTTTCAAATATATTAGTAAATAAAACTTCAAGGAAAGAAAAAGATCAATTCACATCGTGGTAAATTGGAAAAAACAGAAAATACAGTCTTCCAATGGTTTCACAAGTTCATGCATATGTTCAAACATATCAAATTGTATGCATTAAATATATGTAATTTTTGATGTATCAATTACACTTCAATAAAGCTGTTAAAACTTTTTAAGATGCAGAATAGGCCAATGATTCTAAAAATAACCTACAGATCATTTTAAAAAACTAAAAGTGTAAGTTGCCAATATGCTTGAATTTTCCAAAATCTCTGAATAGCAAGCTAGAGTTAAATTAGCAAATTCATAATAAAAAGAGGTATAATAGGACCTGCTTTCCACACATGTGTGCTCCCCATTCCTCTCTTCCTCTCTTGCCCTCTCCACCCAGTCTGTCCGGCTTCCCTCACCCAAAAATAAACCTCTCCCTTAAAAAAAAAAGAGAGCTGAAAGAGGGAGGCTTGACTTGCAATCAGAGCTTCTCAAGGTTTTTTAATGGCTGAAAGGCAGAAATGCACATGCTGTATATTTACTCCAAAGTTGTATTCATAACGAAAGTTCAGACTTTTATACCTAAGGAATCTTGACTGAGAGATTACCCTCACTGAATGCTGCCCAGGTTTTGTGAGGATGTAGGATTAAACAGAAAAACTCCCACTGACCTTGACTAACACTGGGAGCACTAAGACCCTTATCTACAGGCACAAAGGTTCTAAATCACAGCTTTCTTTCCTCCCTTCTCAGACATTCACAACAGACTGGTTTCCCTGCCTCCTAAGGTAATAAACTGGCCACCTCAGCTTTACACAAGTGTCATTGGTCCTAGGAACCATGACCTTGACCAGCTTTGCCTACCGCTGTGAAATGTACTACCGGGCTAACTCCAGACCTCGGAAGGGGTGTAAATTCAAAAATACAATAGACTTCACAGCACTTTTTTCTTTCTGAATTCCATTTACAAAGGTGTAGACTATAGGGAGTTGCTTGTGTGGCGATTACAGTGTGTGAAGACATTTAAAATACTGCAAGGATGAGCACACAACACCACAACTTTGTGAGGAATGCGCATGGGTATTTTCTATGAAGAATATAAAACACTAAATCCCATAAATATTGTGTCCTTAACCGGCAAAGACATAGTTCATATTCAAACCTAATATGATGCTGCTCCAAGAATTGCTTGGTATTCATACACAATATTTTAGGCAGAGAACCTGAAGTAATCTCGAGAATTTTGAGTATTATTTTTTATCTATTTTAATGTTTGATTTCTCTCTCCCTGTCTCAATTAGTAAGAAGTCTTTTTAGGGATACTGGCCCTACGTGGGAGGAAACAGGATATGAAGAGGAAGAGTAGCTGAAAGTCTGGGCAACAGAGCGAGTCTGCTGGGTGTGAGTGCTGCATCCATCACTTAGCAGGTGAGTGGCAAATGGGAAAGTGAATTATTTTCTCCATACCTCCGTATCCTCCTTTGCTAAATGGGAATATTAACAGTATTTACCTCCACAGGTGATTATGAAGGTTAACTTAAAAAACTCCAGGAAAACACAAAGGTTATCTGGCATAGCCAAGGCATTAAATAGCAGCTATGACCACCACCAATTGCCATCATCATCACGACTGCTGATGCTACTACTACTGCTTTTAATGAATCACAATATATTCACTATGGTCTGAACCCCTATGCAAATCAAGTGGCTTGCTGTCTTACAGACACTGTCTACACACACAGTAGCTCCAAAAAGCTCCCTTTCACTGGGGAGATAAAAGTGAGCGCATAGACCTATAATGAAAATTTTGAAGTTGAGTATTAAGTTTTGTTATAAAATGTTTTGGATAGTCACCTGCAAGTGAAACAAATGTTTGCGCCAGATGAATTAGATATTTACATCGTTAATGACTGTGTCTCAAAGGAGCGTCATGAAAGGCAGTGCAGGATGAAAAGGCATTGTCCCAGGAGGCCTTCCTTGTCCATTGGCTTGCATTTGATCTTAAGGAAGTCACTGACCCCGTGAATCCCATTTTGTCATCTGTAAAATAGGATAAGGCTACTTTGCCCAGACCGTAGGCTTGTCGTGAGGTACCAAAATCGAACAGCCTGGAAAATTATACAGTAGGATTCTAATATGTTTATGGACGAGAATTCTACATCTTGGATTTCTATCTCTGTCTTGGATACTGTGTTTACTTTTATGAACTAAGGACTTCATGGACAATGGAGCTCTGTGAGCTAACAAGGAGCTTATTAGCTTTTACATTCAGTCTCTGTCCATCTCCTGCTCTACTCAGTGCGGCAGATGGACTAAGTCCCGAGAGGGGGGTCAGACTTTCCCAGGATCTCTCACTAGCTGGCTGCAGCAGGGTTAGGGCAGTGCCTTGTACTGGTGGGGGATAGAATAGCAAGAGGAAGGGTGAAGTTACTGATTTTCTCCCATTCTGTCCATAGTGATCAGTGAGTGCATTTCCCATTGTACCTCCCCTCGTAGTGCCAGCAACTGCTGGGCGGCCCCCACAGTGGTGGATTTAGCACCAGATGGCTCTGTTTTCTGGGCTTTGGTAACAATTTCTGGCTCTCCAGCCTTTGAGGTGGTAACCCAGCAGTTTCCTGAAGCTGCGATATTCTCAATGCCTCACTCTCTCCTGTTGGGTTTCTCAGCTGCCCTCTTACCCATGTGATCAGTCCTTTGTATTAAATTCTCTCAGTTGCAAATACTTGGTGTGGTTTTCAGACTGAATCCTGACAGCAGAAACTGAAAGAAATCTCACAGCAAATGACCCTGCCTACAACCCCACAGGAGGAATAGAATACATTAAACATAAATTTCGTGAACTATCCGACTTCTCACTTTGTGTCTTTCCCTCCAGTCTCAGAAGAAGAGGCGACTTTTGTGCTACTGGAAGTTGATTTCGCCATCTGGGCACCCATCTATTCTGGGATCCTCCCCCACATACTCCCTCCCCCTCCATGAGTTCCAACTTCTTGGCTCTCTGCATGGTCCTTCCCCACGATCTTCAAACCAGAGTGTCTAACTCATCTTTAAACGACTACAGCAAAAATCTGCACTCTATCATTTTTTCTCCTTTCACAGTCACACTATATAGAAGGCAAATATTCACTCATTGCCTTAACTTGATCATATTCCTGCCTATCTACAATTCATCAAAATCAGCCTTCTGCCATCACCATTCCATAGAATTGTTCTGACAGAAATCTCCATGGCAAATTGAATTATTGACTCTGTTTCTTTCTATCTCCCTGTACCTGTGTCCTTTGCTATGTAACTTCAAAGTCCTCTTACAGAAAAAGCAGTTTACATCCCTGCCTTTAACCTTCGGCCATGGGACCTACTTTGCCTAATCCTATTGAGATATTGATAGCTTTGGGATCCGCAAGGAGGGAAGGCCTACACTTCCGGGAATGGAGAGGCCTACTTCCGGGGAAGAAAGTCCTTGTCAAGGTCCCTGCTGGTGCCTAAAAGTCAACCAATGAGGATCAGACCCGCCTCAACCTTTAACCCCCACGCCCTGAATCTATAAAAGGAGCCCTCCCAATCTCTGAGTGCGACTTCCCTGGTCCCCGTTCTGTTGCTCTGTTGGGACCGGGGAACCTCGCCTGGCAGCGGAACCCCAATAAAAGCCTGTGAATGAATTGATTCGTCTGCCTGGGAAGATTTGTTGTGCCCCGGACACCTTACAGATATGACTTGACGTGACACAAGCAGAGGACTGAAATGTGCTGGTTCAGCGTGTTTTGCATTTCTCCATCACCTTTAGATAAACAGGTCCCATGCTTTTCTGTTCATCCCAGAAGAGGGATGAGTGACACATGGAGCAGACGCACCCACCCAAGTTGCTAACTCATAGGAAGGCAAGAATGTGCTTTGGGTTGTATGCTCCTGACATTTTGGGGTTGTCTGTTACTGCAGCATTTTTGTGAAGATTAGTTCATTGATTCTCTCACCAATCACCAACGCCTGTAGAAGAGTTAGGTTTTCTAGGTTTTCATTTACTTGATTTACTTTGCAGCAACTGGTGCTGCTGGCTACTGTTTTCGTGAAGTCTGTCTTTGGCTCCATGTCTTCAGGTCTCCTCTGTACTCTCATGGTTCAAATTTGCCTTTTTTTTTTTTTTTTTTTTTGGCTTTCCCTGGAATATCACTGTTCCCCAAGGTTCAGTCCCTAGCTCAATCTTCTACCTCTGATTGTAAGTTCATCTTTAACTGGAGAGGTGGCAGGGAGCAAGCATATCCTCTGAGGAGCTGTATCATCATTTTCCCTTATATTTGAATCTTCTGCCCCCACTGGCACTATTCTGATTTGGGTCCCTATAAATACTTGCTCAGATTCTGCACTTATATTTTTATGGGTACACTCCCTCCACTCTCAAATCAGCCCTTCCACCTACAGACAAGGCTTAAGTGCTCTTTTTGCAATGCAAATATAACCTCATTATCCTTCAGTTTAAAACCTTTCAAGGGCCAATAGGTGCAAGACAAAGCCCAATCCTCTTTCACCTTTTGTAATCTCCTTTCTTTTGTGCAATTCCATTACTGTCCACAGGAGAACATAGAGGCCCCAGGAGGTTAAGTGACTTGTTCAAGGTAACAAAGCTAGTCAGCCAAAGAGGCATCAAAAAATGGAGATTTCTGGGTTCTCAATTAGTTAAAGAATATGTGCTTCCATATAAAACAATCCAAGGAAAAGTATTGAATTCATTGTAACAGAACTTTGAAGAATATAAAATAATCTTCTTGATGATTATAGCATGACTGGAAAACTATCTTATAATAATTTTTTTCCAAAGACAGCAAAAGAATATATATTTGGTTTATTAAAAAAGTCACTGAACAATTTAGTCTTATGTATGAATTAATGTTCTATAAATCCATATCAGGAAAAACAAACACAGTTCCTTTCTTCCTTGTGTGGATTAAAATGACCTATGCAACCTCTTTATGGATTTACAATAGAAATGTTAAAATATCTGTAAGGAAGCTATTTCAAAAGCAAAGCCTCTCAAGACTCATCTATTAAACCTTTGACATTACCAAACAACTCTGTTTCAGAAGGTAACACTCTATACAGGGGATACGATTTAAGAAAATGGCCCTCATTTTCCAGCTTACTGGAAATGATTAATCTTTTCAATAGCTTTGAGGACTAACATACCAAAGTTGTTACTTTTTTGTCCTTTCAACAATGACTACAAGCTGAGAGCAGGCTAGTAAATGTGTTATCGGCCAACCCATTAGAGTTCCATTATTTTCTGTCTTACATGGCTTCATGTAATGAATTTTTATAATTAAACTAATGGCATACAATTTATTTTTCCCACTCTTTATTTTCAGGCCCCATTTCTCTTCCAGCTTCTTTGGAATAAGTTTTATACAAAAAAGAAGGGAGGAGAGTCCTCCAAGTGCTTCATTACCTTAATTTCATTATGACATTTTGGAAAGCATTCTTTTTATTGGGGTTCTCTCTTTAATTTGCTGACTTTATTAAAAGGCTTAAGTGGTGTTGTAATTAACAAATCACATAGCTACCTCTGGCATCTAAGAAAAGACTGGTGGAGAGGGTATAGAAATGGCTGGGTGGAAATAACGCCAGAGAGAATGCCAGAGGTCAAATCCCCAGAAAGCGGCATTTTCTCAGTATTTCCAATCCCATGAGCCTGCTTTGGTGGACTGCGTGACTGGTCACAAATACCCAGTGCCTTGTCATGCTCGAGGCCTATCCATGGGTCCCCCCCTTGAACTCACGGATGGCCATTTCACTGGCTTTGTCTACTTGTCAATTCCAAGCAGATGGCTTAAAAAACAGTGCATTATTCATCATGTTCACGCCTCTGTGGTCATGGAAGCATGGAGCAAGAAAGAGCAATGCTCTTTCATCATCAATGCTTTCCGAGTGACTAAGCTAAGTAGAAGGCCCTTGCCAAACAACAAAGGACCCATTGCATGAGCAAAGGATGAACTCTGTGTTAAGCTTTTAGATTTTGTGGTTGTCACCGTAGCTTAACATAGCCTATCCTGACTGAAATAACTATTCGGATAGGACCTTGTCTCAAATAGAGTAGCACAATTCTTTTATCTCTAAGTAGTCTGGGGCCAAGACCAGGGATAGGATAAACTAGTATAATGACACATGGTCTTGCTAATAAATAGGAAGTCATGCAAATATTGAGGAAATGTTCAGCGCACCTCTGTCCCTGTTTTTATGAGCTAGAGGCAGCATCTCAGGATACATTCTGCGGGACAAAAGCTGCCTATCTTGACCATAAAAGCAAGTAGCTCTTCAGTCATTCTGTGAGAGGCTGCCATCTAGGAAGTTCTTCAAGGCCAGAGTTATACTTAATTTTCACTTCTATGGTTAATTAGGAGTTTTATAGATAAGATAAATGGAGACTGTTTCTACAGTTGAGTTTATAAGAAATCTATAGTCAGTATCATACAGATATACTTTTCTGACTAGCTTTATTAAGACACAATTCACACACTATTAAATTCATCCACTTAAACAGCCCCTCAGTGGTTTTTTAGTATATTCATAGAGTTGTACAACCATCACTAAAATCTAATTTGGGAATATGTCCTTCTACCCTAAAAGGAACTCATTTTGTTAACAATCTCATATTGTTAATTTTCATCTTCCCCTATAGATTGTTGCCCTCTTCCAGCCTTACTGGCCATTTCATATAAAGGAACCCATATAACACATGGTCTTTTCTAAGTGGTTTCTATCAGTTAGCAAAATGTTTCCGAGGCTCATCAATGTTATAGCACCTATCTGGACTTCATTCCTTTTCATTACTGAGTAATATTCCATTGTCGAATGCACCACATTTGTTATCCATTTATCAGCCAGAAGACATTTAGGTTGCTCACTTTTTGGCTATTATGAATACTACTACTCTATATATCTAAAAAGAGGTTTTGCGTGTGCATATGTTTTCACTTCTTTTGTGTATATACCTGAGTGAATAATGATTATTTCATGCTAACACCGTATTTAATAGGTTCAAGAACTGCCACATTTTTTTCAAAGTGGTTTCTCCGTGTTATATTCCTACCAATAATGTATAAAGGGTTCAATTATCCTACATCCTTGTCAATACTTTTTATTTTCTTTTTCATTTTAGTCATCTTAATGGACATGAAGTACTGTATCATTATGGTTCTCAATTGTATTATTATTAATAATGCTGTTAACCATCATTCCATGGGCTTAGGATCATTTGTGCATGTTCACCCGTACAATTTCTGTACTGTATACTAACTTTCTCAAATAAGAGGAAACATGTGATGTTTATCTTACTCTAAGTGATACACACCAGTCTCTATTTGATTCTTACTTATAATTCCTATCTCTGTTGATATTATCAATTTATTAAGACATGCACATGACCTTGTAGGTCCCCCATGAATATCTCAGAGCTTGTCAAAGTCCCCTAGAGACAGTTTATTCCCCCTATCTCCATTTCAAGTTTTTTCCTGACCCATGTTTATCTCAACTAGCATCACAGCCTTAAGAAGCTGCTGTGTTAAACATGTGTTGCTGATTGATTCGGACAAACACTCTGGAAGTGCAGCTTTTCCTGGGGAGTTAGGTCTGAGTCAAGTCAAAAGATGACAAGGCCTTGTGTATACATTTTTCCCCTGGGGAGCTACAAGACAAATCGCATAGTGACAACACTCTGGGAATGAAATGGGTCTTCCTGAGGAACCCCACTCTCCATCTTCTTTCTCTGGTGGGAGCAAGGCTGCTAGTTTTTCCAGCTACCATGGTTAGAAAGGCTGCTGATTTTCAGTTCCATTGTGGAGCTGAGACAAAGTAATGGGAACAGACAAAGTTAAAAAGCCTCAAACCTTGTCGTTCCTACAGAGGTGCAAAAGTTCAGAGACTGTTGTCATCCTTTGGTTAATTTCCAGAGTTCTGAAAAGGTGATTTGAAGAATTTTTGCCAATATTTTCATTGCTTTTATGGAGAAATGAATTTATAGTTGCCACACTGTATTTCCAAGCATGGAATAAGTTAAATGTGAAAAGAAAACTAGGCAAAACGTGGTGCAATCAGAGCATAAACTTAGGCATAACGTGATGACTCTGCATTAAATATTTATATACTGTAATATAGCAGCACCTGGGAAAACTAGCCCATTGCTACCAGGCCTCTATCAGTGACACAAGAAACACTCTGTATTTTTGAGAAGTTTAATAGCTTCATATATACTGTAAAAGGAAAAGTACTATTATGCTATTGATTCTTTTTCCTTAATCATGTAGAAGCTTTCTGGGAGAATAAAAGGGAATAAAGAAAATGTATGGAAAAATATTAGGCCCTGGCAAGATTTCTGATGATATTTTGTATTAGTGTACCAGAAATTCAATCCTCAATCTACTAATGTAGGTCAATTTGGTGATTTAATTTTGTGCAGTTCTAAAAATTAAAATATATCTAAGGTATATTTTATCCATTATAGTACTCATCTTTATAGCATATCTTTATTATCTGATGCCATCTACCCCATTGTAAATAATTTAAAATGTAAGGCTTTATTTCCATATTTGAAAAAGGAATTTTCCTCATCAGTGTCTTTCCTAATACAATAATACAATAATAATACAATAACAGTCACTGTAGTTATTATATGAAGCTAATTCAAAAAAGATCATGCAAGATGGAAGTAAAAGATTAGTCTATTTTGGTACAAAAAATTAAATCCATGCATATAAAAAATCAAAAACTATGAAAAATATGTATTATGGAAAACACTGCACATGAATTTCAAAAAATTTGCACCAAAATAACCGTATCTTTTAATAATTTTTTCCAAAAACATATTGAATTACTCTTATATAACAAATTGAGGTTTTTAAATTACATGATTACAGTGTATCTATGTTTCAAGTTCCCTAAGGAATGTCTTCAAAACACAGATTTTGCAGCCTTGGAAATGTTTATTTAATAATTTGAAAATTATTGGATTTCTCGCTTCAGATAGTTTTAAGTATTATATAGCCAAATCAGCTAGGCTTAAACAAGATTTCACTTCTCTATTGAATTCATGTACTCTTAGCTCAGCCAAGCACAAAGCAGCTAATACTGTCACGTTTGAAAAGCTTTTATGCTGAATTTGACACAAAAGCAATCACAAAGCAGACAAAAAAAAAAAAAAAAAGAAAGAAAGAAAAAGGAATTTCTCTTTCAAAGGCTGAAAGGGGAAAAAATTAATGAAAACTCTGAGTCTGGGCAAATCTCTCTTGACATTGGAAAAGAAAGTTTAAAATGATCAAGAAATAATTTTTCCAAAGAATTCATTGCCAAGTTTGGACCAATCTTAGTAGCCTAGGGAACAGGTTGTGAACTCAACCAAGACTCTGCCAAACGAAATCAATCCCATGATGATCACTGCTGGCAGTTTAAGATGCCAATGGCATACTCTTTCTGCCTCTTATGAAAGTTCTAAATGGCATCATGTCTCATAGGATTCAGTCATAGCCTATTGGCAAGGATTTTGATTAGGATGGAAATCTTCAATCATTTTCCCTAACATCTGTCTTTCTATCTGAAACGAACATTATTGTTGGACTGGGCCATGGAGAAGAACAAATAAAATCAAGCAGTTAACAAAATCTATACTTTCTAATTTCATGTCTTATTTCAGAAAAACTAAGGATTATATAGCAAAGAAAGAAATGTAAAATACATTATGGACTTATCTTACTGATTTGCTTATTAGTTATTGACACAATAATGCATCTGCACTTTGTTTTCATACCCAATCCAAATTCAACTATTGCTGTTTTCTTTCCTCTAACCAGGTTTTCAGGAAGGATTTTTCCTAAAAACCATCTCAGATTGGCTTTCTATATTGTCAATGGGTTATTACTATTCCATTTTTCTCCACCCTATTTTTCTAATCCAGGGGAGGAGGTTTTCTAAATGTAAAACCAATAAAGCAATGGTACAAGATGAATCTTAATAAAATGTTAGAAAAAATTAAAAATGACAATTATTAAAAGTTATATAGCAATATTGATAAACATTTATGCAGTAATACTACATTAAAAATTTGCCTACATTATGATGACAATTAACATACATATAGATAAGAATGGAGACTATTATAAAAACTACTGTTTATGAATTATTAGCATATCAGGACTGTTGGTGATTTTATGTTAAGGTAGGTTCCTAGTTTATATTTTAAGGAAGTCAAACAGCTTTGGTAGTTTTCTTCAAAACCATTCCACAGTTGCTCATTAGTGACAGGTAAGGTGGTCGCCAGTGACGGTGCTGGAAGCTCAGTCTGGCTACTATAATCACGTCTCCAACTCTGTAGACACAGCCTGGGGATTACCTTATGAGCCTCAAAGGTTCCCTTGACAATCTTAGGTACATAGACTCAAAGAACCGATGGGACAAGGAGATCCTGGTCAAATTATCCAAGATCTCTGCATGTGCATTTTCACACTTTCTTCCTCAAAGAAAACTGCAGATGATAAGCCACCTATTATCTCTCAGTACAGATAACACATTAGACTTAAAGACCAGATCTCTATTTTATTTGATCTGTAAGTTTTAGAAGAATTAGAAATTGTAGTTCCATCAAAAATGGAATGCAATTTGCAATTCTTTTTAGTTTTTCATAGAACATAGTATGAAAACTGTGTCCCAATCCACTGTTCCACTGTCTTCATTTGTTGTGTTATCAGTAATAGAATTAAAGTTCCTTTTACCATTTCCTCTCCTTTGAAGGCACATGGTGTTTTCTTGATTTGTTTTAAATAGATAACAGGTACAAGAGGAAATCTATGAGGTCATGTACATGAGTAATTGTTAGGCACTCACATCACAACTCAAACTACCTTCAAAAAGGAGTTACTGATCTCTAGCCTTCAGTTTTCTTACCTGCATACTGAGAACAATAGGTGTACTTCATGGAGGACTTTTGAAAGGAGGAAATAAACCAACATATGTAGAGTGAACCCTACACTTTCTGACATATATCAAGCACTCCCTAAACGTTAGTTGTTATTAACATCACAATTACTTTTCATTTTAGAATGCAGCATTTAGGAAATGGATGAGAAAATTACAGCTTTGGTTATCTTAATCTGTATTGTGAGTTTACATTGAGTGTGCAGTTATATATATTACTAAATTCCTAAACATGGAACACAAACACATAACATTTTATAGAAAATGGGTGAACCATTTTTATGAGGCAGTAACTTGACCACTGAAAAACAATTTTTATTTCAAAAGTTTGAGAAGGATAATAATTACAAAGCCATTCTGTTTTTGTTTTAGGTGTTTAAAACTATTTGGTTTGGGAATCTAATCATTTTGTTTTCTTCTTTAATATTTTCTTTTGTAGCTTTTTCCTGTCTCTTATTTGAAGCTTCTTGCTTTTCCAAGAGCGATTATACAATAATCATTCTCACCATTACTTTAGGATTCTCTTAGGTTAGGATTAAATCTCATTTTCCAACTTTCAGAATCCTCCTGACCTTATGAAATTTATTCCTATATGGCTCCTATCACTTCTTCCCCTCATTTAACTCAAGGGTCTAGTCCATACTTTTTATAAATGCTAATTCCTTCTCATCAGTTAACCACTTTGACCCATGGCTAGTGAGATTCACATTATTCTAAATTTATGAAGAGGAAACAGAGGAGGATAGCACACTGAGTACTTTATAGATAAGAGAGACATCAAGAATAGCCACATGAATTTGATATTTTACTTAGACCAGAAATTGGGATAATGATAGTTAGAAACTCCTACTTTCATCAATGCGTGTCCATTGGAAACATCATTAATGTTAATTATCTTGTGAAGAAGAAAGTTTTATCCATGTAAAATTTGCCTACAACAGATTCAATGATAAGACTATAAAATCCTATATGGCTGTCTAGAATTCTTGTTATAGAAAACTTGCTGCTCTGGTTCTTTGACAAAGTAGCTATCACAGAGATTGGCTAAATGATCACTAATTCAATTCATTCTTCCTGATATTAAGTTAGGAATAAATTCTGGTCAATGATATGTGATGAAAGTGATATACTTAATTTCCAGGCCTACTCATAACACCATATATATTGACTGAACATATGCTCTCTTCTTCTCCTGCAGGCTCAGGAGAAATTTTGAGCAGTAACATGTTTAAAGTGATAGCTTCACAAAATTGGAAAACCATGGATCCCTAAGTGACTACTTGGGAGAATGTTTCTAAAAAGGGTTTGTCAATCTCCATTGTACTAAGACAAAGCCAAGGTATTAATCTTTGTCATATTAAGCTGTGGATATTTAAGGATTCATCTCTTTCTTAAAACTATCTTTATCTATGAGAGAAAGGAGGTGGGGGAAGCAGAGGGAGAAGAGCTCTCTATTGGTTCACTTCCCAAATGCACATGCTGGCCTGGGGCTGAGTCAGGTTGAAGTCAGGGGCCAGGGACTCAATGCCAGTCCTACACACGGGTGGCAGTTACTCATTTACGGGAGCCATTATCTGCTGCCTCTCAGGATGCACACTGGCAGGAAGCTGGAACTGGGAGTAGAGTTGGCACTTGAACTCAGTTGCTTCAATATGGCAAGTGGAGGTCCCAAGCAACATCTTAACCATTGCACCAAATGCCTGCCCCTCAGGGTTGACTTCTTACTGCACCTCAAAGTCTGCTGTGCCTCATTGAGAAATGAAAGCCACTTCAGATGGTGTAATTAAGTTGATATTCATATACTTTTCTGGCAAAATACCTTTCTATCAGATAAAAAAAAAAATCTGTGGAGGGCATTTGATGAAGTACTCTGATCAACTTTCTACCCTGTTACTTCTCTGCCCAAAATCCTTAAAGGATACTCATTATTTAGCATTTAAGGTCTTTCAGAATTGAATCACGAATACCAGGTTTGAAAGGATTTAACTGCATGTAAAACACCAGGCATCCTGCTTGATAAACAGTCATTAAACACACTTCATTTCCCTCCTTTCTTTCATTATTCTGAGCAGTTCTAGACTATCCACGAGATAGCTGTTTTTTGAAGTTTTAGGGGCAAGAAGGGGAGAAAGAGAAGGAAGAATGAGTTGAGCAGGAGGTTAGAGAACTGGAAGAGCAAGTGAGAGTATAACTTAGTCTTAGTGTTATACCCAGGCCTTCCTTTCTCCATGCAGAATCTTCAAATAAGATAAGTAACAGTAGACCTGTTATTTTTCCTAGGAGAGAATTAAGCCCAATTGGTTGACTTCATGCTACAATGTAAGTATTTACATCAACTTTGATCTTAAAAGATGGTATGATTTGGAAATTAGTCCACTATACCCAGATTATTAAACAAAATAAATTTTAATGTTATTAGGAATCATTTTCTTCCAATCTCTTCTGACTCAAAAGCTTACTGTTCATGTCAGCTTCTATGTAATTTCTTTCTAATAAAGTCACATTAAAATCATCAAGTTTTAATCTATTAGAATTATTTTAGTATAATATAGATATGTATTTCAGTATAACCGGTATAATATTTTTTTAAAGATTTATTTTATTTATTTGAAAGGTAGAGTTACAGAGAGAGAGAGGGAAGGAAGGAAGGGGAGAGAGACAGAGGTGGGGGGGGAGAGAGAGAGCGAGAGAGAGAAATATCTTCCATCTGCTGGTTCACTCCCCAAATGAACTCAATGGCCGGGGCTGGGCCAGACTGAAGCCAGGAGCCAGGGGCCTCCTCTGGGTGCCAGCGCCCAAGCCCCTGGGCCATCTTCCGCTGCTTTCCCAGGTATATTAGCAAGGAGCTGAATCTGAAATGGTGCAACAAGGACTTGAACCAGTGCCCTTAGAGGATGCCAGTGCTGCCAGCAGTGGCTTAACCCATTATGCTACAATGCTGGCCCCACCCAGTACTGTATTTTAAAAGATATCTATGATACTAACCTTGGTTTCTTCGATTTTCTTTTGGAGCGCATCCATTGTGTAGGGACCCTCCTTCCATGACTCAAGCTTGGCTCTGGCCTGTCCTAAGACCTGCTCAGCTTCTTCCTTCGCTTCCAACCATTGCGTTGAATCCTTCAACATTTCATTCAACTGCTGCCTCCGGTTCTGAAGGTGTTCCTGTACTTCATCCCACTGATTCTGAATTCTTTCAACTGCAAGAAAAGGAAAAATGAGTATATAATAATAAATGCTAGTCTGGAGAAGAGATTTGAAATTTCGCAAATATTATCTCACATGTATACTGCTTGTTAAAAAATAGTGCTCATTGTGTTATGGCTGGGATGACAGACAAGTTCCTTACTTTTTTGAGATGTCAAACATGAGTTTCTGTTAAATTGTCTGCCTAAAGGTGATCTAGAACATTAGAATACTATTTAATTACATACTTAATCCCTAGAAGCAAATAGGAATCATCTTTTAGAAAGGTACTGTAGGGGAAGGCATTTGGCACAGGCATTAAGATGTCATTTGGGACACCTGCATCCCATATTAGAATGCCTGTTTTGAGTCCCAGTTTTGTACCCAGTCCAGCTTCCTGATCACCTGCATGCTAGGAGGCAACAGATGATGGCTCTAGTACTTGTGTCCCTGCCACCCACATGGGGGATTGGGGTAGAGATGCTGCCCTTGACTTCAACCTGGCCCAGCCCTGGCTATTTAGACACATGGGGAGTGAACCAATGGGCAGAAGATTTCTCTGTCTCTCTGAGTCTGACTTTCTGCCTTTCAAATAAGGTGAAAATAAATGCAATATAGCAGAATGCCCCAATCCTCTTACCCTTACCACTTGAATGCCCATCAGCCTGATGTCTAGTAACAGGATCGGCATTTTGTTGCCTGAAGGATTTGTGCTGCCATGAGAATTCACTTGCCATCTAAGTGGAAGGCTAGATACAACAGGGGATTGATGCCTGCCTTCAACCCAGAGGAGCAGCATATAACCAATGACTGTTAATAGGAACTGGGGTGTATGAACAACCTAGCCCCCTTCATGCTAGGGGAGACAGCTCTGACGCATGTTTTTTGGAAAGTGTTTTTGTTTTGTCATCTACTTGAAAAGCCAAGAGAGGGAGAGCAAGAGAAAGAGAGAGCTTCCATCTTCTGGTTCACTCCTTAAATACCTGCAAAAGCCAGAGCTGGGCCAAGCAGAAACCAGGAGCCTGGAACTCCAACCAAATCTCCCATGTGGGTGCAAGGGGCCTAAATACTTGAGCCATCATTAGCTGCTTCCCAGGATGCATTAGCAGGAAGCTGGATGGGAAGCAGAGCAGCTAGGACTCGGATGGTCACTCTGCTACCGGATGTGGGCATGCCAAGAGTGGCTCAATCTGCTGTGGCACAATGCCTGCCTTTGATGCAAATGTTTACTACATTCCAGCTCCAGCGGCTGCTTCGCTCTAACGGTCTCATTTTCTCTCTCTCCTACTGAACTCTCCCTTACCGCCTCAATAAACCACTTCCTCTCAAAACCTTTTCCTGCAGCCTTCTTCTGAGTGAATCCACGAGTGGATAAGTATTCAGGAAGCTTCCTTGAAAACAAACATCTAAAAATTCATGCCGCGCACAAGCTGCGACACTGGCTTCTATTAAGCTTATTTTTGGTGTGACTGTGGAGTCTAAGATGGAGACGCCCTGCAGATTCTGTTTTGAAATGCTTCAGTTAAGAATGTGAAAAACAAGCAGGACCACGTAAGTTTTTCTAAAAAAAATTAAAGAAGTGTTTGAGAGGAAGGAAGGCAGAAAAAGAGGCAAGGAGGGAGGAAGGGAGAGAGAAAAATAAAGAGCTCCCGTCCATTGGTTCACTCTCCAAATGCCCACAACAACAAGGGGCGGGATCTGGGACCCAGGGATTTACTCTAGGTTTTCCGTGAGGGCAGTGGAAACTTTAGATAAGATCTTCAAGCTGCTTTCACAACGATGGAAATAATGTTGCAGAAAACAAAATAATAAAACCACATCCGCTTTATCCCTTAAGCATGGAACCTGACAGACATTGTAAATGCCGTCAGAAGCTTCACCCACCAGCATATATAATCAGTTACAGATCTCTGTCAAGTACAAAGCCTTCCCTCTTTGTATCGCCACTGCAAAGGTCTATCATGTTTTGCCTTCATGTCTGCAACAATCTCTCTATAGTCCTCCTGCCCCAAGTCTGTTTTAAATGTAAATTTCTCACTGTGCGAAGATTAGTAGCTAATGTAAACCACCACACTACTCCCTCGTTTAAAGTATTTCCATATTTTCCCCAAATACCTTCTGGACTACCGTGGCTTGACAAACGTGTTCCTCCGTGAAGTAACCTGGGTGAGCTGAGAAGTCTCCCTACAATGGAATGAATTACAGCACACCCAGGATAGAATAAAGCATCACAGAGAACACAAGGGCCTTGCAGAGCAGAGCTGTGACTGTGGGGAACATTCGGCCCGCAGGCGGTATAGGGTCTGTGAAATCATTTGGTCTGGTCCTGACAGGGCAGCTGCAGGTGGAACCTGAAACCCAGTACATATGTAGCAGGCTCATTGTTAAATGGATCATTTTGTATGGCCCATGAATTATGTTATAAATACCCAAATGGCCCTTGGCAGAAAAAAGGTTCCCTACTGCTGCTAGATTCTAGACCCAAGCGATGAGGGGAGAGAGAAGTGATCGGAAGCAGCGATTCATAATGATAAAGCCCCTTGAGAAAAGCAGTAACCTTCCGTCAGTTACTGCATGGGGAAGGAAGCAGGAGAATAAAGATCCTGACCTTAATTTGCCACCTCTCCTCAATTTCCTATTGGGGCACCAGACCCCCACCCGCCTCCGTGCTGAAATCAAGTAGAAACCAGAGAGCATCAAAGCCCAGTGATGGCACAGCTTAGCCTCGCAGAACAGAGAGAAAGACAAAGACTGGCCACAGATGAACCAATCAAATGCACACAGCACAGTACTATAAAGCTGCTGCCTGCTTCATGATGCAAGCACAGATCTTGTTCATTTACCCCGATGCCTCCAGACAGATATGAGTCACAGAACTACCGTCAAGAAGTACAGAAGTTCGAGACAGTTCGTCAATAGCAATAGACCCCCTACAACCAGTGATCGTGACAGGAAATCAAAAATCTGCTCCCCCAAAGAGGTAACACAGAGTAGATGACACTCCTTATACATAAGTGTTTTCTTTATCAAATTTGTTTTTGGGTGTTTGCTATGTGCTGAAAAATCAGTCAACATATTATCTTTTTTTTTTTTTTGACAGGCAGAGTGGATAGTGAGAGAGAGAGAGAGAAAGGTCTTACTTTTTGCCGTTGGTTCACCCTCCAATGGCCGCTGTGGCTGGCGCGCTGCGGCCGGCACACCGCGCCGATCCGATGGCAGGAGCCAGGTGCTTCTCCTGGTCTCCCATGGGGTGCAGGGCCCAAGCACTTGGGCCATCCTCCACTGCACTCCCGGGCCACAGCAGAGAGCTGGCCTGGAAGAGGGGCAACCAGGACAGCATCTGGCGCCCTGACTGGGACTAGTCAACATGTTATCTTCTAATATTGGCTAACACGTCAACTTCCGTTTACATGTCAGTTTCTCTAATGCTTGTACAGCATTATGTTTTTATTTTATTTTATTTTTTTGACAGGCAGAGTGGACAGTGAAAGAGACAGAGAGAAAGGTCTTCCTTTGCCGTTGGTTCACCCTCCAATGGCTGCTGCGGCCGGAGCGCTGCGGCCGGCGCATCGCGCTGATCCGATGGCAGGAGCCAGGTGCTTCCTCCTGGTCTCCCATGGGGTGCAGGGCCCAAGTATTTGGGCCATCCTCCACTGCCTTCCTGGGCCACAGCAGAGAGCTAGCCTGGAAGAGGGGATAGAATCCGGCGCCCCGATCGGGACTAGAACCCTGTGTGCTGGCGCCGCAAGGCAGAGGATTAGCCTAGT
This sequence comes from Oryctolagus cuniculus, assembly GCF_051225735.1. NCBI lineage: Eukaryota > Metazoa > Chordata > Mammalia > Lagomorpha > Leporidae > Oryctolagus > Oryctolagus cuniculus. The sequence continues at coordinate 17,845,626 of NC_142888.1, forward strand.
GAGCCGTGTCGCTGGCCAGCATTAAGTTTTTCGTTTCATTGTTGTTATACTGGCTAGTGCAATACCTATTACAGTTGAGGCTGGAGAGTTCTTTATTAGTCTTCTGTCTAGTTTTTGGTTTATAAAGTTAATAGTGTAAATTCTTATTTTTTAAACAGAGATATAGACAGTGAGACAGAGAGAAAGGTCTTCTTTCCATTGGTTCACCCCCTAAATGGCCACCATGGCCAGAACAGGGCAGATCCGAAGCCAGGAGCCAGGTGCTTCATCCTGGTCTTCCATGTGGGTGCAGGGCCCAAGCACCTGGACTATCCTCCACTGCCTTCCCTGGCCACAGCAGAGAGCTGGACTGGAAGAGGAGCAAGTGGGACTACAACCCAGCACCCATATGAGATGCCGGTGCCGCCAAGTGGAGGATTAACCAAGTCAGCCATGGCACCGACCCCAATAGTGTAAATTCTAAAAAAAGGTGTTTAAAATTAAATAGAAACCCACTCAAGTCTTCTGCAATATTTTCCCAGTGGTTACAGAAACAACTGATATTCTAATTACAAATGGTTTATAACTTATCATAGTGGGATACTTTTCTATGGCTATTGGCACCTTTTTCTTAACTTTTTTTATATACTCTATGTATTTGAAAATAATAAAATTGACTTTCCTTACAAATAATTTCTAATTCCAAGTTTCCTTCCCCTTATTTAGCTTTGATTAATGACATCTTATTATGCTAGCATTTTTTTAAAGAATGCCTAGTGGTTTTTTACATAAACATGGCAAGCTGATTGGATTTATGCCTGTAAATATTTTCTGTACTCTGTAGTTCATTTCAACAGGGTAGATATAGTCTGTATTTTGAAAAGGTCATCATATAACATTAGGAAGAGGTAAAAATGTCTTCCCATTATGTAGGTAGACATATTTAATTGTAGGAAACAGAAGGAACATTTATAGCCAGGACCATTATTTCAGACAAACAGCATCTGAATGCTTGTTCAATCACAATAGAAAGTTTTCAGGCAAAGGATGTCATATAATGTAATATAGCAAGATAAAATGATTACTGGAGTGTGGCACCCACTAAGGATAGGATTTCCTACCTTTGACCTTCACCTGTACATACATTATCAGTAGGCATTATTTAACTACATTCATTTACAGAATAGATTCACTCAAGAATCCATCCACCACTCCATGTACCCTCACCCATGCAGTCAACCAGCCAACCAGGCAGCCAGCCTACTAGATATCAGGCATATACTAATGACTGGGGAAACACAGAACTAAAACAGCTTCTGTGGCTTTTGATTTGGGTGCTTGTTAGATTGTAGTGTGATTCATTCTCTACCCAAGGAACACAAGATAAGCAGAGAGAGGATAATTTGTCCAATCTTAAACCTATTCAGTGGGAGGTTTTGAGGCTCCCCACATAGGATAAATATTTTAGCTAGTTGAACATTTTTTTCTTCATACTATTTGTTGAACTTTACTTAGTGTAGGGCTAACCTTATAGGTATAAAGCATACTGAAAACAGATCTTTGTAAAAAATTAAGAGTGGGGAAAAAGAGGGGGAGGAGGAAGGATGGGACTGTGGATGGGAGGAAGGGTAAGGTCAGAAGTATCACTGGGGCCGACGCTGTAGCACAGTGGTTTAACGCCCTGGCCTGAAGCACCGGCATCTCATATGGGTGCCGGTTCAAGACCCAGCTGCTCCACTTCTGATCCAGCTCTCTGCTATGGCCTGGGAAAGCAGTACAAGATGGCCCAAGTCTTTGGGCCCCTGCACCCACATGGGAGACCCGGAAGAAGCTCCTGGCTCCTGGCTTTGGATTGGCGCAGCTCCGGCCGTTTCGGCCAATTGGGGAGTGAACCATCAGATGAAAGATCTCTCTCTCTCTCTCTGCCTCTCCTCTCTCTGTGTAACTCTGACTTTAAAATAAATAAATCTTTTAAAAAAAAGTATCATATAATTGTCACTCCGAAAGAGATATTTAGAAACAAATTATCTCAGGACATTCACATATGGGGGGCCTTGCCTGGTTATATCCATGGTTTAAAATATTTTGTATTCTTTTCCCTTTTATGTAGATTTCTGCTAACTAACCATATACTCCAATATCATCATCGCCTATAAATTCTTCCCCGGCTCTTCTATGTGCATTTTGTCCTATCTCTGTACTTCTGTCACAGTTTGTTCATCTTTTCAATCTTTTACTATACACTACTCTAATTTACATTTTTTATTTCTGTCCCCCACTCTAGACAGTGAACACCTCAAAGGCAAGGATAGAACCTTTAACAGATGCTGCCAGTGCTTCCTGTATGCCCTTGGCACTTAGCATTCTAGCATTGGTCAGAAGCCAAGGGCTTTCCTTCTCTTGCTCAATGCATTAGCCAGAAGGGCTGGGGAGTTAATGACCCCGGAGTAGCATTCAGCCGGTGATGGATCAGAGTTGGAAGATGATTACCCTAATTTCTTCCCCTTTCCCCTTGTGGATGAAAACTGTGAGCCTTGTTTTTCACTGTCTCCTAGAGTTTGTTCATCAGGTTATAACCTGGATGTACACAGTCAACAACCTGCTCAATAAAATTGGCTCAATTATTGGCTTCATTCTTTTCACTCACTTCCTGCTCCCCTATGGTAACTATTCATCATTATTTCAAGGTCTGCTTTTGGGGGAATCTAGACTAAGATGGAATTTTTTTGATTTAAAAGTTTCTTAGTATAAATCTCAGCACTTTATACATGGTGTACTTTCAGTAACTATTATGTGAATATACTTCTAGACTGTTCAATTAGCTATACTCTCTCTGTATAATGATACAAAAATGCCACTCCCTAAGTTAACACTTGCCTAGCATCTTGGGTCTTCATTCTTCAAAAGAAATCATTGTCTCTTGACTGCATTACATAATTTGAAATCTGGTTCAAGTATTTCATATTGCTTTATTTTCTTCTCACTCTTCTGCTCTTGATCTATATTCCAAGCAAATGTTGCTGTTTGAGCTTCCTTTGTGTCTGATTTAAGGCCTTTGCATCAACCATATATTTGTTTTGTCTAAAGCATCTTCATTATCATGTTGACTAATGGAATACCCTTTGTAATATTAAGTCCATAGATTAAAAGGTATGGGAGAGAGAATCCTGTGACCCAAAGCTAATCTATAATTCCACTTCCTCTAACATTCTTAAAATAATAGTAGGATACAATCAGTTCGTATGTCCTTTTCATCAAATTATTGACTGTTATAGAAAAGTCCCTCTGTATATTGACTAAAGACATTTTTATGGGCGCTTTCAAATTTTGAAACATACCAAGCTTCAGAGGCTAACAATAAAATATTATATTGCTATTAACATCAGCACAATTAGATTAATACTAGCAGGTCAGCAGAAGTATGTCTCCTAGTGCAATAACCAAGCATATGTGAGAATAAATTTTTCAGAATAGAAATTATGTAGCGATTATTTCCTTTATAAAAGGATTCACCATAAGACTGCTCTGAATAATCAATCTCTCCAGCATATTTAATATATTATTTGAATTCTAATTCCACTCCCAGATATATATCCAACTGAAATACAGTTATAATCAGCAAACAACATGTACTAGACTATTAATAGCAGATTACTTGCAACTGTCCTAAATTGGAAATTATCCAAATTCCATGAGCTCTAAAATGAGTAGACATGGTATCAATAGAATATTATCCAGCTACAAGAATGAAAGATGTACAACTACATACAAGAATATGGATAAATCTCATCAACATAATATGGAGAGGAAAAAGCCAGCTACAAGCAAGTAGACAGTGTTCAATTTCATTTGCATCATGTAGAAAAACAGGAGAATATAGTAGAAGACTTTAGAAGGCATGATAGTAGGCACCCTTGTGGAATGGGGAGCCACTTCAAGAATACAAAGGGAGCGTCTAAAATTATGATAATATTCTGGATTTTTGATTTGGGTGTAGTTTACACAGTCATATTCAGTTTGTGGAAATTCACCGAGTTTGACAGTTAACAATACACACACTTTCCATTATGCATATTGTTCTTCAATAACAGTAAGATAAATGACTTGTAAAACAAACCTTACATATAACTTTGGAAAATTAATCTTTTTCAAAAGGAATGTAACATGTATAATATGCAACATTTTGGTTTCTATGAATGATAATAAGAGATATAGACACAATAGAACTTATACCTTACATTTACATAGTAAAGAATATTTTAGAAATACCAATTGGAAAGTTAACTGGACTAGACTCACAGACACAAATTAGCACATACAGAATAATCAGGCAGCTATTCAGCTACTGAACAAAAGAAGTGAAGCAATACAACTGATTGAAATAGCAGTTTCAAAAGTAGGTTCTGCAGAAACAAATATACAAGAAGAATTTACATGTTTTAAATACATTCCCTTTTTCCAAGGAATGAAAGAAAACAAAATCTGAATCACATCATGGTGAACTGGAACCATGCGGTACTTGGATATCATAAAGACTTTGAAACTGTCCATAATTGGGCAACAATTCAAACTACAAAATTTCACCATACTTGAGATACTTCATCCAGGAGATTGATAGAACAAAGACATATTATGGCAATGTACTTGGTCACTAGAACCCATACTGTTAGATTTACATTTACACCAAATTCAGCTGACATACAAACATGACATAATAATAAAATATATGCACATAAACCCAGACAATCTGTGCATGTTTGTAATTGAAGAGCTACTCAAATGTACACATTTCTTCTCACAGAGGTCCATTGTGGAAAGCTTCTCAACTTATTTGTGCAGCAAATAGATGATGGATAATGAAAGGAAATAAATAACTAATGCTAAGACTTAGGATGACAGACTGGGACCCAGCATGTGTCCTGATTTATGGATCTCCAGAAGTGTCAAATTGGAAACTCAGCAATCATGTCAAGAATCACAATACTGCCGAGAAAGAAACAGTTCTGTTGATTGAGTACTAACCAATCTTTCACTTCAAGTTTTTAAACTGGCTATGTTTGATTATCGACATAATTCTTGACTGATATAAATTCCCACAACATCTCTCTCAGGAAGGAATGTTACTTTAAAAAAAAATGACTGCCTCTTTGAATACAATACATGCTGCTACTGAACAACAAAGAGCTCTGTTGTATTTTTATGCACTGAAGGTACAGTCTGCAAATTAAAAGCTAGTGTGACTGGGTATTAGAAAGCAACCATAACTAGCAGTCCTGTGATGAAATAACTAATTTAATTTGGAAAAGCTGATTTGCCACATCTTCGGCTTCCTCAATTGCAAAACTAAAATAATGATAACTGCCCAACCACAGAATTTTGTGAAGATAAAATTCAATAATGAATAAAAGCATAAAGGATTATATGAAAGCAAGGTGTTATTGAATCTCGGTATAGAGGAGATTAAACAATGTATTACAGTTCTCCCCAAACATTCACAATCTGCTAAAAGGTGCCCATTGTGGATCCCAATGATATCACAGAGCAGACAAGAGTTCCAGGTAGAAAATATCAACCTGGAAGAGCTAAATTGTAGATAAATATTCTGAGGTCATTTGACTGAGTGAAGAGTGACAGCTACGTTTAATTGCAGGCAACTGCAAGAAAAATTCTCCCAAGTGCAGTTAAGACAATGAGCTTTGAACTATTTGTTGGGATCAGGCAAAAAAGATGGAGACCACTACAGACTGCTCCCCGAAGCTAAAATAGTCGACAATATGTTAATCATGATTAAGAAAGGAACAAAAAAACCACCATTGTAGTACTCTTGTTCAAAATTTGGATGTAACCATACTCAGAGTCATGTGAGCACAGGTCAACATTCTGTATCCAAAGACAGTATGGGGACCCAAGGAAAGTCAAACTAATAATAGCCCCAATTAGAGGGAATGGTAAGAAATGTTCCTCCCATTCCACAAAGCATTTAAGTATGGAAGCGGCATGTTCACTGAAGCTCTGCACGAAGCCTCTACTCAAGTGTGCTAACAAGAGGAAGAAATAAATATGATGACCATGTAGCTAGCATGAGTGCGCAGGTGCTCCATTTAGGAACAGCAGAAGAGGACCGCTGTTGCTGTGCAAACACAGAATAAAATATCTACGACGTAACAGACCAGAAACCTGAAAAGTGAGTTACTGGCACAGGATGATATTGTAACCACTATGATCAACCTAAATATCTGCTGCTTCTCTAAAGCCTAAGGTAAAATACAGGAACAGCCAAATGTTTAGTTTCAATTCATGGAGAACACACCAAGACTCAATGACTAAATTAAAATATCTCAAAACATTTCTGGTTAGTTTGGAACATGGAAAAGATCAATAATTTAATGTTATTTTCACACTTGGTTTATTCCTCTGTAATACAGAGATAAAATTAATAATCTATAAAGATAAAAGGAAATAATGGACACAAGGCACTGAGCACAGTGTCTGGTTCCTGGCTAGCTCCCAATTATAGGGGTAAATCTAGGCAATCATGTGCTTTTGTATCACCATTGGCCTTCTCAATACTGAATCATAAAGCCAAGGGGGGTAGATTGAATGATCCCTGGGGTTCCTTCCAGCTTTAACAGTCTGTGAAATACATGTTCCCTGATGCGTTTGTCAGAGATGGGGACTCACCTTGCAAGGTTATTGTCAAGAACTCAGCCAGCCTAGTGCCTGGATGAGCACATGACATACCAATGGCCAAATAACGGACACATCTTCGGTATCTTTTAGCTTGGCAATTTTATGATCATATACGCAGTCAGGCTAAAAGTCAGAAAAGTAAATTCTAGCCAAACTAAAATAATTCTCTCTCTTCTGAATTAGTGGTTTTGTTCTTCTAGCTTCAAAGAGGTATGTCAAACAAGTAAACCCTTTCATCAAAACTGATTGAATGGTATACATGAGATTTGTGCATTTCACTCTATATGCAGTTTGCCACAAAAAAACAAACAAAAGAAATGTGAGTGAATGTTGGGCTCTAGTTTATAATACGTATGCTGAACTGTTTAAGGATGAAGGGAACCAATGCCAATTTATTTTGAAATGTATACAAAAATAGGGATTCATACACAGATAAAGGGATGAAGTAAGATGACAATAAAGATGGTGGATTCATGGGCATTCACTGTACAGCTCTTTCTATGTATTTGAAATTTTCAAAAATAGAATGGGGGATAAAATGTTCACTTACAGCAAATACCACACAATGTGTTATTTAATTGGTTTATAAGTCATTAACCCCATTTCCTAATAAAAATACTCTGCAGGTTATGAAAATTTAAAAGATACTGAACATAATTTATAGGACTAGAAATAGAAAAAATGTTTTGCTGAAAATCACACCCAGTATGAATACAGAAGAAGTTATAAATGGATTTAATTTTTTTAAATATCTTTTTTTAAGGTTGGAGAGACTACTGGTTGAGATGAAAATCTAAAGTTTGAAAGAAAGTTTAACGTAGAGCTAGGCAGAAACATTTCAGTTTATCAGCAAAGTCACTGACCAGTCACAAGAAAGGAAAAGAAAAGCATCTAGATGCGATATGGACACATATGTCTATAGATATATAGACATATCCCTGGACATTTCATCTGTCCAGCAGCCCTGTCATCAACTATTTAAGAGCCAAATGTAGCAAACGAAGTACTAACACAACTCATAAGAGTTCAGCAAGAGTTCACTAAAGTGGAACTAAAGGGTACCATTACAATTCTAGCACCACAGATTTATTACTGTGTCACCAGAATGCAATGCACACAATAAAAACTCATTTATCACTGTAAATTTGTACATCAAGATAGATGCAATTATTGAAAATAAATGTTTTAAAAAATATATAGAATGAAAAAGCATTCCTCTCCATTAAAATCTATTAAACTTTATCTCTACATCTTGCCACTCAAACTTTCAATTGATGAATGCCAAAGTGCAAATTATACCCAAAAAACAAAAATGCTCTCTGACCTTTACACATATACTTCACAGTCTAGCTATGCAAGTTAAGGAAGAAAAATAAGTGCAAAACAATTTCTGGAACAGAAAGTGTATCTAAAAATAAAAAAAATACTTTTTTCAGACTTTTTTCCTTTTCTATTTTTCCTTATCTCTTCCTCTTCGGATTTTGGTGCCTCCCTTATCCACGCCTAATTCCCAAATTGTACTCGTAGCTCCAGCCTCTTCTGCAAGATAAGAGAGGCTATTTTGTTTTCCACCTTTCCTTTACTCACATCTTCAATCTTAGTCTAGAATCACTTTTTTTTTTTTTAATGTAAAAAAAAAAAACCAACAAACAAAAAACAAGAAAAAAAGTTTTTTTCCTTTGGCCCTACACCTGCTCTGGCCAATCTTTCATCTTTCTCCTTCAAGTTATCCTTCAAAAAAGTGTTTTTGGCACTGTTACTTAAGGGACGGTTTGTGCACCATCACTATTACATCACTTGGAAGCTTGCTGGAAAAAAATGTAGCGTTTTGAGCCCCACCTTAGACCTAAATAAGAATCTGCATTTATAAACAAGATTCCTTATATGATGTATATGCATGTTAACGTTTGAGAATCACTAACCTATGTCCAATATTTCCACATGTATATTCCACATACCCTTGTCAATCTACTGTGTTTTGATTTTTGAAACTAAAATTACTTCTGTAGATGATAGCAATGTCCTGCAAGTTGCTACTGTGAGGAAGATTTTAAAGTCTTTGCTTTTCCAGACTACTCTGTAGTACTGCCATTACTGATACTCCCTGATACTTTCGCTTTTGTTTAATATGCAAGAATCCCTCCTGGATTTTTTTCTACCTCTTTGGACATTACTTATTCTATTTTGCTTATCCCTTAAAGGTGCTATTCCCTAGGGGTCTCCCTTTGATCTTCTTTCCATTTTATTGATTCTTCTTGTTGAGTTCATCTTAGTTATAGTGGCTCATTTGCTACCTCTACAAAGATTATAGTTAAAATCTGCCCTTCAAGCAACAAGCTCACTTGAGGTCTATATACACAAAGCCAAATGGTGATTAAATAATTTCTGTAAAAGATGTATTTACTTGAAAGAGCATCAGAGAGAGAGAGAGAGTGTTATTTCCCATCTGTTGGTTTACTCCCCAAATGGCTGCAACAGCTAGGTCTGGGCCAGGAGCCAGAAACCATTTGGGTCTCCCACATGGGTGGTGGGACCCAAGTACTTGAGTTATCTTCTGCTGCCTTCCAAGGTTCATTAGCAGGAATCTGGATCAGAAGCAGAGTGCCCAGGACTCAAATTGGTGCTCCAAAATGGGATGCCAGCATCCCAAGTCGGGCTTAACCTGCTGCACCACATGTGAGTCCCTAAATCACTAAAATAGTCAACATATCCAAAATCCGTCACATCACGTCACCCTAATTACTAAACACACATTGACGAAGTCATTCAAGGAGAAACATACAAATCACCCTTGATTCTTCCTATCTTTTAACCAAGAAGATGCCAAGTCATTCATTCAACCGTTTTAATTATTCTTCTGGCCTATCAACCAACTATCTCTTCCATAGACTGTTCTAATTAAAAGACTTTTGATGTATTTTCTAATTTGGTGGATGATAAGCTTATCTCAACATTTGAATCAACTGAGGCATTATAAAAAAATACCAAAGGTTCTGATTTAATTAGTTTGGGGTGGAGTTTAGGTGCTGGCATTTTTAAAAAGCTCCCCACCCAATCCCAGAGATCCTACTGTGTAGCCAGTACTGGGAGTCACTGTTCGGAAACAGCCTTTTGCACTCTCCATCCATATTTAGTACTCTGGTCACAGAAGCCTTTTGAAGTAAAAAATCTGAATCTGTCATCACTTACTAAATTCCCTTAATATTACTTCCCTTCAGTGCTTTCAGGATAACATCAAAATGTTTTACCTGACCTTTTAAAATGTGACCCTTGCCTACTTTTCTAGATTCTTGCTTTCCACTGCTTTATACGCACACAGGAGTCCTTTGTATGTACGATGTTATCACACACCCTACCACTGTCTGTGCGTCCCCCGTGCCTAGAGTTTCCTCCACCCCTTTTCACTTTGCAGCATCACTCTGCTCACAATCTATGACCACTAGTCCTTTGTTCCCCTCAATATTCCCTTGTGTGCTACCCAAGGAGGCCTCTTCTCTACTTCATGAGTTTCTCACGTAGTCTGCATCTCTGTTGTTACCTCACCTCTGGATATACTGATCCTACTATTTACTGATTGTCTTACCTGTTGCAAGTTGGTTACTAGAGGAGAGGGAATGTGTTTTTATACTTAATGCCTAGCGCAAGTATGGCACATAGGAGAGTATAAAGAAATGCGTGGAAAGGACAAACACAATTTTAAAGACATAAACAAGAATTGATGTACTGCGAATCTATAAATGATTACAAACATGTAACACACAAACAAAATGAGCTCATACACTTAGTCAGTAGTAGAAAAATAAAGTACATGCTCAAATACTGTGAAGACTTTGTGGAAATGGGACTTCTGTATTAAGGAGAGAAAAGGAAGAAAATGAATTGATGAAGTACAGCCTCAAGTGATCCCTTTAAATGCTTCTTCAGAAAAGTAGAACACGGGAATGAACACAAATAGTGATCAAACAAATCTGGTTCCCTTAATACACGAATTGCCATTAAGCAAGTACAGGATCATGATCATAAAATATATTTTAGGCTAAAGGATTGGCTGAGAAGCCAAAAAAGGAAGAGAGTGAAAAACACGAGTTGTCATTCTGAGGCCCCATTTTCAGATAATTTTTGCTTATTTAAATTCTAGCAACTCATGAATGTTATGGTAAAAGATGTGAGAGATAAGGGAAATAAAAGTAATTCTTCCCCTGTTCCAAAGATTCCAACTTAAGTGACAAAATAGTTCAATACAAAACATATAAAGAAACCTTGAAAATTAGAATAGCAACTCCAAAAATGGTATAGCAGCTTATAAAATGAAATGCTTTAATTTACAGGAAGTTCTGTCTATGGCTCCCACTATTTTCATTTATCCTGCATAAATCCCAACTATATATCGAGAGAAGACAGACCCAGGAGAGAGGCAATGACTTGGTGAAACATATGGCTAAGAAATACAGAAGGAGAACAACATAATTGCTTTAATTTTAAGAGGAAATGCCTCTGAAACAGAATTCTCACAGTAAAAGAAAAAATAGAGAGATTTTAAATGAGGTAATCTATGTGAAAAGAGCTTTAGAAATGACAAAGCAGTCAGAAAACATGAGGTATTCTTGTTATTTTCTTTAGAATGAGATACAGAATAGTAGTGTGCCTATAATATTCGTAGTAAGAGAAAGATTCTTTTACAAACATGTAAACCTGGTGCTTTTTAACCTAAATAAAAAGGAAAACACAAAACACTGCCAAAGTTTGATCTCAAGCAAGACCATATATTGTTCTAAGTTTTTATACATAGCTATTTGATCATCTGATACAGATTTGCTTTTATGTACTTATTCATGTCTTTGTTTATTCACTCAGCATAAATTTTTTCTTGTATACTATGTAACGGAAATTCCTGATAGAATGCATACACAATCAAAGCTGTATAAAGAGTAATAAATATACTCTAAGTTACTCAGCTTAACATTCATATGTAGTTGGAACCTATGTCTTTAAGATAGAGTCCACTTATTCAAATGCACAATTAACTAAAAAGAAAAGCTAAAAGAGGAGATTCTTGTATTTCCTACTGACCTTGTGACTTATTGTGAGGATTGTGATATTCAACCTCAATACGATGAGAATCCACTGAACAGTTTTAGGCAGGGGAATGACTCCAACTTAATAAGGGTTTCAAAAGATTAGTCATGCTGCTCACTGGAGAGTAGAATGGACAGCAGGGCAAGAAAAGATGCAGAAAAACAGACTAAGATATTAGGAGAGGAGTCCAGACACAGCCTGGTGGTGGAGAGTGGACAGAAAGACAGGGAAAGAACAGTAAGATATTTGCAATAAAATATGGACAAGACTTAGCCCAAGCCGTTTTCTCTGCATTGCCTGGTATATGTGGATATTTTCTGAACGCTTTCACAGAAATGAATGGGGTAATAAACACCTTCCAATTCATGAAAGTCACCTTAGGAGTCCTGGTCCAGCTGTGGACCAGGAAAAAGATGGGACTAAGTGACTATTATTTTTAATCACAGTATGCCTAGGTCACTGTGTCCCTTCCAGAATACAGGGTCATGTCAAGTCTGAAAAGTCTTTGTGTGCAGTGTCTTTGCTGGAAAACCTTACTTTGCTTGACTTCTTTAATCATTTTTTGGCTTGACTTTTATTTGTGGACAAAAAAGGAGAGAAAGTAGATCCTTTTTCTACCACAGAATGGTGAAAAAGTTGCTGTTAGGAATCAACACAGACCTATAATTTTATGTTGAATACAAGGTTAATTAGCCCAAGAGGTAAAGTAAGACAGTGTGCCCTGCAGAATACATAAAACAGGTTAGAGCTCAGGGTGTTACGTTCAGAGTTGCCATTCCTACAGTCACAGACATCTGAAGCTGTGAGCGTGAAGGTGAAGGACAAAGTCTTGGGAATGATCTGGAGAGAGGGAGACTGAAACCTCAAGTTCAGGAAAGGTTAGATCTCTGTGTTCAGGGCAGAAGCCCTGGAGATGAAGCAGGAGAGGTGGTTCCAAGACTCTTGGGCTTCTTGACTATTCAGTGACACATCAGTGAGGTGGTTAGGGCATAGACCACAAGAGACTAGATTTAAAGAAAATTATAGTGGCTGGTGGCACAGAGGTTAGATATGGCTTGGGATGCCTGCATCCCGTATGGGAGAAACTGGGTTCAATTCCTGACTCCCATATTCTGATAATGTGCTTTCTGGGAGAGAGTCGGCAATGGCTCAAGTACTTGGATCCCTGCAATTCACATTGTTTATGTCGATTGAGCCCCAGGCTCCTGATTTTGGTCTGGTCCAGCCATGCCTGTAGCAGGTATTTGGGAAGTGAACAGGAGGATGGAAGATCTCCCTCTGTCTATCTTTCAAATCAACAAGAGTAAATAAGTAAAAAAAAAATAGCATGATGGAACAGACAGGAGATTTAAGGAATATGAGCTAGCTCATTGTGGGATCAAAGACTTAGAAGAAGTAGGGATCAAGCAAGTGCAAAGTGAGGCAAAATTATCATGATCTAGGAAAGAACAAGTGCAGAAGGTTTCCCATTGAAAAAAAAAACTTAATTTATTTTTCTGGTGCACCATTCTTGGAGGTACTGCAAAGCCAGTTTTGTCCACAGAATGGATGGAGCAAGCACCACACACATTTAATATACTATCCTCAGAGAGAGGATTTACCAAACACTAAAGTCTTAAGAACAGACACTACCCATTATTTTAGCCAAAAGGTTAAGATGTGATCTACTTGCAACAATTTTTAGTACAAAAATATATTAAACATACTGAAAAATGAATGAGATAGAAGATTCTATTCGTCAGCCAGCCCAGTCAGAACATGGATCTGTATCCAGTTACTTCAAATTTATTCTCCTAATCTGATTATGATGAAGAGGTCCTTTCCTTGTGAAATGCCAAATGTTTTCTTTTCCCCAAATCTTGCCATCTCTCGTGCCTTTTTACCATTTCCAACAAATTCACTCACCTCCTCTCTTTCAATATCCTTGGGTTTATCAATATTCTCCTTAGTAACAACAGATCTCTAGTTTTCTTGTATTTTATGGTCCACTTGAAAGCACTAACTAAATGTAACCAGTAACTATATAAAGTTCCAGTTTGTAAGAAATTTATCTTTACATTAGTCATCAGAAGCAGAATTAGCATTGTCTCCATGACAAGCATGCTGCCATGCCACTCTCTTTGCTGGTAAGAAGTTACTATACCATTCCTAGAGACTAGAAATGGTAGTGCTGGGGCTGGTGCTGTGGCGTAGCGGGTAGCTACCACCTGCAGTGCCGGCATCCCATATGGGCACCTGTTCAAGTCCTGGCAGCCCCACTTCCAATCTAGCTCTCTGCTATGGCCTGGGAAATCAGCAGAAGATGGCCCGAGTTCTTGGGCCCCTACACCCACATGGGAGACCTGGAAGAAATTCCTGGCTCCTGGTTTTGGATCGGTGCAGCTCCGGCCATTGTGGAGTGAGCCAGCAGATGGAAGACCTCTCTCTCTCTCTCCTTACCTCTCTACCTCTACCTCTGCTTCTCTGTAACTCTGCTTTTCAAATAAATAAATCTTTAAAAAAGAAAAATAGTTGTACTACGAAGCATCAGAAAATACATGTGGTAATACATTAGCTGCAAATTCATATATGGATTCTTTCCATTCGAATAGAGTTTAGAACCAGTTTTACCCTCAGGTATTCAATGCATACAAATAAAATATATTAAATTTTCTCAAGACAAGCATTAGCAAAGGGCTCAGAACAAAATTAGTATAGTTGTTTTCCACCACAAAAGGTACCTGATGTGAACCTGCCATGCTGCCAGTTTCAATGGTATTACTGACCTCTTAATCTCGTTGCTTTATTTTTTTTTCATCCTCTCATTTTTTTTTGTCTCTACTAAATCTTTGTCTCTTGCTACTTAATAAGCTAGCTGTTATTTGGAACCTAATGAAAGAATTTTTTCCCTTGGTCTAAACCTTCCTAAATAGCCTCTTCATTATTCTATTCACTTTCAACATCAAAAAAAAAAAAAAAACCTGAAAGAGCTAATGTGAGAGGTTTGTGAAGTCTCCATTCAAGACGACATCATCCTAATTGGTTTATAACCTGCTGTGCTGAAAAGTTCAGACACTCATCCTAGTTTTTTTTTTTTACCTTAAAAATGAAAACTTCTGTGTTGTGAAAACTAAGCAACAATAAGAAAAGGATGTAAGGTTTTAAAAAAGCTCCAGCAATGACCCTAGACTCCTTGGAGGCCTTTGTCTAACTGGATAACTAGAAAAAATCATCCACAAAGTACCATGTGCGTGCAAGGCTTTCGTTCACATTTGAATACCCACAATGGATCTATGAAGTCAGGATGCTAATCCTCAATCTCCCTTGATTCTGTGTGAAAGAAAACGAAAGAAACAAACAGTGCTTAAAAGAAGAGACCTGCACAGAAGTAAATGACATGGCATATTATAAAATCAAGGCCAAGAAGCAAGATAAGAAATCATATTTCATGACAGTTGGTCTAAATTGTGTTCAAATGTATACATTCCTAGCAGTAGAAACTAAAGGTAAATCTTTAATGATTTATAAAAACAGAAAAGTGTTCCATCATTAGTATTATTCCTAAAAATGCATGTTTATATTTCAGGTGTTTGAAACAATTGGAATAACATTAAGTAGGTATGTTTAACCATCGCTTTTGAGAAACCTGAGATCTATTTCAAAAATGTACTCTTTTTCTACCCCAAATGTACTGAATTAGAATCTTCTGGCTCTTGAATGGGTGCATGTAGTCTCAACAGAGAAGAGAACCCAATCTCTGTTGGGACAATAGAAGCCAGGAGAATAAGAATTTATCCTGGCAAAAATTGTAGAAAATTGTCAAACTTTTTATTTCAGAGTTGTTTTAAATTTAGAAAACAAAAATTGTGGGGTAGTAACACCAGGAGTACCCATATACCAGTCACCCCTCCCCCTCTATAAACATCTCATATTACTGTCTTTGTCTACCAGGTCGCGGGGGGGGGGGGGGGGGGCCGCACAAGCAAATGATGACGGACCCTCTTGCTCCACTGTCTTCCTCGCTCATGTCTAAGTTATTTCTAAGACCACAATGGTTGTGAGCCTACACAGAGTCACATTACATAAGTAGATCAAGAGCATACATGTAGTGTTATAATTTCATTAGAGGCTGATGAGAAAAATGTCTAAAAGACTTCTTAGCAGCTGATAAGATAAAAAAGAAAAGGTTGAGAAACACTGCTTTAGTGTAATGTATTTTACAAGATTTTCTGAATATAAAAGTGATACATTTTACAGAAAGGAATTTGGAGAACACAGATGGGTACAAATGGAAAAACTTAAGTTCACCTAGATTCCGCTAGTGATAGCTGTTAAACATGTTGATATATTTCACTTTAGTTCTAATTTGCCTTGACAACTCTGTTTGACAAAATTATGGTCATCTGGCATAAACAATTCTGTATCCTACTTTTTTCCTTAGCATTAAAATTGTAATAATTCACTATGCTATTAAATACTATTTGAAACTGCTTGCAATGAACATCTACTACTCAGTGGTAGGTATAAACCAATCAATGACAAACTTCTAAAAAATCAAATTAATATCTTTAGGTATTAGTATTATAAACATACATTTTGGATTATTAATCATTTTTCTATGATAAATAACCAAATTCCAAATTTAAATAAAGCTAGATTTTAATAGGGACCAAATTCCTTACTCTGCTTCAATCTCAGCTCAAATAATGACATTTTGCCTTTTCTCCTTCTCTTTCATCTGTTTTTTTCTTTTTCTTTTTTTTTATAATTTTCTCTCTTGTTCTCATACTTGGTCTCTTTTAAGATTTTTCCAAGTTATACTCTCTGGAATGTCTGGCTGTGAGTCCCATCACTACCTTTGCAGTTCTAAAGAGAGTCAAATCCAGGAATGAGTACAGAATGCAAAAGGTTTGGGACAAAGACATAAGAACTGTGTCTTCAATTAGAGTGTACCTTTGATTTTCAGTGAATTCTCTATCTGCTGCTTATGCTTCATTGCAGTTGACTGCCATTTGTAAATTAATCCAGAGAAGAGTCAAAGAATGAGAAGGAATATAAGTCTTTTCCATTGTTTACCTGAGTCAGGCATTGGTTGCTATTGTAGAGCTGAGCATGTGTGTGTACATGCACGTGTGTGTGTGTATGCACGTGTGTGTGTATGTGTGTGTGGGGGCGGGGGAGAGACAGAGAGAGGGATTATTTGCTTTGGAAGGCCTTCATTAAAGTATGTCCTGCTGTTTTCAATTGACAGTGAGTTCTTCACATTTTTAAACTACATTTTAGGAACAGGCATTTTGTATGGTGGTTGAGATGGCTCCTGGGGCACTAGCATCCTATATCAGAGTGCCTGGATTTGAGTCTTAACTCTACTCCCAATTCCAGCTTCCTACTACTGTCCACCCTGGGAGATGGCAGGTGAGGGTTCAAATAACTGGGTCCCTTCCACAACCTGGCAAACCTGGATTGAGTTTCCAGCTCCTGGCTTTGGCCTGGCCCAGCTCCAGCTGTTCTGGGCATTTGAGGGATGAACCAACAGATAGGAGGTTTGTCCGTCTGTCTCTCTCTTCTCCCCTCTCTGCCTTTTAAATAAATAATGGAGCCAGCGATGTGGTGCAGTGGGTTAAAACCCTGGTCCACACAGTCAGGATCCCATATGGGCACCGGTTCAAGTCCTGGCTGTTGCACTTACGATCCAGCTCTCTGCTAGTGTGCCTGAGAAAGCAATAGAAGATGGCCCAAGGGGGCCCCTGCACCCGCATGGGAGACCTGGAGGAGGCTCCTGGCTCCTGGCTTCGGATCAGCTCAGCTCCAGCTGTTGTGGCCATATGGGGAGTGAACTGGCAGATGGAAGACCTCTCTCTATCTCGCTCTGTCTCTGCCTCTCTCTGTGTAACTCTTTCAAATAAATAAATCTTTAAAATAAATACATACATAATTTAAAAATCTACTTTAAAAATATTTCTTTCCAGAATTTCTAAAGTTATAGACACTTTATTTCTATGTATACATTTGTATATTTTTATATATACATATATGTTTCAGTACTATGCACCTATGTATCACTATTTTTTACCTCTATATCTCTTTAAGTGTAGCTTTACATGCATGAATTACAGGCACTAGGCTCTAAAATTCCATTAATTTAGAAAAATACCGAAAAAAAGGATTTCTTCTGCAATTAAAACTAGAAAAGTTTTATAGTAGATACTATTAGCTATCAGCAGAAATAACATTAATGAGCCTTGGATAACCTGGGAAACTTCTTAAAATTGTGGATTCCCAGGGCCTTCTTATATCTCTGTTATGTCAGAATTTCCTATGGTGGTGGGAGAGGTGTCCAGAAATTGCCAACAAAACTGGAAATATTTGTGGGAAGAATTGTTTTGCATTGAGGATCAAATAACGCAAATCAATGAAAGGAGTAATGGGTAGTAATGTGATAAATATAAAGCCTTCACTCCACTCATTCGCATACTAATTTCGACATACCTGAGTGTGTTATTGCTCTGTAACCAGTTATAGGAGTAGGCTATATATATTTGGTGCTGTCCGTGGAGGGTGGATCTGTTGTGCGGAATATAAAGGGATTGCAAGGGACCAAGCATTTGCTGTTATGTCTTTGGTTATTTTCTATTATCTATTTATCTATTTCCATTTTAGGAATCACCCAGATGGTAAAGATGGGCAGTTTATTTAGCATTCTTTCTAAGACTTTGCTACCCTTCTCCCAATTCTATGATCACTATCAAGTTTGCAATGTATAATTTGGTCATCTGTATGGTCCTCACTGGGGAGGACACCCCAAGCAAATCATTATAGATTTCCCTAGCACCACTATCTTGTGTTAACACCTCCCTTATGATGTCTCTTCCTGGTACCCCATTTGAAGAGATAGGCAGGCTTGGGCCTCATATCTGGCCAGGCCTTAAAGGCCACCTGATTATTATCAGGCCCCTTTTGTCAGTTTCTATCTTCCTCTCAATGGGAAATCTTGCTGGTGGTTTCAAAGTATTTTTCTTAGGTCCTCTAATAGTGACTCTGTCCTTCATTTTAGACCCTGTGAGTTTAATCTGCTTGTTAGATTTGTTTTCTCCAGACTTGAAACAGGAAATTCTAGATGGCCATGCACACGGAACCTCGGATGGAAGCAGTCTGCAAGATGGCACTGAGCCCCCCACCTGCTGCTTGACGCCTGTGTTGACTGCCATTCCCAACAACATTCCTTATCAGCATGAAGCAGCCAGAGAGGTCATCGCCCAGTTCCCCTAACAGAAGTTAGGGTTCATTCTTCTTGAGGGAGTGGAATGTGAGGGTTCAGATAGGTTATTAGGCAGTCAGGGTGGTCCCAGTGGAAATTGAGGGTGCAAAATCTTTAGTGAAGTCAAAAGTTGCTATCTACCCACTCCTTGGGAGCTTCCAGTCTTTTTTTTTTTTTTCAACAGGCCGAGTGGACAGTGAGAGAGAGAGACAGAAAGGTCTTCCTTTGCCGTTGGTTCACCCTCCAATGGCCGCCGCGGCCGGCGCACCGTGCTGATCCGAAGCCAGGAGCCAGGTACTTCTCCTGGTCTCCCATGGGGTGCAAGGCCCACTGGAAGGGGGGCAACCGGGACAGAATCCGGCGCCCAGACCGGGACTAGAACCTGGTGTGCCGGTGCCGCAAGGCGGAGGATTAGCCTAGCTAGCCATGGTGCTGGCCTGGGAGCTTCCAGTCTTATCATGAGAATAGCAAGGGAGTGGTGACTCCACCCTTCTGAGCGTCCAGTTTACTGTAAAACAAATCAGGTACCCCACCCTTCTGATGGCTCTTTTGTTTTATCATGAGCAAGCCAGACAGGGTAAAAAGATTACAAATCAGGTCTTTGGATGGGTTTTGTCCTCTCCTTATAACTGAATGTCAAGTTTTTTTCTTCTCCAAAGTTGTGCTAAAAACCCCAGTACCACCAGACCCTTGGGGTTTAGCCTCTCTTGGAGCCCCCCTCCATGCTGTTCTGCCTGGAGGTCTCTGACTCATAAATCTTGCTTTTAAATCGCAAAAAAAAGCTTTGTTATTTCTTTTTCAAATGGTTTCCAAAACAGTGTCTTGTGAATTTGTTTATCATAGGTCCATTCTCCAGAAATTGATCATCTCTAGGTGCACTACTAAAATCGAGTTGTCGTCTATGCGAAGGTGAGTACCAGATGCTAGATCTATAATAATACTGCTAAATGATGTGGTCACTATTAATGACCTCTTCATGAGGAACTTGTTGAAATTCATCATTTTTTTACAATCATCAGATTAAAAAAAACTAATAGAGACCTAAAGGAAGATTATATTATTACCAATTCCAAGTCTTCAAGACACAAATCAATTTTCTTTGATTATAGCTATCATCAGAAATTTCCATTTTAACAAGCATTAAGAATCAGATGATTTTTGACCAAGGCATACTCAGTATAAAAATCTTTGTTGATAGGCTACATAGCTAGGAATGTGTTTTAAATAGTGCCCTTTTATATTAAGATTCCTAGAATTTATTTCTGTTACTTTTAAAATGTTTCCTCAGGAGAATTTAGAAACATTCAGATTCACTTCAAACAATCACTAGTTAAGTACAAATTAGCTCCCCAAATCTATCTGAAAACATGTTGTAGGAGTATACATCTGCTGAAAGATGGTTTCCTCTTTTATGTTCCCCCTCCTATCTAAAAGTTATTAAGGAAGAGTCTGTTGCTATGGAAACGCTCAATTTGGCACCATCTGTATTCAAAATTCAATTGCTGCAAGCCTTCAGCCAATCTCCGGTTTTTAATTGGCAGACCTTCCCAGAATGCTTTAGTGTTTTTTTTTTTTTTAAGAAGCCAATCCATAAAACATATCACAATGTAAAGCATCATGAAGGTTCACAATGTAAGCCTCACTCCCATTATCTTAAGATCACACTCGCAAAGTATCAAAGCATCAGGCCCTTTGATAATTACTTGGCACAGGGTAGTGGCTAAAATTTATTGCCAAGTTGCTTTTCTCTGCCTAATGGATTTCACATTGAAAGAAAACACTTATTTAAAAAGTGACTTCAGAATTAGAAAGACCCTGAAAACAAACCTCAGTCCAAAACTTAGCTCACAAAACACAGTTCAGTTAAAAAACAAATACAGAAAACAGAGTTAAGGTTGTATATCTTACATTTTAGTCAGACCCGATTCCAAATATTAATTGGAATACTTGTTAGTTATTTCACTTCAGCTTTCTACATCAATTTCCCTCATCTATAAAATGTCTTTTATGAGGACTATAAAGTATGCATTTGGGGAATGTACATACTTCCAGTATACCATCATGTCACGTGAAAATCTGTTAATAGACATGTTAGCATACAACATTCTTGTAGAATGTTACAAAATGTTGAGTGTCTATATAGACATAATGTTAAAAATCTTCATAAAAGAGAATTAAAAATTAGAACTGTCTAGAAAAGTCTTTGTGGATAAAGGAAGGATTTAGCTGAGTCTTAGAGAAGTATGCTCCAGGCAAGAAAAAAAAAAGGTTTGCATGATTAAGGGTCCAATCATGAAATTTTGATTGGATCAAGAAGTAACTCACCATAATTGAGCAGTGGCATATTCTCTTGGGAGGCTCTGTCAGCCTACCATACTGTAATTATCCCATGTGAATCGCACCCCATAGCTAAATACAATTGGAATGTGGCCATCTGGAGCTGTGCAATGAAGCAAGCTTGCTCTACCACCATTGCCATCGCCACCAGCACCAGCACCACATTTTGCTGTCTTCCTCTTTCATAATCCTTAAAAGGCAACATTCCAGTCACATTACTATTCCTACCAGACACTTTAAAAAGTCCTGACTTTAACTGTTCATTCTGTTATTATATAGATTTTAATTCATTCATTTAAATTATCTATTTCACTGACAACTGATGGTAATATTTTGGGTCCACTAAAAAATTGCTTATGTTACTTTCACATGTATCTTGATATAAATTCCTTTATAGTTTTGCTTTCTTTTTTTAATCTGTAAAATATATAACTTTGATCATGAATATTCAGGACTTACGTTGTATAAGTATGAAACAACTTTATCAGCCTTAGTTACACCCTTTAAATCTGCGCAAGAGGGTAGTTTTTCTTCTATCCTTGGGTGAAAATATGGTGAAGTTTCATGTCTTTTCTGGCCATAGTAAGGCAATACAAAGTTGTGTTGTCACCATAAGACATTAATATCAGAATGCTCAGTCTAGTGTATTAATTGACACTTCAAATTGAATTCACATGTAAGACTTTGCCCCCAGCTAGGAGAGGATACAAGTAGCAGGTCTCTTAGCACTTTGGGTGGTGTTTATGTTGGGTTTTCTCTCTCTGTCTGAAAAGCTTCTCCCCCTATTCACCAGCTACTACTGCTCACTCTAACAGGATTGGGAACAGGCACGGAAAGTTCTTAGATGGTAGCACTGTCACTGTTAGAATGTGCCTTCATGCTTTCTAAGTCTAGATGGTGTTAAATGTCACTGGAGGGGTGTCATGGAGCTGAAATGTATTTCTCATTGCTCTCAGAACCACCTGCAGATTCACTTTTTCCATGACAGATTTTGTTCCAGGATTACTTCTGTAGACAGTCACCACAAACTCACCTGAACCTACTTTGTGCCAAGCACTGACCCAGGTTCTGCAAACTGTATGCTGAAACAAAATGAGCATAGTTTCTGCACTGTTGCAAGGAAATCAGGTTCTCCTATCTAGTGCTCTCTGCTTGTAACTCACATTTATGGCTGGTATCAAAACTGTTGTCAGTCTACAACTGTCTGTCGCTACATTGCCAACTCCTTTAAAAAAAACGATCCACATTTTACTCACTTTCACATTTCTCTATCTTTCAATGGCCACTAAATAATTATTTTTTAAAGCATTATTCATTTAAGAGAGAGAGTGCTTGCATCCACTAGTTCACTCCCCAAATGCCAGAGCTAAGGAAGGTTTGAAGCAAGAAGAAAGGAATAATCCCTGGCCAGTGCCGCAGCCCACTAGGCTAATCCTCCGCCTTGAGGCGCCGGCACACCGGGTTCTAGTCCCGGTTGGGGCATCGGATTCTGTCCCGGTTGCCCTTCTTCCAGGCCAGCTCTCTGCTGTGGCCCAGGAGTGCAGTGGAGGATGGCCCAAGTCCTTGGGCCCTGCACCCCATGGGAGACCAGGAGAGGCACCTGGCTCCTGCCTTTGGATCAGCGCAGTGCGCCGGCTGCAGAGCGGTGGCCATTGGAGGGTGAATCAATGGCAAAGGAAGACCTTTCTCTCTGTCTCTCTCTCTCACTGTCCACTCTGCCTGTCAAAAAATAAAAAAAAAAATAAGAAAGGAATAATCCCAGGCATCCCACATGGATGATAGGAGCCTGGTCACTTGCCCCATCAACACTCCTTCCTGCATCAGCAGGAAGCTGCTCTCAGGATATAGAGGTGCATATCAAACCCAGGCACTCACACATGGGATGTGGACGTCTGCACTAACTTCTTAACTGCTAGGCCAAATGTTTGCTCTGACTAAACAATCATTCAGAGGAGTAATGGACAAGAAATAGATGGATGTGTATATAGAGGAATGAACTGATACATGCAAAAATTACATCTACATATTGATTACAAAATATTGTTTACATTTCTCTTCTGGCATGTGTATTCTACCTAATATATAAATTTTACTTTCTCTAATAATTAATACTTAATACCTTAATGGAGGAGAGTAAATAATGGTTTCTTAAAATACTCTGCAATACCTATTCCAATACTTTGCACTTTTTAAGTACATAATCAACACTTGCTGACTAAATATGTGACTGAAAATTTCAGTATTTGGAACTTTTATTTTCCCCTAAAATAATTTATCTTAATGCATTTTTGAAATGAATAATATAATCCTTCATTCCAGACTAATTTGTGTAAATTAGATACTTATTAAATATTTGCAGACTTATACTATTATAAAAGAAAGCTAGTGGTCTCATTGTTCTGTTTCTTTCAGAGGATCAATCTATATTTAATTTGTTTCTACAAGCTTAAAGGTGAAAATTCATTTAGTAAGCTTGAATGACTGTTTTCTATGTACTATTTTTTAGGTATTTTATGATAACTATCCTTAATTTCCTTATGTAAGAGAGAAACTGAATACTTGCTATTGTACATACTGAGAATTTATTATGCTTCTGGTTCAAATGTACTAAATCTTACACAAACACTTTCATGTTCTTTTGTTATTAGTACAGTATACTGTGATACTGAAGAATTTAATATTTTAAAGGAAGTAGTAATTGGTCTAACTGCTGTAGCAATTAAAATAAAAACTATTCATTTTATTTCAAATCAGCATTATGATTTTTTTGCGTATTTCTTAATTATATGACTTTTGGTTAACAAAAAATAAGTTCATCAAAATTTTTATCTGAACTAGACAGTTATATATGTCAGTTATTTCAAGGACTGAATTTTAAATTAGAAATCTAGCTCCTATATTCATGACAAAGAATTATTATATAAACTCTTGGTCAAAAATACTTGAAGTTAACCTGTTTTGAATGGCCATATAATTTATTGGTGTATACATTTAGAATCAGGACAAAAAATTACCAAATAATGTAAGTTAATAAAAAAAGCAAAATTTTATTAGCACTGTTAAAAACAACAAAGAAAACTACCCCCAAGTACCTATCCCAAATTTTTGGTACTTACTGTTGCAAACTACCATAGTCAGTCTGATTGTTTTAAGTCTTAAAATATGTAAAACTCATTAACTACCTAATGAAGTGTAAATCCAGTGATTGCTATGTTTTAAATTGCCACAGCACATTTTGCTGAGTGTGCCACATTGGTATTTATTATATTTCTCCCAGGAACAACAAATTACTTAGTCATACA
The DNA here is from genome assembly GCF_051225735.1 of Oryctolagus cuniculus. Taxonomy (NCBI): domain Eukaryota; kingdom Metazoa; phylum Chordata; class Mammalia; order Lagomorpha; family Leporidae; genus Oryctolagus; species Oryctolagus cuniculus. The sequence continues at coordinate 17,870,247 of NC_142888.1, forward strand.
GTGTTTTTTTATTTAATGCAAATTTATTTTCCCATTTTTGTCTTGTAATTTCTCCCGACTTGAGTTGTCAAATCTTTTCAGAAGATATCATGATAAAAAGACAATAAAAAGAAATTTTGCTTAGGACAATGATAAAAATGAGGAAACACAATAGACCCTGACTAGCTAAAGTAATCTTAAATAACAAAAACAAAGCTGGAGGCATCCAGATTTTAAGATATACTACAGGGCAGTGAAAATGAAAACAGCCTGGTCCTGGCACAAAAATATACATTTTAGACCAATGGAACAGAATAGAATCCCCAAAAATTAATCCACATATCTACTAACCAGATAATCTTTGACAAAGGAGTTAAAATCACTCCATGGACAAAGGACAGTCTCTTCAACAAATGGTGCTGGGAAAACCGGATCTACACATGAAGAAGCATGAAACAAGATCCCTATTTTACACCTTATACAAAAGTCAACTCACAATGCATCAAGGATATAAATCTATGACTTGATACCATCAAATAATTTTGAGGAGGGCTGGCGCTGTGGTGCAGTGGGTTGAGGTCCCAGCCTGCAGTGTTGGCAACCCATATACGTGCCAGTTCAAGTTTTGGCTGCTCCACTTCTGATCCAGCTCCCTGCTAATGTGCCTGGGAAAGCAGCAGAGGATGGCCCAAGTCCTTGGGCCCCTGTACCCACAAGGGGGACCTGAAAGAAGCTCCTGGCTCCAGATTGTTTCAGCTCTAGCCATTGAGGCTGTTTGGGGAGTGAATCAGTGGATGGAAGACTTCTCTCTCTGTTTCTACCTAATTCTTTCAAATAAATAAAATAAATTTAAGAAAACAGCAAAAAAATTATTTTAAGGAAAACATTGGGGAAACTCTGCAAGATATTGGCATAGGCAAAGATTTCTTGGAAAGGGCCCCAGAAACACAGCAATAAAAGCAAAAATTGACAAATGGGATTACATCAAGCTAAGAAGCTTTTTCACTACAAAGGAAACACTCAACAAAGAGAGGAGGCACCCAACAGAATGGGAGAAAATATTTACAAACTAAGCAACTGATAAAGGATTAACATGCAAGATCTATAAAAGGCCAAGAATGTCAATAAGAAAATGAATAATCCTGTTAAAAATGGGCAAAGGATATGAATAGCCATTTTTCAAAGGATGAAATACAAATGGACAGCACATATGAAAAGATGCTCAGGATCACTAGCCATGAGGGAAATGCAAATCAAAACCACATTGAGGGCCGGCGCCGCGGCTCACTAGGCTAATCCTCTGCCTAGCGGCGCCGGCACACCGGGTTCTAGTCCCGGTCGGGGCGCCGGATTCTGTCCCGGTTGCCCCTCTTCCAGGCCAGCCCTCTGCTGTGGCCAGGGAGTGCAGTGGAGGATGGCCCAGGTGCTTGGGCCCTGCACCCCATGGGAGACCAGGAAAAGCACCTGGCTCCTGGCTCCTGCCATCGGATCAGCGCCGTGTGCCGGCCGCAGCGCGCTGGCCGCGGCAGCCATTGGAGGGTGAACCAACGGCAAAGGAAGACCTTTCTCTCTGTCTCTCTCTCTCACTGTCCACTCTGCCTGTCAAAAAATAAAATAAAAAAAAAAAACAAAACCACATTGAGGTTTCACTTCATGCCTGTTAGAATGGCTATCATCCAAAAATCAAAAAATAATACACATTGGTGAGGTAGGGAAAAAGGTACCCTAATACACTGGTGGTGGGAATGTAACCTAGAAAAACTATTATGGAAGACAGTACGGAGATTCCTCAGAAATCTGAAAATAGATCCACCATATGACCCAGCCATCCCACTCCTGGGAGTCTACCCAAATGAAATGAAATCAGCAGATGGAAGAGTTATCTGTACCCCCATGTTTATTGCAGCTCAATTCACAACAGCTAAGATATAGAATCAACCCAGATGTCCATTAACTGATGACTGGATAAAGAAAATGTGATACACACACACATTATGGAATACTACTCACTACTCAGCCATTAAAAAGAATGAAATCATGTCTTCTGCAACAAAATGGATACAACTGGAAACCATTATGCTTGGTGAAATAAGCCAGTCTCTCAAAGACAAATATCATATCTTTTCTCTTATATGTAGTGGTTAATATAGAAAACAAAAAATGTATAGGAACAAAATAAACATCTTGTGATTTGATTGCTGACTTTTGTTTTAAGCCCTTGTTTATACTCCTGTGGAACTTTGGTATTTATACTTCTAGCTTGTCAAATATGACAGTGGTGCATTAAGCCTGTAATTATAGAGTTGACTGAAATTATATTTTTTTGCAAAATTAAAGAAAAAAGATAGGAAGAAAGGAGGAGATTGTTGGAGGGAGAGTGGAAGGAAGAGAAGTATGATTATCTTCTTAGAATTGTACCTATGAAGTATATGAACTCCGTTCTCTTTATATTAATATAAAATTAAAAAAAAAAGACAGTGATAAAATCCTATTCCAGAAGTCTACTTTTAATATTTGGATGCTGGGATGGGAAACTGATTCAGATTAAGAATCAAGATTAAGATCTCTTTCTTTATATTTCCATTTTGCTCAAATCAGTAGGACTTCCACAGATAAAGAACATTTTCAGTGACCTAATATGTTGTTTTCTGTGATGATGAGCAATGTGAACAGGAATTGTACCATGGTGCTTTTTGAATCTGGTCTGTCTCTAAGAGATTTCACTAAAAAATTCACTTCCATAAGAGTGACAATTTACTTACCATTTCAAAGTCTGCTATTTGCTTTGAGTTTCATTTGTTTTTCCCTTTGCTTTTTAAGCAGAGTATTTTGTTAATCTCTTCAGGCTAATTCTTTTTAATGGTGACTCACGGTCATGGAGTTGATGATGGCAGCTTGTAGCCTACATTAGCTGCCAACTCCCCTGTGAGACAGTCCATTCAATCAGCAAGTATTTATAGCACGCCTCTTATTTTCAGAACAACGTGCTAGGATTACAGGAACTCAAATACAAAGGAGTAATAGTTAGAAGCTTATGGTACAGTCAGGGAGATGAAATATATATGAATACTACACTGAGAGAATCCTTGGAGACATACAACAATGCTTGAAATTCCTAACCTTAGGCATTTGGAAATATGGAAATATGGAGAGACAGACTTACTCCACTTACCTCCATATCTTTAGCTAGCTACTTCTGCTAAAGGATTAAAAGTAAAAAACCACCTGTATTAGCACCTTATCTTTCTAAAATAATTTAACCATGACTTTGCTTAAAAGCATAGGAATTGGGGCTGGCGCTGTGGCGCAGAGGGTTAACACCCTGGCTTGAAGCGCCAGCATCCCATATAGGTGCTGGTTTGAGACTTGGCTGCTCTACTTTTGATCCAGCTCTCTGCTGTGGCCTGGGAAAGCAGTAGAAGATGGCCCAAGTCCTCGGGCCCCTGCACCTGCGTAGGAGACCCGGAAGAAGCTTCTGCCTCCTGGCTTCGGATCAGTGCAGGTGATTGAGGCCAGCTGGGGAGTGAACCATCAGATGGAAGACCTCTTTCTGTCTGTCTGTCTGTCTCTCTCTCTTCTCTGCCTCTCCTCTCTCTGTGTAACTCTTTCGAATAAATAAATAAATCTTTAAAAAAAGGCATAGGAATTAATCCTTCTGTGGACCTTTAACTCCCATTGGTCAATCAATTCCTAATGTATTTGAACTTAACTGAAATAAATTGTAACGAGTTGATAATTTACAAAAATATCTTATGTAAATTAATAGTATGTTTAAGATTTATAGAAAAACACAATTTGTAACGATATACACGCATGAGTATGTAAGTGTATAAATGAAGGTACTTCAAAAAGTTCATAGAAAAATAAAATTAAAAGATAAATGATTTTTTAGAAATTTATTTTTATTTGAAGGGTAGTGAAACAGAAAGAGAGACAGATAGAGAGAGATCTTCCATCTGCTGGTTCACGCCCCAAATGCCTGCAAGAGCTGTGGCTGGGCCCGACCAGAGTCAGGAGCCAGGAACTCTGTCTAGGTCTCTCAGGTGGGTGGCAGAGACCCACCTACCTGAGCCATCAGCTGTCTCCCAGAGTGCATGTCAGCAGGAGCTGGAATCAGAAGTGGAGCAGCCAGACTCAAACCTCAGAGCCTGATAATGGATGTGGGCAATCCAAGTGGTAACTATGTCACACGTACATCCCTGATAAGTCCATTTTGGTACAAAAAGAATTTGAAAGAATTCTTTGGTACAAAAGGAATTTGGTACAAAAAGAATTTATTGATTTTAAAAAGGCATTTACCATTAGGATGCTCTGATTGTGGAATCCCTAGAAAGCCTAGTGGAGCTCTCAATACAGAGGTTAGCTATTAGCTATGGACTGTGTTTTGGTGTTCTCCTGTAATTCATATCATGATGTGACAAACCTCATTTTGCTAGGACTTGGCGGTGGGGCTTTTAGGAGATAATTATGTTTAAATGAAGTTATGAGCCGGGGCCGCGGCTCACTAGGCTAATCCTCCACCTTGCGGCGCCGGCACACCGGGTTCTAGGCCCGGTCGGAGCGCCGGATTCTGTCCCGGTTGCCCCTCTTCCAGGCCAGCTCTCTGCTGTGGCCAGGGAGTGCAGTGGAGGATGGCCCAAGTGCTTGGGCCCTGTACCCCATGGGAGACCAGGAGAAGTACCTGGCTGTGCGCCAGCCACAGAGTGCACCGGCCGCTGCGGCCATTGGAGGGTGAACCAACGGCAAAGGAAGACCTTTCTCTCTGTCTCTCTCTCTCACTGTCCCCTCTGCCTGTCAAAAAAAAAAAAATGAAATTATGAAAGTGGAGCCCTTAAAATGGAATTAGTGTAAGAGCAGACAACAGAGCTCTCTCTCCACCACATGAGTAGGAATTCTGCCTCCGGAGGCCTTTGCATCCAAGGATACACCACCACCACCTCTCCCAGGTTCCATCTTGCCAAACTGTCCCACAGATTTTTGGAGTTGCCAGCTTCCACAATTGTGTGAATCAATACCTTCAAATGACTCTCTGTCCTTCCCTGCTCTTCCTCTCTCCTCTCTAACACACACACACACACACACACACACACATACCCAATTGGTTCTGTGTCTCTGGAGAACACTGATGAATATACTCTTATTAGTGAATAACACTAGAAGTATTTATAATGATACTAATAATAATACTATATGTTTAATGAAACTTTTAGTTTTGTAGTATTACTGAGCAAGTGATATTTTGTTTAACCTGTTATATATTAGGTCCACTGAATCCAAATTTTTGAGTTTTGAGAAATCCTATATACTTAGAAAAATTAATAGTTTATAGTTATTATTTCCTGGAGGTTTAGTCAAGAACAAAGATTATATTTCTTTTAAAAATAAACTTTATGTTTCCAATTATATGGCTCCCTTCAACGCTTCCATCTTTCTAAAATAAACTGTTCACTCTTAGTAATCTTAATTTTCCTGAATTTTTAATCATTTTGTTAGTTCACCATTACTCATTAATTATTCCTAAGTATGCCTAGATAACTAAAATGTTAAGTAACTGGATGAACGATGTAATTTCTCAGAAGAATAATGGTAAAACAAATTTTATTCTCCAGTGGTTTATTACATTGATCACCCAAAAAGCTGCATCTTTCTCAAGAAGGTTTAAGAGGAAGCACCATCTTTGGGGCCTACTTTTAATTTTAACTCAGTGGAAAATTTTGACTTTTTTTCCCTCATTTTTCTCCCCTAATGTCAAAGACAAAAGAATTGCCACAGAGACATTTCATAATTAGTGGACACAACATTAAATAAATGCAGAAGAAAGAAATCAGCATTGCTGATTCTAATGATGATAGTACAATTCATCATGTAGGTGAATTCTTGGAATGGGGGTCTTCAGATGATGACAATGTAGATGAGATTTCTCAAACTCAAGGATTGATTACCAAGCATTGTTTATTTTTATTTATTTATTTATTTTTTTGACAGGCAGAGTGGACAGTGAAAGAGAGAGACAGAGAGAAAGGTCTTCCTTTGCCGTTGGTTCACCCTCCAATGGCCGCCGTGGCCGGCGCACCACGCTGATCCGATGGCAGGAGCCAGGAGCCAGGTGCTTCTCCTGGTCTCCCATGGGGTGCAGGGTCCAAGCACTTGGGCCATCCTCCACTGCACTCCCGGGCCACAGCAGAGAGCTGGCCTGGAAGAGGAGCAACCGGGACAGAATCCGGTGCCCTGACCGGGACTAGAACCCGGTGTGCCAGTGCCGCAAGGTGGAGGATTAGCCTATTGAGCCGCGGCGCCGGCCTCCAAGCATTGTTTATTAAGGACAGAAAGGAAACGGGGTGTTTTAACCCAGTTCATTATCAATACAAAGGACTTCATGATATAATATTTGACTGTAAGATATTTGGCAGTAAGGACATGGCATCACTTAGGATATTCGTGCACCAAAGTTTAGCTGATACAAAGATGTTTGTTGTTTTTAATGCTTTTTAAATACTTATTTATTTGAAAGAGTTACCGACAGAGAGAGAGAGAGAGAGAGAGAGAGAGAGAGATCTTCTATCAACTGATTCACTTCCCAGATGGCTGCAATGCTGGGGCTGGGACAGACTGAAGCCAGCAGCCAGGAGCTACATCTGAGTCTGTCACATGGGTGGAAAGGCCCGAACACTTGTGCCATCTTCTGCTGCTTTTCTCATGTCATTAGCAGGGAGCTGGACTGGAATTGGAGCATATAGGATGCATATAGGAGCATATAGGATGCCAGCATCAGCTTTACCTGCTATGCCAAAACGCAGGCCCCTGTATTCAAATTCTTATTCAAATTTCTAATAAAGTTTTTTTTCACTATATCTTTAATTTCTATAAAATTTGCAAAATTAACTCAGAAATATGAAAAGGAAAAAAGCAAAAATATTCATTAGATCTGAAGAGCAAATGATAATGGTTTATTTTCCCTCATTTAGTAAGGGCTCAATCAGGAATCTGACTTACATAAACACAACAATCTTTATTCCTCAGCTCAAGAGTTTCCAACCTTATTTGGTTCAAAGTATCTCCAAAGCCAGAAAGGCACTTATTATTTGAAAGGTTGTATAGCAGTAGAAACAGAAAACAAAATACGGTGCAACACGTATAAATTCATTCTTCCATGTGTGTGTCTAAATGCACCCATATTGAAGTTGACACTGGAAGCAGCAGAGTTACCTGTTCTTACTTTCTTTAAATAAAAACCAACTTTTAGGTTCTTTGCTAGGTCTACTTTTCTTCTCACCTCCTGCTCTTTTTTTTTTTTTTTTTGACAGGCAGAGTGGACAGTGAGAGAGAGAGACAGAGAGAAAGGTCTTCCTTTGCCGTTGATTCACCCTCCAATGGCCGCCGCGGCCGGCGCGCTGCGGCCGGCGCACCGCACCGATCCGATGGCAGGAGCCAGGAGCCAGGTGCTTTTCCTGGTCTCCCATGGGGTGCAGGGCCCAAGCACCTGGGCCATCCTCCACTGCACTCCTGGGCCACAGCAGAGGGCTGGCCTGGAAGAGGGGCAACCGGGACAGAATCCGGCGCCCCGACCGGGACTAGAACCCGGTGTGCCGGCGCCGCTAGGCGGAGGATTAGCCTAGTGAGCCGCGGCGCCGGCCCCTGCTCTTTCTTTATACAAGCTTTTCTACTTCAGGTAACATTCACAGTATTCAAAAGTAACTTTGCTGCTGAAATCCATGTATTTTCAGTTATTGCTTTAACATTCCATTATACTCATCTAGCTGCATCTTAAGCACATTATTTTGTCTCTCACCATCAACTCCTTGTGTTGGTTTAATCTCTGGTTTATGCCATACACCATCTGTCAAAGTATCCATCTCAAACTCTAAGCTGCAGGTCCTGTCTTAGATTTTCATCTCCATATATCCAATCAATGTCAACATTCTGTAACTTCTAGCCCACCATGTATCTTAATTTCCGGTATTTTTCTTCTTTTCTCTCCACTACCAGTGCCCCGTGCTCTCCTGTGTCCTAACTAGTCTCATTAATCCATTTACTTGCCCATCTTCCACAAACACCAACGCCCTACCCTCCTTCATGCTCTCAGTCCTACAAATTCTTCTGTCACACAACTGCTGACATAGGTCTAAGCGTGCATTTTCCTTTCATCTCTTCCTGAAATATTCTTTCCTCTCCAGCTTCCTTCTGCTTTTCAAAGTCTTACTCATGACCTGATCAAACCTTACTGCCTCTTGGAGGAATTCCAGAACCCCCACACTTGGAACCAATCTCCCCTGATGTGCTGTCTCTCACATTTTCTAATGCGACCCTACTAAAGTTATCCTAGACTGCCTTGCCTGAATATACTTGTCCAAATACCCACATTTCATTTCGGGCTCTTTTAAGACAAAGGCTGAATCTCATTTTTCCCTGTATCCCTTACCTCACCTCTGATGTTAACTAGCACAGAATAAGCATTCAAATGTTTGTTGAACTGAACTGAACTCTTTAGTTGCCAGCGGCATCCTGGTGGATGTCAATGTTGAGAGCTGCTTGTAGCTCTAACAGGTTGACAGCAGGTGCTAGATGTCAAAAGAAGACAATTTATATGGTTGACTCCACTTCCTCTAAAATAAGCAGCTCTCTAACAGATAATACCTGAGAGGGAGATATTGGCTGGCATTTCATTAGCAATAGAGATTTCATAAAAATGTGGAGAAAAACACAGGCTTTTTATTTCACCATGAAGAATTTCATACATCTGGTTGCAGCAATGAATGATGGGTTGACAATGCTGCTATAAAACTGTCAGTTAATTAAAAAATCGTGTGAGAGTATTTTTATTCTCATCCAGAGGAACATTCTTCCTTCTATAGCCCTGTACGACTGTTATTTAAGCAATGCAATGTGGATTCCTTTTCTTAAAATTTATAAGATGTTACCAAATTTTTCAAAGAATTCTAGACAGGTTTGAAAAAACTTTAGCTGATAAAATAATTTCAAAAGAAAGAACTCTCTCAAAACTTGGCACTGTGGTTCAGAGGCCTTTCCTTTGGTTTAGTTGATGAAAAAGGCCACTCATATTCTCCTGTCTTGAGGTCTTCTGTACCAAATTCACCTCACTACGACACGAAGGACCATTTAATGAGCTTCTCGGTTGTGCAAGATCTTTCCTTTAGCAAGTATTGTCTTATAAATGTATGTATAATTTTACTTTCATAATTACCGCATCAGCTTAATTACTATTATTAGTATAATCATGGCATAAGGAAGTAGACCCACTTTGCTGAAGCCACACGGCTAGTACATCACGCAGGCCCACATACACTGGTCTGTATGTCTATAGCATATGTAACAGACAATTTTGTAAATAGACACCCAAGTACAAAGAAGGCAAAAGTATAAAAACAAGTAGCAAAAACTGTACCTAGATTATAACCTAGGTTAGTTCTAATATTTCAAGTTTCCAAATAAATATTATTTCCCATTTTTTCACTAGCTTTTTCTATGTATCACAGGCTTTAAATTATAGACATAAGGGGTTGTATTCTAGTCCCTCAGTTGTCACCTTCCTATGACCCTAAAGAAGTCACATAAGTTCTTTGAGCTTCAGTTTTCTGTCTCTAAAATGGACATAGTAATATCTACTTCTTAAGTGTATAGTGAATACTGAAAATGAAATTGCTAACATGAATTTCCTTGCTTTTGAGTATCACCCACATCAAGGTTTTTCCAAATGTTTGTTTATCTAGCTTATTCCATCTTTTTCCAAAGCAATCTTCACCTTCTGATCTTTTGAATCCCTCTCCTCTCCTCCCCTCCCCTCCCCTCCCCTCATCACCCCTACCCCAGGTGGTGGTAGTAAAACAATCAAATAACTACCCAAAAGCTACTCCATCCATACAAATGGATTATAATTAAAATACCAGGGATGGGCATTTGGCATAGTTGTTAAGTTGCCATCTGGGACACCCACACCCCAGATCAGTGTCTGGTTCCATCTTGGCTGGTCCACTTCCAATGCAGCTTCCTGATAAAATGCACCCTCAGACGTAGTAGATGATGTAGCTGGGAGGTAGCAAGCTCAAAAAGTTGCATTCCTGCCACCCACATGGTAGACCCGAATAGATTCCCTGACTTTGGCCTGGCCCAGTCCTGGGTACTGCATGCATTTTGGGAGTGAACCAGCAAATGGAAGCACATGCTCTCTTGCTCTCTCTCTCTCTTCCCCCTCTCTTTACCTTTCAAATAAAGTGAGAATAAACTTCAAAAATTAAAAAATAAAATAACCAGAGTTAACACCCATTGAGCTTTTACTATGATCTGATGTAAGTGTTCTACATGCGTAATCTCATCTAGTTCTCTCAATCCTTGAGGTGGATTTAAGTAATCTTATAGAGTAGAGAAATAAGATCAGATAGTTTACTAAGATGAATCATTTATTCAAGATGGCAAAACACCTAAGTGGCTAATCCAGCAGCCTGACCCCCAGACCTCTTACTGCTAACATATCCTTCAAATAGTATTGGTGGGGTTATGCAGAGAAAAGATAGAGAAGCAAGGTTGTCAAATACAAATTACAAACAAGCCACATTATTAGTATTTTATAAAAAGAAACTAAAAGAAATCAGGTCTTTCCATATATTCCTTGCAGCTATGCAAGGTATTATGGCATTATATTTTGCAATAGTAATGGACATGAAAAGGGTTTGACATAATTCAGATACTTCCAAGAAACAAATTTAAATCCTTATTTGATTTTGATCCCCTGACCCAGCCCTTTTCACAGAAGAAAATGACCAGGAATGGCTGACAAATTCAGCAAGCAAAGAACTAAAGAAAAAACAGCAATCTGAACATTAGAAACAGCAAGGAGAATTTCTCATTTGAACTCACTGAGAATGAAATTTATTCTCTTACCTAGATTATTATGACATGATTTCAATCAATGATTACCTAAAAACAACAGATACTGTGGAAACAGTTTTATACAGCAAAGCATGTTGGTATTTTGCAGACTCAATTATTTGAGGTTCTTCATGAATATTACTAGAAGAAAGGGGTTGCTTTCTGCTGGACTTTTTGTTCAGTACAATGTAGTAACTATGCCTAGATTTTCCCAATTGTTTAAAGTTATGAACTGGGATTTACCAAGAAGGGGGAAATGTTTCAAAAATAGTATTACACACGTATTAAGTATTTTTCTTTACTTAGCTGATTCCTTCTTGAGTATTTCTAGAAGCTTCAAAGCAATAAAAAAGGAAGACTGAAATCTTCAAATGAGAAAATACAATTTTATGAGCAAGTATTTTATTTTTGTTCTTTCCCTGAAAACCAAATCTATACTAAGAAAAATTCCATTTTGAACACAATTGAAATTTTATGAGTATTGAATTTCCATCCCATTTCATAGATTTCAAATGGAGAGATAAATGGAAGTGTAGCAGGGCTGCAAATGACATTGTTTAGATAAACATATCTTGTCAGAATTATCCTGGTAGCCACATTAGTGGCTCCAGGCATATTTGGAACAAAGATTCTAGCTTAGGCTCTTAATAAGAAACAAGGCAGGTTTCAACAGACAATTGCTTTTTAACAAAATGCTTTCTTTGGACCATTTGGATGTGATTCTTTCCACTAGGCTGCATATATTCATAAAGGTATTCATTCCTAAGAGACAAAAGCTTTGAAGGCAGAATTATTCAAACCACTGGATATTAGCAAAGAGATCCAAAGTTGCCCTCCAGTCATTTGATTATAATCTACATCATGAAAAAAGTCAATGTGATATGGGAAAAAAATGATTATAACAATGGAAAATGTTTAGACAATGTTGAACTGATG